>NW_028227256.1:155262631-155392631 GCF_978045245.1 Mus caroli
GTGGCCTTGTTGGAGTAGATGTGGCCTTGAAGGAAGTGTGTCAGTGGAGGTGGTCTTTGTGGGTTCTGAATCTTAAGCCAGGGCCAATGGGTCTCTATCTTCCTGCTGCCTGCAGATCCACTTGTAGAACTCTCAGCTCTTTCTTTAGCACCATGTCTGCTTGCATGCGACCATGTTTCCTGTCGTGGTGATAACAGTCTAAATCTCCTGACTATAAGCCAGCCCCAATTAAATGTGGGTTTTTTTCCTTATAAGAGTTGTTATGGTCATGGTGTCTCTTCACATCAGTAAAACCCTAACTAAGCCAGGGGGCTTGCTCATAGTTTTAGAGGGTTAATCTATTATTATCATGTTAGGAAGTGCATAGGGATGGTAGTGGAACAGCAGATGAGAGCTTTATATCCCGATCCTCAGGCAGCAGGCAGAGGGAGAGAAAATGAGCCTGGTGTGGGCATTTGATATCTCAAAGCATAGTTCCAGTGACACACTTCCTCCAACAAGGCCACACCTACGAAACCTTCTAATCCTTTTCAAACAGTTCCATTCTCTGGTGACCAAGTATTAAAATATAAGAACCTATAGGGGGCATTTTCATTCAAATCACCACAAACATGACTTTTACTATTTTAATCTTTTTAAGTGTTCAATTCAGTGTCATTAATGGCAGTCACCATGTATCTGCATTCATCTTCCATTGACTCAAATAAAGAAGGCTTAGTTACCTTCTGTCACAGAAATGTAAGGAATCTGAGGCTCTGGGAAACTAAGTGATGGTGATTACTTCGAGATTCCTGACACACATCAGTTGCTAAATATGTTGCAGCTCTTATTGTTATTTTCCATTTAGGCCAGAGGCTAGATCTTATTAGACCCCTAGGAAGGGAAGGGAGAGAGTGGAAGTTCCAGACACACTAGCAGAGAGACTTGAATCAGCCAGTGAGGGACGAGGGGCAGGCATGGTCTCAGCAGTCTGTGTTGTCCAGTGCTAGGCTGTTGGGGTGCAGCCTGGGTCTCAGTCATCAGCTCCCAGGTCTCACCCTTTGCACCCATAGCCTCAGGGGGAAGGAAATAAGTTTAACCTGTCTTCAGACATGTTTGTATTGATTCTGTCAGTTTCTTTCTGCTGGCTGACAGGAGACAGATGACTCAAAACGCAGCTGGGCATAGCACATTATGTCCCCGTCTCGAGGCTCCTAAATCACTTCAAAATTTTAAATTCCCTAATCAATATTTTATCTGGAGATCAAGGCAGTGAACAGGCTAGCTTCTCTCAGAGATATGTGCTCACACCCTGGTTCTCAAAGGCCAGCCAGAACTGCAGACAGTGTTCACCCCGAGGCTACTCATTTAGTTTGGCCAAGACCAGGAGGCCCACAGGAATCACATGGTCCCCGTGAAGCGCTCCTTTCAGATCTCCTGCTAAATCGTCTCATGCCGTAGAGGCTTAGGCTGCTCATAACCATCAGAGGGGTTTCCTCTCAAGGGATTCCTTCATCCCAAGTGGCTAGCCCAGTGCTTGCATGGCTAATGATGAACTAGTATTGACTAAATTCTAGGAGGGAAGTTGGGTTGTTCTGCAGGTACTGAGAGTAGAAGAATCGAGGGGAGGGGGATTCTAAAATAGACCAGTCAATGACAGTGCTTCACAATCAAAATCTGGCACCAGGGACTTTACTCTTTACCCTCTTGGGAAAATGACACTCTGAGCATTTCTGAAAGCTGCCAGGGTCTTTTTTTTAAATGTTGTTTGGACATGAAACCTGACTCTGTGGCTTCTACCCAGTGGTCTTTGCTGAGATCCCAGGTACCTAAGAGCCATGCTGTTTCAGCAGAGTGTTCTCGAGGGCCAGAGAGTTTTCTCTTTACCCGAATATGGGGCTGATTATGCACTGCAGGAGTCTGTGCGAAGGATTGTCAGATATAGCAGCAGGGATCTTCTGACACACACTGCAGTAATGGTTTTAGCTGTCAGAGTTGCTATCGCTTGCTTTCCCGGGAAACACACCCAGAATTCTGAATCAGCATTTTCTCCCTCTTCTTAGACTGGTAGATATATTAGATATTTTCAGAGAGAACAAGGATTGGGTGATTTCACTGGATTGGGCTCTGTTACAAAAACCAGAAGTCATCTTAATGCTTTTTTATTCCTTCCTGTTGCCCTTGTCTACCACAGGTGCTCTCTTCAGCCAGAGTTATCACTCACTGTGGAGAATGGAGACTTGCCTGAGACTACTCTGCCAGCAAGAACTCAACGCCGATAATCCTCTCCTGATGCCAAGCTTACACTCTGTGTGTAACTTCAAGCGTCTCTGTGCTTCCCATCCCCTGTGTGTGTATCCAAACTGCCTGGGCATTTGTTAAAACATACACACTTAGAGATTCCCATTCAGTAGGTCTTGGTGGGTCCTGACAACTCAGGCCTAGCAAGTTTCCTACCTCTATGACTAGTTCCATAGCTCTCTACTGTGGGTGGTAGGTAACTCCATCCTGGTGGCCAAGGCTGGCTGTCATAGTATTGCCTCTGAATTCTGGGAAGTAACATGGAAAGCAGGCGGCAAAGCTGGTATCACCAGCTCACTTGATGTCACCACTCCAAATGAGACAACCACACCTATGATTTTAGGGTGCTCCCTCTGTTTTAGAGCCCAGCACTACTCTGTAATGGTGGTATCACTGGCTTTTCACTAGACTCCAAGCTTCATGGATGTAGAGATGACATCTGTTTTGTCTTTACACTTCCCATAGGGCTTTTTAATTTTTATATCAATTTTATATCAATATTTTATGTATTTATATCTTATATAAATGTATACTATATATTTTTATAACCATCAAATAAACTCCATTTAAATGTAGTTTGGTAAAACTCTAGCTTAATTTCTTGTCACTTCAGTATTTACTTAGAGAATTAAAATCCAGTCATTTTAAATCCGTACTTCTTCTCAGGACCATGTTCTCTCTCACGTCCTCTTCTCCTTCTTGTCTCCAAGAGGAGTAATGCACAGAAAGAAGCTTATCCATGGGATCATAGCAACAAATGCCAGGGAGGAGAATTCTGCTTGCTTCTTGTACTGGTTTTGGTCCTGGTTTGACCCTGGTGAGCAGTAGTGACGTCATGTGCTTTGAATCCCAATTCTCAGTTATTACTGCATTGATGGCTAAGTATCGATGGCTAGTGTAGTTTATGACTTGGGTCACATCCTGTGACCCTGCCAACTGCCTGGTCACTTTAAATACTGGTTTACATTCCTGAAAGCATTCATTCATGCCCTCTGTTAATCACCTTTCTCCTGGTTGCGACCAAATACCTGACAGGAAGCAGCTTAAGGGAGGAAGGGTTTATTGTCCCTCACAGCTCCAGAGGGGATTCAGTCTATTCTGGTAGGGGAGGCTTGGGGGCAGAGTTGATTGCCTTCATATCCAGGAAGCACAGATTAGATAGTGAGGTCCCATCTCCCAAGGGTTTCATAACCTCCCGAAACAGCACTGCCAGCAGGGACATTGCACATTAAATTACAATGTGTCCTGGATAACTCACCTCTTTGAGTGGAATTGGGGTGCTCTGGGGAGAGAAGGTCCTTTCTCTCCACTTAGCAAGGCGACCACGTGGGCAGGCATTGTGAGTGGAGTGGTTCTCTCAGGACTCACCCTTCCCCTGTGCAATGTGACCTGAGCTCCCCTTCTGCAGCAGAGACTCCTCCCACTCCCACTTAGCTGTGCTGCCTGCTTCCTGGAGCTCAGAGAGAGACATTTGTTTTCTCAAGTACCTGGTGCCTGCCCAGGAAGAGCCAGGGTTTTTTAGATTACAGTTTTCCCTGTGAATGTAAAAAGTTAAACTAGAATGTCAAAGACATTATATCTCAGAAAACTTCATTTCTTATTTCCCCTCCCGGCTGGAGCCATGGACTGGGAGAGGTGGGTAAGTGAACAAGCAGGTTACAAAATTGTCAGGAATGAAGATTCCATTTTAACTACTTTAAAGATAGCATTTTTACAATGTGTCTTTTATTCTGCTGGGTATGTTATGTTTGCAACATAAATGAAAACATGTCCCTCTGCCAAGGGACAACATTCATTAAATTGAAAATATTTATCAATTTCCATTTTCTAATGAAAAGAAAATCTAGCTAATTTTTTCTTTCCTAAAAGAAAGGATTCTTATTTTTTTAATGTGTGTGTGTGTGTGTGTGTGTGTGTGCTCATGAGGTCACCTTGGGTGCTATTCCCCAGGAACATCCATCTTGATCTAGATTTCTCAGACCAGGAACTCACTGATTGGGCTACACTGTCTGGCCAGTGACCCCCAGGGTTTCGCCTGGCTCTGCCTCCCCAGAACTGAGATCACAGACATATACCACTATGGGTTTTTACATGGGTTCTAATCTAATGCAGATCCCCATGTTTCCATGACAAGAACTTTGCCGTATGAACTGTCTCCCAGCCTAGGATTCTTCTTTGCTGAGAGAGACTGAGTTAATCTATATCAAGAAATGTTGAGAAAGACAGCAAGAACTCCCTACATCTCCTTCTCCCCCTCCTTTCCCCACTCTCCTCTCTTCTCCGCCCTGCTCTTATTTTCCCCCCCTTTCTCAGGGATTATTAATAGGGTTTTCATTTCTGTCTCTCATGAACTAGCCAGACATCATGAGACCCCCAGGGTCTGGAGTCTGACTTGGGAGGATCGAGCCTGTACTTGGACCTGACTTTCATGCCCCACTGTGCCCTGCCTGTGCTAGCCTAGTGAGGAGATTAGGCACCAGTCCAGTGAAAGCCATTGCCCTATTGGGTCCTTATTTATAACATGCATGGCTCCTGCAAGGGCTAGATAATAAGCAACTATCAGGCCAGAATATAGCCTGATATTCTACCATATTTCAAGATATATCTACCATATTTCAAGAGTTTGGCTCAAAGATGATGAAGTCATTGGACCCAAGCCTCAACAAGGACACTTCCAGAGGCAAAGGGGCAAGAGGAAATGCTAGGGCACATCAAGGACACCTGAGCCTGCCTGCCTGCCTGCCTGCCTGCCTGCTGTGCCTGCCTGCCTGCCTGCCTGCCTGCCTGCCTGCCTGCCTGCCTGTCCCAGAAGCTGCCTGGAGTAGGGAGTGTGAACGGGGAAGGCAGGAGAACAGGGAGGGAAGGAAGGAAGGAAGGAAGGAAGGAAGGAAGGAAGGAAGGAAGGAAGGAAGGAAGGAAGGAAGGAAGGAAGGAAGGAAGGAAGGGTGTTGGTCTTGTGAATAGTCTGAGCACATTTGTAAGTAGGTTGAGTAGACCTGACAGTGGGGTTTCAAGTAGCCACAAGAAAATCAGAGTTCAGCATCAGCACAGGGGAGGAGGGATGGGTAGAGATGCAGGCCTCATCTCTTTGGACATGAGAACTAGGGCTGTGAACGAGAGGGAAGGGAAAGGAGAGAGCATGACAGAGGGCCAAAGAGTGCGTGGGGACACTAAGCTTCCAGGCCAAAAAAGACCAAAAAAAAAAAAAAATCGGAGGAAACAAAGAAGGTGCTGGGAGGTAGCAGTGTATCTTGGCAACCACAATCAAGTCACTATTGGACTCTCCTTGCTTTTGTGTTACTCTATTGTGCATGGTGTTTATTGCAACTGCCCTCTTGGGGGCGGGGCTTAGCATGTGATAATCACTCTGCTAAGTACTAGTCCATATTCCATGTAGAACCCTTAAGGTCTCCGTGGAAGGTGCACAGTTTTCTTATAGTCCAGACCAGGAAACAAGTTTAGGCAGGGAAACTAACTTCCTCAAAGCCTGTGTCATATCTCCACTAGGATTGGAGCTAGGCTTCCAGCCTTATGTTAAACATTATTATATTGTTCTAAGGAGCCACTGAAGTACAGTGTTGAGCTCTCCCAGGAGTATACAGAGGTGCTAAGTGTCAAGCTGTATTCTGAATCAGAATCTGCATGCTAGTTATAGCAACACACACACACACACACACACACACACACACACACACACACACACACAAGGTCATTGTGAAACGTCTGTAAGTCACACATCACACATGTCCATCTTTGATCATCACTGGGTCTGGTATACACTCTGCCCATGGTGCTTGGCTTTTTCTCTTCCCCCATCCTTTTGTGAAGGAACTTGAGCATTCTTTGATCCATCTTGCAGAGACTCACTCTGCTATGCAATTACATAAGGGACACACTTAGAAGTCTTGATTAGTGTTGCATGGCATGATGTCCCAGCACTTGATGTCTCTCAGAGGAAAGGTTTATTAGGGGAATATTGCTATGAGGAACAAGTCTGTCTTCCTTGGTGACACTCTGTCCCTGAAGATCTGGCTCTGAGCTCTGTATCTGTTGCTCCCCAACTGTGCCTGTGATTGGATCCAGATAACCTTGCTATTGTCGCTGTCACTGAGAACACACACAGTCAATGAAGTTACCCGCTGATGAAGTTGTCCCTCTCACGGTGACATTCCCCACCACTTGTTTGAGTAAGAGAAAAAGCACTCAGTGGCTGCTGAGTGTTCTGGCCAGCTGCTAATAGACATAAGGCATCATCCCAAAGTTAGTTTTGATTTAAGATTTATCTCCATTGAGCAGTGTGTCATATTTGATACTTTACAGATTATAAAACAGGTTTGTAGACACATTAAATGACCCAGCCAAGGCTTATTAAGGGGCTGTGTTGGGATATAATTCCACGTTTGGGGTTGATAGTTTCCTTATCTTAAGTTCTCATATACTTCTTTTTAATGGCATAAGGTTCCTAATTTCCCATAGTCAGAAAGACAGATTTGCCCAATTTTGTATGTTTTAAAGTTTAGGTGAGGTGGTGTGGCTCTTAACTTTTGGCACTGGCCAGGATCTACTGGGGAGCTTGTTATGATGTGGTTTCTCTGAACCCCGTAGTATACACAAGTCATACATGCTAATAACACACACTTCTCCCCAGTCATGGCTCAGCAGTTCTGTATTATGACTGTGACATCCACACCCCATACAGGTTTGAGGCTGCTACTGCAGCTGCCAGCACAGGCCACACATTGAGCTCAGAGCCTCCGTGAGGCAGAAGGCAGGGAGTGTGCTCAGCCAAGTTCCACTGTTCCCATGCCCAGCCTTGTGGCAGCTGCAGGGCAAGGCTGCTGGCACGCCTCTGGTTTTTTTCTTGCTTGCTGGATATTATTTTCCAGAAGAACAGGTCATTGGTTATTTGTGCTTTTACTAGTTCAGACTTTCCCTTTATGTGGCTAGTGTTTAGGCTGGTCAATTATCTCACATTCATGAGGGTCACCAGCTATTCAATATTTTGAGTACAGCCTGGAATTGGAAAACATGCTTATTTATGGTCATTTCCTAGGAACCAGGAACCAGTTCAGAGAAATATATATATCGAGCCAAACCAAATTGAAACCACCACCACCACCAAACCCAGCCCTGCATCCTCCACCATAGCAATAAGTATACATGAGATTGTATACCTGAGGTCCCTGGCATGCTCAAAAGTGGAGTTAAGGATTCTCTTTGCCCTGATGTTTCTTTCTCATTATGTGTTACTGCAGTTCAAAGGAATCAACTTCACATTTCCATCATGGACATTCTGGGGGAGGACCACTAGATATCTGCACAGAAACCCATGGGGTGAGGTGGCAGAGTCACAGTATATAGAATTCTGGCACTGGGATGTTGGGTCATGGAGCTGCAGCTGGCTAGGAATCCTGGCTCTTCCATTTAGTAGCTGGCTGTCTATTGGCATATTATTTAACTTATCTCAGCTTCATTTTCTCCAGAATCAGGGCAGATAGAAAAATATTTAACCAACAGATAGGATGTGGGCATCTACTAGTCATAATGGAGGGAGGTCAAATTAGCAGCAACAGCATCTGAAAATAAGCCTGAGCTTGCAGCTTGCTGCCACGCATTTCCAAGAATGGAGTGGGTCATGACTGTGATTTGTCTCACTGTAGGAGAAATGGGTTTTACTAAGTAAGAAAAAAGCTGCCTTTGGGTCACTCATGCTCCTGTCAGACCATTTATAATCAGCTCACCCAGCTAAAGGAATCAGCCCACTAACTAAACTTAGAGATGTGTTTTCAGTTGATCACCCCATATTAATGGTGAACAGACTTTGATCTCATCACCTGAGGACAAGTTTCCTAACACCATTGTCTGAGTGTTGGTTGGTCTGGTGTCCTTTCTCAGGTAATAGAACAATATACTAATAGAATTGGGGGAAAATAAGATAATGGAGTGTAATACTTGACACACAGTAGAGGCTCAAAAATACGGAGTTTTATATAGACCTTTAACCTTCTAAGCCTTGTAGCTGAAGGGGTAGGAACTCTCTGAGACTCGAGAGGCTAGGGAGCAAGGGGGTCTTTTTCTACGATATAGTGTGGGCCTGGCCTGTACATACCCAAGTGAGCCTTTATGGGAAACCATTGCAATACCCAAGACAGAGTGGTTAATTATCATCTCAGAAGAGCGAACAATGGGGCTATCCCTGACAAACAGTGTGAGATGGTCTTTCCATCTGGGTCCTCATGAGACTCTTTTAAGATTGATGGGAGGGGTATTACCTCAATAAAGAGTGAGTGGTTGCAGAGCCAGGGAACCACTGTGCCAGTCTGTGGGGATGAAGGGAGGAAGGGGACTGCAGCAGATAGCCATCCCCGTCCTTAATACAGTCAGATGCCTTCCAACAGCTGCTGTAGGCAAGCATGATAGGCTGAGCCTCTCAGACTGTTTAGGCAGCTATCAAAAATTATTACAAACTGAGTGGCTTAGAACTAAGCAGGGATTTATCTTTTATAGTTCTAGAGGCTGAGAAGTCTAAGATAAGGTGTCATCAGACTTGGTGTCTGGTGAGAGCCTTCTGTCTGGTTTGCAGATCATTTCTTCTGGTGTGTCATCAGTGGTGGAAGGGGTGAGCTAACTCTCTGGGGTCTCTTTTATGATCTTGCTCATAGAGAAGAGCCTCCCTCCTAAGTCTCCTCCCAACATTGTCCCTTGGGGGAAGAATTTCAACAGACTTTGGAGGTGACTGAAACATTCAAACCAAACAAGGACCTTCTTCATTTCTGAAGAAACCAGTGACTCAGATTCCTGCGGCTTACACTGGTGATCAGCCACAGGATGAGTAGAGACATGAGCAGAGCCTTCTATTATCTCTGTCCTGTGCCACCATTGCTTGAAACCCATCACTGACCATGTCTGATCTTTGGACATTACAGCCTCCATTACTTCCATTGGTGACATCAGGCACCATAGCCCTTATCTTGACTCTTGTGTTAGGTTGCTCCTTCCTTCCTGCTGCTCTCTTAGATCCTCAGTGGCCTCTTTCTGAAAGCACCAACTTTTGAAGCATCTTTCCCCCACCTGCATCTTTACTTTTGAAGTTCACTCTCATCCTCACTTGAGGTTAGCACAGTCACATTTCATGCATTATTCGCTTTAGTCTATGGGTGAACCTCAAGTCTCTGACACTGACCAGGAAATTTTCCTAAGAATTTGATGCCCTCTGGATATTTCCTCTTTGGCTCAGCTGAACCATCACACTGACATCCCAACCATCTCCAGGTTCATTCTCCTCCCATCCACACTGCCTCTGCTGCCCAGACTTCTTTTCAAAGTTACCTATCAGATCTCATCTCTGGGCATTGTCAACAGCTTACCAGTATCTGCTCTGTAGCTGCTTCTCCTAGAGTTTAAAAGAACCTGCATGAAGAGGGTCTCCTTTGACAGCTTTCTTCCTTGTTTTTCTCCTCCTTATGGATCATTCCCTATCCACATCAAATTTGTTTCAGTTTCTGGAATATGCTGACTGTGCTGTGTACTTCCATCTCTGTGACTTTAGACAAGTCTTCCCCTGGACATGATCTCCTTGTTGTAGCTACTGTGAACTACTCTTTTTATGTTCAATGTTGTGTTCACTGTTTCCTCTACAAAATGCTATCCAATGCCCAGGATGCCAACATTCTTGGACTTAGGATCTGAGGAGTTGCCATGGCTCAAAGGGGCTCTGCATTTGGTTTATGCATTTTGAACAAAGGACCAGCATGGTTTATTTTTTGTTTTGTTTTTATAACAGGATCTCTAAGCTGTATATCTGATCCTGCAAACACTCCATGGTCACAATAATGGCAGCATTGTGGTATGTAAGTATTATTTTGCTGTCTGAGAACTCCTTGAGACCATGTGTCTTGTTTGTTCCTTTTTCTCAACACCCAGGGCTATAAAAGACACATACAGTTAGTAGTTACATATAGTTATATATACAGACACATTTAATTTTAATGTATTGTTTTTCTTATTGCTCTGACAAAGTACATGATAGAGGTCGTTCAATGAAGACAGGCTTTAGTTTGACTCACAGAGGGACACAGTCCTCCATGGGGGGAGGGGGTGTGGCTACAAGGCTGGGTGTGTGGTACATCTGCAGGCAGGAAGCAGAGGGAGGAATTCTGGTGCTCACTTGTAACTTTTCCTTCCCCTATTTTGTCTCCTCTTCTTCTTCTCATCTAGGACTTTAGCTCATGGGAGGAGTCACCTATCCTTCAGTTAAACCCTTTTGGGAATAACCTCACAGACATCATCAAAAGTGTGTTTCCATGGTGATTCTGAAGCCAGTCAAGTTGACAGTGAAGATTAACCATCACAGGAGGGGTTCAATAGATGCTTACAGATGATCACATTTGTCTCAGACTGTGAGAAACATCTTTTTTTTTTCCTTCTTTTTCTGTAAGGAGATCAAGATCATAGTAAAAAGAAATTTGGTTCAGACTTGAGAAATTGAACTAGTTTTACTTATTTTCTAAAATTGTCTTTGTGATCCTCCTTAACGTGACTTTGGCCTTAATTTCCTTCCCTGTAAACTGAAGCACAGGACTGCAAGGTCTCTGTGAGACGGCTGTGGCTCTGCAAGGCCTTCCTCAACTTCTGCTTCTTTTCTAACTTGTGGTCCTTCCTTCAGGGCAGCCTGAAGCATCCTCAGCTTCTCTCCTGTCTTTTCATCTTCTTTCTCATGTTGCCTCTCTTTTTATTTTACAAGGAGAGGCGGAGCTGTACTCTTCACTCGGCAAACACAGTGTTTGTTGACATTCGGAGAAAAAAAAAACGAAGAGAAAAGTCAAAGATCCTTCAACATCATGGTGTTTGAATATTTAAAGACCGTGAGGGTTGGAAATGCTGACAGGCTTCTTGTCAGGCTTCATTCTGATCCCCCAGCCCATTACCTACACTCAGCAAAAGAAAGTAGCTCTCTTCAAGGGGCCTCGCAGGACCAGATTTGCTCTTCAACTTGCCTGCCTGTCCTCTCAGTTGTTTTCCGGGGCTTTTCATCAGGACCCAGGGGTGGAGGATGGGGGATGGGAAACAATGCCTTGTGAGAAGGACTGAGGTGGAGACCAGGGTGATCAGAATCTTTCCTTGCTTCTAACACATTTGCTGTTTTTCTTTTTTGGGATTCTGCATAAAATTTCCAAGAAACCAAACAAAGTAGATTGCAGTGCTAACCAATGCTTGACAGCATCTGCCTGAGCTTGGTGTTGGTGTGGAGCCCTGGCTGGTTGATTGCTCTAGCTTTGGGGCATGAGTCTTGCCTGTAAAAAGGAATCGAAATTATTAATGCTTCCTGTCTTTACTCTCAGCCAAATAATTATCGAGGAGTCAGGCTCCTGGACCGGCCTCTCACCGCTTCTTCCTGGCCACAGTCTGGATCTTGGCTGGGGGTCAAAAGCCTTGGCAAAGGTTAGGACAGAGCTGTCAATAGCATTGCCGCAGATGCTAAGTGACCACAGAACCAATTTCTTTGCTCAAGGGTCTAGGTACCTTCTGAATGACTATAGAATTGGGGGGGGTGGTCTTTGCTGGCTTTGACCCCCAAGATCTTACAGCATCCTGTGTGCTCTGCAGAGAACTTTCTAGTCAGTACTTGGAAGTGTTACACTCAGTCCTTAGTAACTAGAGAAAGGTGGTGGCAGGGAGCAGAGGCCGTGGGACCTGTGGAGAGTCATGTCACATGCCTTTAAGTAGCTCTTGAACAACCACATGGACTGTTCTTTGGGATAGATCCTGATGGACAGAAAATGCTGCTTACATTCTTGTCAGGCAGAAAAATAGTATCTGTCTATATCTATCTATCTATCTATCTATCTATCTATCTATCTATCTATCTATCTATCTATCTATCTATCTATGTGTCTATCTATCTATGTGGCTATCTGTCTATGTGGCTATGTCTGTCTGTCTGTCTATCTATCTATCTATCTATCTATCTATCTATCTATCTATCTATCTATGTGTCTATCTATCTATGTGTCTATCTATCTATCTATCTATGTGTCTATCTGTCTATGTGTCTATGTATGTATGTATGTATGTATCTATGTCTATTTATCTATCTATCATCTATCTATCTATCTATGTGTCTATCTATCTATGTGTCTATCTATGTGTCTATCTATCTATGTGTCTATGTATGTATGTATGTATGTATGTATGTATGTATGTATGTATGTATCTATCTATCTATCTATCTATCTATCTATCTATCTATCTATCTATCTATCTATGTCTATCTATCTATCTATGTGGCTATGTATGTATGTATCATCTATCTATCTATCTATCTATCTATCTATCTATCTATCTATCTATCTATGTGGCTATCTACCTATGTGGCTATCTATCTATGTGGCTATCTATGTGGCTATGTATGTATGTATCTATCTATGTTTATCTATCTATCTATCTATCTATCTATCTATCTATCTATCTATCTATGTGGCTATGTATGTATGTATCATCTATCTATCTATCTATCTATCTATCTATCTATCTATCTATCTATCTATGTGGCTATCTATCTATGTGGCTATCTATGTGGCTATGTATGTATGTATCTATCTATGTTTATCTATCTATCTATCTATCTATCTATCTATCTATCTATCTATCTATGTGTCTATCTATGTGGTGAAATAATTCTTTCACTCATCCTTCATTCTGCCCCCAAAATAAGCCAGAAAGAAACCAAGACACTGGGGAGGAAGCACCGTCTACAGTAGTTTTTTACCACTCAGGAAGGGTAGTGTGATCAGTTCATAGTTATAGCAACAGGAGAAATGTTTGTCTCTTTAGTAGCTTTGGTGATGGATTCTGGTAGACAAGTAATCCTGGCTATTCGAGATGTATCTGATTTGTTTGGATATACAGGGAGAAACACATTGCAATTTCTAATGATAGAACCTCAAGCCTCCATTTTGCACTGGACTCTCAGACCCCAGACACTGTGTGTCATGGGGAGGGACAGGCCGGGTGTGACAGAGGGGATCCACCTTCCTAGGTCAACAGTGTAGCAGATGAACAAGTCATGCGATGCCCAAGCTGAGTCAGGGAAAGGAGTAGGTTCTATATCAGAGGGAAGGAGGCACGGAGGAGCAGTGGGAGGCTGAAGAGAGATGAAAGGAGATGGGGGCTGAAGGTAAAGGGAGAAGGAAGTGCCAGCAAAGAGTGTAGCCCACAGAAAAGCTGTCTGGATTTTGGTAATGGCTCTGTGCAAATGCTGGCTTTCTGGGGCTTTAGACTTAGAGAAGCGAGGACACCGTGAGATCCCTGGGAGGCTCTCACAGAATCGGTGGCAGGTGGCATCCGAGCAGAGTCCTGAAGGCCCGAAGCCTCACACGACTGGGTGAAGGCGATAGGCGAGGCTGTTACCTATGTGAGACTAAGGTGTTGACATGGTCCATTTCAATGGCCCAGTGTCCCTGCATCCTCTGCCATGTTTATGTCCCTCTTTCCCAAATGGAGCTGTTGAGCCCAGAAGATTTTAGGGTACTCTGGCAGGGAGCACACAAAACTGGGGCATCTACTTTAGCCTGGCACTGGTCTTTTCTGGGATTTGGAGGAAAAAACAAGCCTCCTCAGCCCCGAGAGTTGAGTTGTGGAAGGCATATTTCACATTTCCAATTATGACACAGTCTGGTCTGTGTGGAAGTGGGAGCCTGTTGACTTTAACAGCCCAGCTGTTCCTGCCTTCCGGACAGCAGTCAAAATATCTTCCGAACAGAGGGGTGAACAGTCTGAAGTTCTAATGGGAGCCCTCCAGGATGTCATAGAGGAGCAGTGTATTATGCTAATGTGGCTCTGGGGACCTCTGTGTTCCCTGCCTGCATGACACAGATGGGAACCACTAAGCCTCACTATGTCAGGGGCGATGTCCTAAATGTCACTGTTCTCTGATAGGAATAAGAAAACGCCCCCCTTGTTTCTTAGAGACAGAATCTTATGCCATAGCTAAGACTGACCTGGAATTCACTCTTGTAGCCCAGTTAGATCTGGAACTTTAAGCAATCCTCCTGCCTCAGCTTCCAGAGTGCTGGGAATACAGGCCTGAGTCACCCATACCTGTCATCCTATCTCTTACGATGTCTTCAGGCCTACATTACAGTAGTGTCATTTATCCCAGCTTCCCACTCACTGCCTTATTTCCCAACACCTTTCAGCCTCTCATTCTTCTTGGGAGGATGTGGAGCTTCAATGCAATAACTTCATTTCTTTCTGAACATCATCAACCCACTTAGCCTGCTTTCCCCAGCCGTTCGTTCAGTGTTTGTCTCTCTCAGCCCTTGATTCCAGGTCTAGGGATCCCGGTCTCTACTGGCAAGAGACAAGATCTCTCCAACAACTAGGGTTTTATTTTTAATTAAGTAATTCATTTTTTATGTGAGTGTCTGTCTGGCATATGTCTTATAGTGAGTGTTTGTGTGTGTCTCTTTCTGTGTATGTGTGTAAGATATGTTTGTGTGTGTGTTTGTGTATGAGTATAGGGTATATCTCTCTGTGTGTGTTTGTGTGTACGTGTAGAGTATGTCTTTGTGTGTATATATATGTGTGTGTATGTATATGTAGGGTATGTTTCTGTGTGTGTATGTATAAAGTATGTCTCTGTGTGTAAATAGGTTATGTCTCTGTGTGTTTGTGTATGTTTGTGTGTGTATGTGCATATGTGTATGTGCTTGTGTGTTTGTCTCTGTGTATATATGTGTAGGGTATGTCTCTGTGTTTGCATGTGTGTGTATATGTGTAGGGTATGTCTCTCTCTCTCTGTGTACATGCACACAGGGTATGTCTGTGTGTGTATGTCTCTGTGTGTATGTCTGTGTGTGTGTGTGTGTGTGTGCATGTGTCTGTAGGGTGTGTCTGTGCATGCTGAGGTTAGAGGTGGGTGTTCTGCTCTCATACTCTATTTTATTCCTTTAAGACCTGGTTTCTCACTGAACATGGTTTGTCTGGTAGCTAACAAGTCCTGGAGAGTGAGGTGTCCTCTTATCTCTGCACTCCTTGCCCAGCACCAGGGTTAAAGGCAAACATGACACAGCCTTTAACAAGAGATTTATTTATTTTTCTATTTGTGTCTTGCCTGCATGCCTGTGCTGTGTGTATGCAGTATCTGCCTGTGCTGTGTGTATGAAGTATCCGCCTGTGCTGTGTGTATGCAGTATCTGCCTGTGCTGTGTGTATGCAGTATCTGCCTGTGCTGTGTGTATGCAGTATCTGCCTGTGCTGTGTGTATGCAGTATCTGCAGAGGTCAGAAAAGTATGTCGGGTCCTTTGGCACTGGAGTTTCAGAGGCTTGTGAGTCACCCACGTGAGTCCTGGGAGCCACGGGAGGACTAACCAGTTCCTCTGCAAAAGCAACAAGTGCCTTAAACCACGGCACCATCCCTCCAGCCCCCATGCCCTGCTATTTACACGGGTTTGCAGGTCTGACCTCAGGCCCTCATGCTTGTGTAGCAAATGCTCTGACCCTGACCCACTGAGCTGCCTCCCCAGCTCCACCCTCCACCCCCGGGTTAAAGCTGTGGCTTCAGAACCTGCTTTTGCCTCTTGAGTTTCTAGCTTCTCCTCCCATTTCAATGCCTGCCTTCTCTTCCTGCCCACCTCCCAGATTCCATTACCAATTTGCAGCATCTGGGAGACGGTTTCACTGAGTTAATGACCAACAATGGAAAGATGTAGAAAACACAACGAATCCTGCTTTTGGAACTACGATGTAGTTAGAGACGGCTTGCTCATTTGAGTCCCATGCCTTTCCTGATGAACAGCCTGTACTCACTTCCTGCTGAATGTCCCAGTGTCACTTAAACCTCCCACACACATTTGCTTGATGCCCCACAATGTAGTCTGTATGATTTTCCTGTAGTTGTATCAAAATTTTATCAAACAAAAGCTCTTCTCTTCAAAGTTGCTAACCTGTAAATCCTTTACCCATGCCAGTTATGTGTTTGGGTGATGCAAAGAAGGGTTCTCAACCAAGACTCCATATGTTCCTGCTCATAAACAAATGTTACAGAAGAACCAATATTTCAGCCTCTTAATTATATTGTGAGACAAGTTCTTATACTTGGATGTGGCTTTAAAAAGTCATCAAAAAAGAGAGAGAGAGAGAGAGAGAGAGAGAGAGAGAGAGAGAGAGAGAGAGAGAGAGAGAGAGAGAGAGAGAGAGAGAAACAATGAAAGAAAGACATGGTCATCCCCATAAGGCCCCATTTTTTTGCTTCAGAAAGTCTCATTACAGTGACTTTGTCTTCATTCCCAATGTTACTATGAGGTAAACAACAATCAAGTTTCAGCATCAGTGTGTGGCTTGCACAAGGACCCTGTTCATCTTTCAGTTGTTATTCTCATCCCGACCTTAAATAGTATCTACTTGCTGTACTCTAAGAATTCTTGATCACTCCACGTGTAGGGATGAAACTGCCATGGCTAGAGGTATCTAATGAATAAAGTGCAGGCTCTTGACAGGCTCCCCAAGATCTTACGAGCATTCTGAGTAACACGCACACCACTAAAACAGACTGTGTCCCAAGATGTCCACTTAGAGGCAACGTTATTAGGATGGGTCAGATGACCCTTCCCTTGGTTGTAGATAGGCCTGTTTGGAAGGCTGCTCTCTGGAGTGACATTGGTGCCACCTTTTATCCCCTCCTCCATATCAAAGGCCAAGGATAACAGAATCATGGACAGCAGGAGTGAGAGGCTCAGCTATCCAGGCTGGACTTTACGATTTTCTGGCTTGCAAATCTCTTGGCCTGAGCATTGGGAAGGTCTGTGTGGGTTGAGTGTGAATAACTGGGTGATCAAATGTTAGCAAGCTCCCTTGTCCATAGATTTAAAACCTCATGGTCAATAATATTGGTGATATTTTCAATTCTGTCTATGTGACTCCTGAGTATCTTTCCGATTTGGTTTTCGTCTCTGCGTGAAGCAGAAAAAGGCGTTATTTATTAGTACTCTAAAAACTCCATCAACTGTGTTCATTTTGCTGCATAAATTTCTTTTGCCTTTATATGAGACCAGCTTCCTTGCTTTATAGTTATGTCCAATACAGTAAAAAGTAAGGAGTCACAAGAGAAGAAATCCTCCTTGGTCCTATCATTTTGCTTAATTAACTTTAAAAATTCCTTTAGAAAATATAGGGGAAAGGTAGCAGGCTCTTTCCGGCTTGTAGAATTAGGTGTGAGCAACTCTACCTGCCTCGTGCAGAAGAGGGTGATGTTTTTCTAGAATTGAAACGAGAACCAAACCACTTTGTTACATTTTAAAGGTTAGCTCCCTAGTTTCTCTCTCTCTCCCTCTCTCTCTCTCTGTGTGTGTGTGTCTGTGTGTGTGTGTGAGAGAGAGACAGAGACACAGAGAGAGACACAGAGAGAGACAGAGAGAGAGAGAGAGAGAGAGAGAGAGAGAGAGAGAGAGAGAGAGAGAGAGAGAGAGAGAGAGAGAGAGAGAGAGAGAAAACATTCATGGTACTGATTTACACTACTGAGTTTTATGGATCCTCAGGCTCTTATTTCCCAGAGCTGGGATTGCAGGCAGACACTGCAGCATCTAGCTTTTTCTGTGGGTTCTAGGAATTGAACTCAGGTTATCATACTTGTACAGTAAGCATTTCACAGGCTGAGCCCTCTTCTTATGTTTTAAGCACCTGTACAGGGTGGGAACATGTTGTCCTAATGAAACGATGTTCTTACGAGATCATTGCTTGCTGTCTTTAGCTCCTCACCAGGCTGGGCTTGGTGAGAATCTTCAGTGTGGGATTTTGCAGAAAGGTGGGAGGGTTGGAGGGCCAAGGCCATATGTAGCTGAGCTCTGGGATCGTCTGTTTGTCTCCCTGGTCTCTGTGAGTTCTTCTGACCCTGCAAGAAGAAACAATCAGTTAACTTACCTTTGTGGGTAGGGCAGGGAGAATAAGACCTTCCTTCAAGGTGGGCTCTGACCTTTGTTCCCTGGCTTTGATGTTTGTGTGAAGGAATGGTATCCATTTACATCAAGTTGCGCTGGGTCCTGCTGATTCTATTTGCAGATTTTTGCATCTGAGCCTCTGGCTCCCATAGACACACAGAGCAGAAGTATCTACCAGCTTCTCCCCCTCCCCCCCAGGACTCCCAGAGGCTTCTGTCAAGTATCAGGATACCATCAGTGACTTCAGAATCTTTCAGTCCTGTTAACCAGTGCTGATCTGAACGAAGTGTAGTGCAGCCCAGCCCCATTTTAACTTGACACTGGAATTTTAATCAGGCTTCTTGCTTTGATGGACTTGAAAGTTCCTTCTTACCCAGCCCTAACTAATCTCCATATAATCTTCTATAACTAACATTACAGTTTTTCTTTCCCAGCCTCACTGTAGTAATTAGGCGTGGTTTGTGTCTCATTGTTTTCTGATTTCCTTCCTCATTGTTTCTCTGTATCTCACGTATCATAGACCTGAATCTCAGTCCTGTTCATTTGGTTGGGGACTTAGTCTAAGGTCAGCTGTCTCTTCTGGATGATAGAATTCAAATGGAGGTTTCAACACCCAGCATGACAGAACTTGGGAGTTGACCTGGGAGGCCATGTACATGAATAATCAGTGATCATTTGTAGGATCTGGCGTGGGTTTAAGAGTCTGCATCCTGTGACCGTATTAAGAGGTTTGGTGACAGTGGTTTCTGAGCACTCTAGAGTGTTTGCAGAATTTCTGTACACTGTCTTGAAGTTCACACACACTTCACAAAGCAAAGTTGCTTTTGCTTTTATTTTGAGGACAGAGTGATAAACAATGAAACAGGATGATCAGGAAAAGAAGTGAGATTGTCGCTGGGCAGTGGTGGCACATGCCTTTAATCCCAGCATTTGGGAGGCAGAGGCAGGTGGATTTCTGAGTTTGAGGCCAGCCTGGTCCAAAGAGTGAGTTCCAGGACAGCCAGGGCTATACAGAGAAACCCTGTCTCAAAAACCAAACCAAACCAACCAACCAAACAAACAAAAATAATGAAATAAAATATATAAATAAAAAAGTGAGATTGTCAAGGAATATGGAGAGGGAATTCTGTAAGGTTATTTTCTATCCTTGTATATGTCCCATGCAGAAATATATATCCCATGCAGAAATCAGGCCGACGGAAGCTTAAACTGGGAGAAGGATTTTAACAGTCAGAAGGCATGCCTCTTGATGTCTTAGATTTCCCCTCTTCACATTGTACAGCCAGATCCATTGGTCTGGGGATTTAATTTCTGTTTCTAGGACACAGATGGAAATCCAAAGTTTCATAACTGTAAGAAAATTAGAAGAGAGTTGATCTAAAATGTTTGCTTTCCCTATACGAGGCTACTAGGGACAGACACATCAGCACAGTGAGCCGGAGGGGACTGCACGGTCATTGGTGACAGATGTGGAACCAGGCAGATGTGGAAACAGTCAGCTGATGACTGCTCTGTCACTCAGTTCTCAGTGCCTGTGGGGGACACAGGGGGAGGGGGAGGGTGAAATGAGGGCTCACTGTTGTGCTTTCATGGTGATGCTGACGAGGATGCTGAGTTAAAGCCTGAAAGGAGAGCACAGGAAATGTGTTAAAGTTTGGCACAGTACTCTGAACTGTCAAGTTTCGGTCAGCTGGTTGAGAAAAAAAAAATGAAGAATCCATATGTTCATGAGATTCCTCTCAATTTTGCATTATAAGGAATGTAAGTTATGTATTTAAAATAGTATCCTAAAACCTCATAGAAGCGGTTATGAAATATTTTGTTTTACTGGCAATGGGACAAAAAATAATTGGGCATTAAATCAAGGAAATGGGGAAAAGAGAGCCACAAATCAAGGGAAATGGTGGGAAATTAGGTCTTAGTGGAGAGAAATGTGTACATATGAGCTGCCTGGTGTTTCAGAGATAGAAATACGGTTCTGAAAAGAAAAAAAAAAAGTCCTCCCTCTTTAACCCTTTCTACTCAAGTCAAGCGTAGAGTGCCGGGGTCTGGGGAGATGGCTGCTCGCTGGTTACTTGATTGTCCCTGTCCTGCTTGGTGAGGATGGAAAGCAGGAGTTTGGCTCTGGCTCTGGTTCTAGATAACCATTGTTTGAGGTCCATGCTGTCGCTCTGATCCTGGGATTAGGCCGGCCTCTCATACTCCTTCCTCTGGCCTCTGATTTGGCAGAGGGTGACTCCTGACTGATGACAGAGTCTACCCATGAAGAAGGACACAAAAGCAGTCTCCGGAAGGCACTAGGACCCTGCTGACGGGCCACCTGGTTTCACTAAATCACGCAGAAAGCATGCCTTATTATCTGTCTACTGGATACATAATTCCCATAAATTATAAATTAAAAAATAAATAATAAACACCTTTTTAATTGCCTATCCTCTTTTCCTCCTGTCAATTAAAGTGAACTTGCAAAGCTGCTTAACACAGAAAAGCTACACAGACATCAACTCCTGTTAGATGTGGTACAAGCCGCTACACTGATTTTTTCCCATAGCTGCGAGGATTAATCACAGATAATCATCACAAAAGAATCACACCCATATAAATAATATAAAAATAGCAAAATGCCCAAAGTGGAACCACAGAGAATGAAGAAAACCACTTAAAAATGAATAGCATTGTGTTGTCACTGCAGGAGTTAGCGGGGAGGGAAGAACAGGCTCTCTACTTGACAGAGGACAGATCATCTCTGATTCGAAGTTTGGGAACAGAAGCAGAACCCAATGTTAGGCTATAAATGTAGATGGCTTGCTGAAATCACTTGCATGTTTCGCAGGGAGCGTTTCACACACTCTAGAGTTAAGTTCAACAGGCTGTGGTAGGTGGGGACTCTGTACCATACACAAGGTTTTCCTTCTGAGCTCTGTTCATAAGTGATATATAATGAAGGTTGAGATAAGAAAAGGTGTCTGTCTTTCCGCTTTGACTTCAAGGATGTATAAAAGGTAGGGCCTAGGCCAAAGAGCATACTATGTGTGGAGACCAGAAGTACTTAACACACCTACCTCACTGTGCCTAGAACTAGGTACTTAGACTAAAGTTCACAGGGGCTGATTTGAATCTCCATGTGTCAGTATCTGAGGCTGTTATTCCTAGTTCTCCTGTGTAGAGCAAAATAAAACAGAGTTTGAGTGAGATCTCAGAGGACTTAACATACCGAGGCCTGAAATGCTCAGGATCAGAGATGGCAAGCATGCATCTTCCCAAGTTGAGCTCACAGCACTATGGAATCCATGTGATTCAAAGACAGTTGGAAGGTAACATTTAAAAAAGAGAATGCTTCCTTCTGTTGCCTACGCCCATAGACAGCCTTTCCTGCATGCACATAGGAGCCTTGCCTGAAATCTCCTTGGAGAATCCCACCCTGCCCCCTGCGGAGCCAACTAGGGCTGAGCTCCAGGGTACTCTGCAGAGTGCCCTGTGATCACCTTGTTCTCCTCTAGGCAGCCCACAGCGGGCATCCCCAGCTGTTCTGCACACTGCTTCTCATTTTAACCTTCAGATAGCTCCTCTCTTCCTCCTTCAACTCTCCTGGTTTGTTGTGTGTGGAATTGCGTGGTTGTCAGTCTTGAAGATGGCAGGGCGAGGTGTCTGTGGGCTAATGAACAGCTGCAGAAAGATAATTAATGCTCGGCACCTTCCTCGCAGCCTTTACCACCTCACCACGACACAGCCGGCAACATCTGTGCTTCCCAGCAGCCGAGCTGTAAAACACCCTTCCTTGCTCTTCACAAAACAACTGTCAGACATTCTGGCACCCACGTTAAGGGCAAACTTAACAAAACGCTACAAAAGATGAGCTGTGTTATTCCCAAGCTGCGGATGTGGGTTTCTCCCCTGACACAAGATCTCAAGAGTGCTAGGCTGGTAAGGTAGCGGGTACGCTGTGGATGGGAAGGTGAACGTAGGTGGGGAAAGTCAAGTGTGGAGGGATCTGCGAAGGTGCTCCCAGGCTTCACTTTCAGGGGAGCTTTCTGAGCCTGCAGGCTTTGAATCAGTTCAGAATTACTTTGACAATCCCCAGAGGGGCAGGCAGAGTAATCTTAAATTTCCCAGAACCTCACCTGGGGGCAGTATTCAAAAGAATATGCTGAATAGCTCAGACACTGTGCAGTGGGGACACTGGTGGCGTACACTTGGTGTCACAGTTCTAGTGAGGATGAACTGAATAGCAGACCTGGTATCAGCCACGATTCTTCTTCAACCTCGGATTTAATACTTTGAGAGTACCTGCTTTATGCCACAAATAGGTTTACGTGCTTTTGATAATTTTTTTTGCACAGGAAGTGCTTTCTTCACTGTAACAAAATACCCAGAACTGGGGGATTAACAAGAAGTAGGCCCCCACCGCCATGGTTTTGGAGGAAGTGGGTTTCATGCTTCCACTTAGCTCAGAGCGAGGAGAGAAGTGGGTACCTGAAAAGGAGAGGGAACAGGAGAAAGGGTTTCAGTGTGTAACCACCAGTGAGAATTAGGATTCCTTTCTTAGAGTAAGGCATTAATTAATCCTTTCTAACAATTGCACTACCTTCTAAAGGTTCCACCTTTCAATGCAGCTGCAACAGACATGGAATTGCAGCTTGTGTTTCTTTTTTCCTCCCCCCAACATAATATATATATATATATATATATATATATATATATATATATATTTTTTTTTTTTTTTTTTAATTACTTGGTAATTTCATACAAATCGCCCTGGTCACACTCACTTCCTATTCATCCTGGGTCCTCCCGAGAGGGAGAGAGAGAGAGAGAGAGAGAGGGAGAGAGAGGAGAGAGAGAGAGAGAGAGAGAGAGAGAGAGAGAGAGAGGAGAAAGAGAGAGGAGAGAGGAGAGAGAGACACAGAGAGAGAGAGAGAGAGAGAGAGAGAGAGAGAGAGAGAGAGAGAGAGAGAGAGAGAGAGAGAGAGAAGAAGAAGAAGAAGGAGGAGGAGGAGGAGGAAGAAGAGGAGGAGGAGGAGGAGAAGGAGGAGGAGGAAGAGGAGGAGGAGGAGGAGAAGGAGGAGGAGGAAGAGGAGGAGGAGGAGGAGGAAGAGGAGGAGGAGGAGGAGGAGGTTTCTTTCTACCTACCAAGCCCACTTGGTGTTGCCCACATACTCATTTGAACATGGGCAAACTCCCAGTGGCCAGCCCCTTAAAAAACTGTCGTCCCTTCCCGCCCCTCACAAGAAGCCATGAACTGTGAAGCCATGAATACTTCAGCGTCTTTATCACAGTTTTAAAGGATTCTCTTCAATAGCTTCATGTCTGAATTGCTTCTTTCCTTTTTGGGTGGAGGAGGTTGGCACAGAAGCCATCCATGTCTCTAATTCTTAGGTATGAGTTTGCAGTCATCGATGCCACTGCAAAAGAGGCTTTCCCGCTCGTAGCGGCTGGCTGCACAGATGGATCATGGACATCAACATGGCTTTCCCATGGTGGTGCTGATCGTGGATGTCTTTCGAGGATATGTTGTTGCTCAGTTAGGGTGATCATGTGGTTGGGCAGCTTGTCTAGGGAGGGGGCAGGACCTGCTCGAGCTCCAGGCTACTGTATACACCATCTTGCCCTTGGCCTCCATGCCTGTACCCCAGGGGCGACCATGGTGTTTATAGCCTGCTGGCAACACTGTAGCCATGCTCTTCTCACAGCAGGGTGAGCGAGTGGTGGCTCCATGCTGCAGGCTGGGTCTGTGGGCCACTAACCTATCCAGCAGCGACAAGGTGAGGTGGCTCCAGGATGGGCCCTGCTTGGCCATGGCACGGTCCTTTGTCCTCTGTGGACTTGCTCCCGCATCGGTGGCGGCGGCTGTAGCGCCACACTGTGGCGGTCTCTAGAACTGCTTCTCTTCACTACTCTGAGCTACAATATTTTTTTCCTCCTCTTTCACAGGGTTCTCAATTTTCTTTTTTTTTTCCAGTTTGTGTTTCTGACCAGATAAACCCTAACAAAGAATAGAACTCAAGTACTTTTAATAATCATGTTAATTGTTCTCTGACTTGAAAATCCTACTTTGTAGATACCAGACTTTAGGCCTACCAACATTTACAAGACTTCAGTCTCTTTTAAGTCTCTCTTACCCGACCCTATCTCTCAGATATTTCTGGGCATTTGCAGGGGCTATATAACCAGTGACCAAGAATGGTCCTTTCAAATGTATGCTCCAGTGCCAGCATTCTGATGTCCTACAGGTCCTTGAGGGAGGCTGCCAGTCTCCTGCTTTCTTAATTAGGATTCTACCTTCTGATGCTCTCTCAGGGGCAAATCCTCCTGGAATCACTACACTGACACTGTGTGCTAGGTTGCACTGTGTCCTGTGCCCTGATGTAGAATTGCTATGCCTGGAGCACCACAAATAGCCCCATGACATAGTCTCTTCTATTTGCGCTCCTACTTCAAATAGGCAAAGCTCAACTGGAGAATCTTATGTCTAGAATTCCCCTATTTCCTGATGTCTACTCTACTGCTAGTTTCCCAATCCACCCTTCCAAATTAGCCACTTTAGGATACTTTTACAAATCATCTTTCATACAACTAAATACCTGACAGGTGTGAGGTGTGAATGTCACAGGCTGGATGAGACCACTCAGCATCCAGGATGTCAATCAAGTCTCAGATTGGCTTGCTCTGGGGCTGTTTGTCAGTGTTATGCAGGAAATAATGTTTCCTTATGCAAATGTGGTCCAAATAAGTTTGAAAGGGGTCAGGAAAAGACTCACTAAAGCCATCTCTGCAACCACCTTTGCCCAGAGGAATACTTAGTCCTGCTAGGGGTATGCTAGTCAAAGGAACGAGACATTGAATTTGGGATGAGCTAGAGTATGTGAGGGACAGGAATACAGCCAATGCTTTTGCCATGCTGAAGGAAATGGAAATCAGGTCTTAAAACTCATCTTCATGGCCACGTGGTGGCAGTGGGAAGCAGAGGAAGGCAGATCTCTGTCAATTTGAGGCCAGCCTGGTCTATATAGAGAGTTCCAGGACAACTAGGGCTGTTACATAGAGAAACCCTGTCTTGAAAGCAAACAAACCAGGGATCCATCCCATAATCAGCCTCCAAACACTGACACTATTGCATACACTAGCAAGATTTTGCTGAAAGGACCCTGATATAGCTGTCTCTTGTGAGGCTATGCCGGGGCCTAGCAAACACAGAAGTGGATGCCTACGGTCAGCTAGTGGATGGATCACAGGGCCCCCAATGGAGGAGCTAGAGAAAGTACCCAAGGAGCTAAAGGGATCTGCAACCCTATAGGTGGAACAACAATATGAACTAACCAGTATCCCCTGGAGCTCGTGTCTCTAGCTGCATATGTATCAGAAGATGGCCTAGTCGGCCATCAGTGGAAAGAGAGGCCCATTGGTCTTGCAAACTTTATATGCCTCAAGTACAGGGGAACGCCAGGACCAAGAAGTGGGAGTGGGTGGGTAGGGGAGTGTGGGTGGGGGAGGGTATGGGGAACTTTTGGGATAGCATTGGAAATGTAAATGAAGAAAATACCTAATTAAAAAAGAAAACAAACAAACAAACAAACAAAATCCAAAACTCAGCCAATCAACAAACAAAATACCACAGTCAACCAACCAACCAACCAACCAACCAACCACCTCTTAGCTCCATTCTAGCCCCAATGGAACTGTAAGGCTGAACAAGAGAGGATGCTCAAACGTAGGTCCAAGTAGGCACTTGGTGATTTGTCACCAGTTTTGCAGAGAGGAGACCCAGCACAGGGTCATCAGAATCTACTGCCTCTCTAGAGTGTCTTTAGTTTTCATTGAATCCTCTCTCAAACCTCCATAAATCCCTAAATTAAAAACAATTCTTCAAATATTGCAAAAATATAGATATCTGGACATAATTGATATTCTACCTCACATAAGTCTCTGATAACTAGAGATGGCAAAATGATTACCTCTTAAAGAGGTTTAATTACATTTTAATGTTCCAAGTCTATTCCCTTTATCATCTAATTTTATAATCTTCCTCTTTTCTTCCTCTGTGTGTGGTTTCTATTCAATCTTGAGTCTGACAATCTCTTTTTAATAACTGACTTTAAAATGGCATGAAAGTAGGCTTTGGCTCTTAAGCCACTTCCAGTCTATGGAGATTGGGCAGGTAGGTAACACAGGGCCACTTTGGACAGAAATGCTGTAGAGTCTACAGAAAGAACTCTGCATTAACTCATCAGGGTTCAGTGAGGGATGGGAATAGGGAAGGATGCTGAGCAGAGGTGACTCTTGAATTGTGTCTTGAACACATAGTAAGTGCTGATTAGGTAAACAGAATTCTTGGAGAGAATGACATGGCAAATAAATAAATAAATAAACAAACAATAAAATAAAATTAATAAGATGCTTGAGGAGCAAGGTATATATGAAGAACTGCTATCCAGTGAGCACTAATCAGGGCTAAATTGATAGACTTGGTGAGGAGCAAGACCTCTGAGAACCTTATAGGCTAAGAACTCTAATTCCAAGGAGACCATGGTTCTCTCCAAAGATAATGGAAGCCACTGGTGGATGCTAGTCCTGGATGCTGGGGTTGCTTTTCAGAGGACTCATTTGAGCTTCAAGACAAACACAAGCTGCATCTTTCAGTATTAGAGCTGAGGGCCCGTCCCCAAACCCACACGAGTGTCTGTGTCTCCACACAACTTTCCAAAGAGCACAGAAGAGAGGCCCATGCTCTGGGGTCCCTTAGTGGGCTCTATCATCTCATAGGATAAGACCTGAGAGCCTTCCACTGACCCGTTCTCACTGTGTGCTCAACGGACTTCATTCCGGAGAGCTTTGGATATGGCTGTTTTGGACGAAGGGAATGATAAGAGAATAAAGCTGAGAGCTGTTTTTGGCTTTGTAAAAGACAATATGTGGATGTGGGTCAATGTCACCCCTGGAGTGAGATCATGTGGTTGCTGTTTGGCTTAAGGTCATGGCACTAGCTGGTCAAGTAGCACTGCTCTCAGCCTTTTGAATTTCAAGAGGTTTTTTTGTCTTTTCTCTTTTTTTCTTTCTTTTTAAAAAATATATCATCTAGCACACCATTATTTATAGAGAAGTAATACTTTTCCCACACTTTTTTTTTTTTTAATGTGATGTATTCCTCTATCGCACTACCTGCCTGGAAGATGTTTTTCTAAAGTCAGGTAGAAGAAAACTTTACACCGGCTGCTGAGAAGTGGAGGTCCGCTATTCACAATGCAATTACCATGACAAGTATTTCTAATTGCCATTCCCCTTTCTTTGAGCCCTCTTTCTCTCCGACATTGCGAATTTCTGGTAATCTTGGGTTATTATCACACTGAGCTGCTAACCTGAGTCTTGACACTCCTCATGGAGACTTGTGTCAGAAATAATTACAGAGGAAGTAAGGTGATTCTTTCTTCATTATTAGCAGTTTCTGGTGTTGGTATCTAGCATTGATTAGCAATTTGGAACAACACCTTCTATGGGGAGTTCCCCGTGAGTCCTGGAGGATGGGCACACATTGTTCTCCAGTGCCTTGCCTCCTGTTGTCCCTGTGCTTCTCTGTGTTTGCAAAAGGTTCCTTTCATGTCTCAGTGATTTATTTACTTCTAATGTTATTTTCTCCTCTCTCTCATTTTGGTTTCGAACCATTTGCAGGTTCTGTTGATGAAGTAGCAAGAACTCACCTTTTTTGGAATTGGCTGTTTTGTGTGGTTGTGGGGATTCTGAGAGCCAAGACAGGACCATTTAACATCCATTGACTCTGACCACTGTCTCTGGAAAAAAAAAGTAGGGGTGGAATGCTACCATTTCCAAAAATGCTTACTTCCAAGATACCCTGTTCTGGATAAAGTGGGGGGAGTGGAGCGTATAGCCACAGTTCCGGAAAGGCCTGCTCAGAGTCACTTCTGCATGCACTGAAGGCACACACTCTGCTCAGCAGCGCAGCCCTGAATGTCCACATTGCTGCTCTCCTGAAAACTCTCTTGTAGGGCAGTGTATGAAGTCAAAAGAATTTTAGGGAAGCAGTAGGAACACGGCAGAGCATGGCATCAGGATCCCAAGACTTGTTTAGTTCTTTATTAAATCAGGTGTGCAAGGAAACGTCAGTAAATTAGGCACATTCTTTCCTGGCCTGTTCATTCATTTTAAAATTCGTTAGAATCTTAATCCCTGAATGTGCTTAAGACACTCAGTGCAACACTGTGCTGCTATGTTCTCTTCAGGATCACCCACAGTCCATTTTTTGGAGGGATATCTCTCTCCACTTTAAGTTCTGATTCTTTGTTAGAGTTCTCTCAGTAATTAGATTGGCTGGACCACAGGACTGGCTAAGTTCATGGTGTAACAGCCTCTTGTGACTTGTTGTTGATCTGTTTATTCATTTCTTCATTCATTCAACAGACATATTAAAATACTTCATCATACTGGGTAAGCATGAAGGTGTTGGTATTATTGATAACCTGCTATGCTGCTGCACACCCATACATTATCAGAGTGGCTGTGTTTTACAGAGGCTAATGACATGGGTTTTCAACTCAAAATGATTTGTTTGGAGGTCTCAGCTCCTGTGATTATCATGAGTGTCTTTAGAGACATCCACCAATTCCTCCTAGCCTCACTGATCTGTAAACTGGGAATTCTGTTAACTTCTATCTGGCAGGCTAGTAACAGAAATAAATGACCAAATGCATATTAACTTCTATGCTGACTCATCCTGAGCTTATGCTACTTGCTTCCATTTAACTTTCAAGGTGACCTTGAAAAATAGGCGTGACTGCTTCACCATTGTATAGAGAGAATACAATGTTGCAGATTGTGATCATCACCATTCTACAGAGAAAATACAATGTTGCAGATTGTGTAGTACCATTGTATAGAGAGAATACAATGTTGCAGATTGTGTAGTACCATTGTATAGAGAGAATACAATGTTGCAGATTTTGGTAGGTTTATTGCATGGATTTTAGGGTTTTAAATTTCTATGTGAAATTCACTGTTTTATAGCTGAAGAAATGGAAAGGCTGAGATGTAGAGTCAGAACCACAGCCAGTGTCCTCAGGTTCTCAGACCAGGTCTTCCTTGTCACCCTGTGTTTCTGTTACTAGCCTTGTAATCTTCACAGACATCTAGAAGGAAGCCCTTTGAACTCTCTGTGCCTGACTGTCACCTACCTGTGTTAGCATCAGTTGTCCTGTATTTTTAGGTTGACTCTATAGTTCATACCCTCAAAGTCATTGCCATTTTTTCCTCCCTATGGACTTTGCGCCTTTTCATCCTTATTAACACTTTGACCAGAAAGGAAGTATAATTGGAATGGAAATTTAGACCACACATTTTCCCCTTCCTTTTGAGCAGCTATAAAATAAAATAAAATAAAATAAAATAAAATAAAATAAAATAAAATAAAATATAAAAAAAGACAGTGACTTTTAGCTACAATGGGAAATTTTGATGATATAGCCATGGATTTAAATGAGCCAACTTGCCCCTCCTGCTGCTACCATAGATACATTTGTCAATTATCTGAGCTTCAGAGGCCTGTGGTCACTGAGATCCCTGCCCTCCCAGCCAGCCACTTGGCTTGTGACTCTCCCGACTTGCTCCCCATGACTGATCCTGCACCAAAGGCTCTTCATTTACCATTAGAGGCAGAAAGGGAACCGGGTTTGTGAAAAATGGTGGCCCTGGGCTGACCTGGACTGGAAAAACACAAAGCTCAAAATCAAAACACATGAGCTGCTTCCCTTCATTTGTGCTATCTTATTAGACGGTTCTCTAGCTGTGCTCCACGTTCCTTTGGAGAGCTCAAGGTTGCCTCTGCCTGGACTCCTCGGGGTTTCTGCTTGTTATTGTCACACCACGTTTAGCCAGGGCTGGGCTAGTACTGGCAGAGGTGGCCTTGCAGCCAGGCTGCTGTTAACCTTGTCAAGTGGGTCTCCTTCCGGCTTTTGATCTTGAAGGTGCCAGTGGAATACAGTTCTCAGATCGCTGTGTTCCTTTGTCCCGCTTAACTTAAGCCCTCTGCCCAGTTGATCACAGACTGGGGACACTTTCTTTCATCGGTTGTCACCCCGAGTCTTTCTCCTGTGACCTGACTTCCAGTGACCCAGTGTAGTCTGAATTTTGATGGTGCATTCGATAGCCACTTGGGAACTGGGAGTGGCAGCTCTACTGAATGGCATCAATTTTCTATCTGTATAAGCACAGGACACTTCTAAATGGTATCTATGGTCCCTTTGTCCACTAATCTTTATTCTATAAATTCTATAAATATTTGTCTTGGGAAGTTCCTCTATAGTTTTATGGAACAAAAATGGCAGAAAACTAGGTAACTTGTGTATATGCTAGTGATTGAGTTCACTCTTTTTTTTTTTTTTTTTTTTTGGACAAAGTCTTAGCCTAGGTTGGTCTAAGATTTGTATGTAGCCCAGGCTGACCTTAAAGTACTTCCTCTAATTCTCAAGTTGTGAGATGACATGTGTGTACCCCCAGGCTGGACTAAGATTTCAAAACATAGATTCCATCCTCTCTCCTCATGGGACCTTTGGAAACCCTCCACAAACATTTGCTTGAGAATGGAGTCCCTAGGAATATTTAAGCTATATTGTGTGAAGAACTGGCATGTTGTAGGTGGGAACTCTCTAAGAAGCCCAAAGCCTACCCACTTGTATTTTAAGATTTCTCTGATGTAACCCAAAGCAGCTTGTTTAGCAGGAGTCCAGGGCAATGTTCTCTGAAAATTTGTGGTTGTGTTTTTCATACTATGTCCTTAGACTTACCAATCTTCATTCTTTTCTAGTTTTTTTTTTTTTAAAAGGTTCAGTGGCATGCTTGAAAGGTTTTGCTAATTTTGAAATGATGTTTCCCTAAATAAGAGCACACCGGGGAAATGTCTCTCATGGAAGAGATGTGCTGGACCAGTCCTGGATGCTCTCTGCCTGAGGCCTTGCTCTGTCTTAATCAGATCATAAACAAAAATGCAGGACTCTCTGTTCCTGCTGCCCAGGGTAGTACCTGGACAAATCATCAGGGGCTGAGATAATAGGTGTCAATGTATGGGATAGTAAATGAAATCATAAAAGTGAACAGGTGGGTGTCTGGGGTACCTTGCTTAACTTCTCCATATTTTACATCATTAACCCAGAAACTGTGGGTTTTTAGTAGATGGGTGAGATGCAGGATAGAAGTGTCTATTTTTCTTTTTAAAGGAACAGCTAGTATGAGAGAACACCCCTTAGGCTATGCTGTGAGGAGGAGTGAGGCATGAGGCCAGTGGACCTACTCACTAGTGTTTGTCATTCACAAGGATGTGGGGGGAATTCTGGGTTTACCCATTTCTGGAGCCAAGAGTGACCAGGGAAACCTGACACAGTGGGGCCACTTCAACTCTGCTTCTACATGATGCCTCTACCCTGAGCAGGTAAAATTCATCTTGCTGAAAGGACCAAGTCTTCACTTCTTTGGAAACCCTCTGCAAAGAGTTTCTTGAGACTGGAGTCCGTGGCTCTGTAGTCAAGAGGACTATTTAAGAAGCTCCTGTGAACACAGTGGGCCTCAGTGTGGATGATGTAACTTTCAGGGTCTGATTGGCAACCCCACCCCCACCCCACTGGATCCTGCCCCTCTCCTTCCACTCCAAAGGTATCCAAGTCTGTTTGCTTTCTCCCACTCCCGCTGAGACTGGGGACTGGATAGCATTTTAACAATCTGCAATTTGGAAGCAGGGAGATGAGAGGGGAGAAGGGTGAGCTCATCACTAGATGGAGCTTTTATAGTTGAGCCTCAGGGAAGAGGAGAAGAGGAGAAATGGTGTTGTCCTCTGGGAGGAAAGAAGGGAGGGAGATGTACTGAGGCTGGGGGAGTGGAGGACTCAAAGCCTGCTGACTCTCTCTGGGCTCAGACTTGGAACACCTTAGAATGGGTCACCTGAAGCCAGGGCTTTCTGTATTGGGGCAGAGGGATGGACGGGACCCTTTGTGGAGTAATGAGTACTGTCCTCAGTGACATGGGACACTGTGCAGTGTAAACTCTCCCCCAGCTTTCCCCTGAAGCGACATCTAAGTTACCCGGCATCTCAGAGATCATAAATGGACTGGAAAAAAGAAGTTAACAAACAGGTCTCTCTTCGATTCTGCAAGACAGCCATGTTATATAAGCTTCACAAATATATTTTAAACTCTGCTGGGTTTCTGATTACAAAAGTCATGCTTGTTCATGGTAGAAAATAGAAAAACCATCTAGAAGAAAATAAAAATCACTCACAATTCTCTCTTTTCTCTTTTTCAGAGATGGTAACTGTAAACATTCTGGTGTGGGGTTTGGCAGTCTACATGCATGTTTCTAACAAAGAGGATTACAATACCTGTGTTGTTTTGTTTTCTGATGTATCAGTAATTTCTAAGCAGTTTTTGTGTCCTTAGCGATTGGCATGGCCAAAGCATGTTGCATGCACGCCACTTACTTTTGCCGGGTTTACTATGGCTACAGTGTTGCTAAGAGCCTGGGATGCATGCTCTTTGCCCCTAGGGGTGATCTTTGGTGTTTCTTTCCTGCAGTGCCCCATTGCAGAGGATACTCCCTGTTCACTAAGCCTAATGTGCTGTCCTTATTCTTGGCCAGTCTCTTCAAGACCTTATGTGATGGTTTTGTGTTGTCAACTTGACAGGATCCGGGGTCCTCTAGGAGACAAGCCTTGAGGCACATATATAAGGTATTATTTATTCTCTGGGCATGCCTGAGAGGGATAGAAGAACCATACTAAACTCCAGTGACACCAACCCTGGGGGAGATCCCAGGCTGTATGAAAAGGAGACATTTGGCTGGGTACAAGCTTTCCTTGAGCCTTCACAACAGACCAACTCCCTCAAGATTCTGCCCCTGTGACCCTCCTCCCATGATAGATTATAATCTGGACTGTGAGCAAAATAAACCCCTCCTTCCCTAATGAAGTTACTTTGCTCAGGGCATTTTTTATCACAGCAACTGTGAAGTGACTAATATCCCTTGCTTACATTTGCATCCAACTCTCCAGATGTTCACAGCTGTATTTGTAACTCTTCCTACCTAGCATGCTATCATTGTAACATCCTAGCGTGTCTTGCCCCCCTCCCCACCACTGGCTCTTCCTCAACCATTGCAGCCCATGTATTATGGGCATATTCTCTTAAATTGCAGCCCATGATCTTATGACTTCTCCGCTCAAACACATGTCTTCCCATTGTTTACCATGTTTGGTAAAAACTTGCCCACAAGACCACTTTAAACAAGACCTAACTTCTCCTCCTTGGGTACAAAACGTAACCCTTTTCTTTCTGTCTCCTGCAGAGTAGAAATGATCACAGCATCCTCTAAGCCTTCTCTGGTTGTCTCCCATCCTCCCCCCTTCCTCCTCCCCCTCTCTGCATCTGTGTTGACTCTCATTCTCTTTGTTTCTTATCTGAGTTACTACAGGGAACTTGCCCAAGCTGTCTTCAGTGACATTTCTTCTATGTTGCTCTGAACACTGAATGATTCTAAATGAAGAAAAAGACCATTATGCATGTCTTAAAATATGGTTCCCTAGGGGATCTGGTAAATGTCCTTATTTCCAAGTGTAGCCTAAAGGCTTTTCCTGGCTGGGCCTGCACCAAGTCCCCTTACTTCCTCATTGCTGTGGCACTTGAATCACAGGGAATGCCTTATTCTTCCTAATGCTCCAAAGGGCTCTCTGTTCTGGTACAAGCTCCACCCCATTTCTCTCTCCCCACTTTCCTTCTCTTGAGATTCTGCCCCCGGCTCTGGGTTAATGGCTAATCTTGAGAATTTCTCAGCTGCTTCTCCTCCCCTTTATGCTGGCTTCAGTTGTATTGTATGATAATTGTTCTCTTCACTGTGAAATCACGAGCCTTGAGGTGGTATTTCATTTATCTTTCTATTTCCCCAATGCTCGATACAGTGGTATAGCAGATTCACTCAATAATATTTTTTTTGTGTGTATCATGAATGAATAAGTAGCTCAATATTATGTAGAAATGTATCAAAGATTCAGACCTTGAAAAAGGAGGGCAGGGCATGCCGATAGTCCCTTATGGGCAATATAGGCTAAAGAAGTGTGATATATAGTCAGTTGTATCTAACATTCAATTCCCATGATTGCTTTAAGTCTTCATCCTTCTGTACGATGCTTGGGGCTATTTGTAAGCCTTTTTCTCTGGGTTTCTATAGCTAGGTTTCTTTGGGTATCTGTGTATGTGCCGTAGCAGAGGTATGGTGCTCTCACTTTGATGGTAGGCCACTCATCTGGGAGTCTGAGTGGAGTCATGACAATCCTGGGACCTCTCTTACCATGGCCTGTGACCTAATAGTGCTGGCAGTGATAATTATGATGATGATGATAATAATGGTGATGCTACAAAAGCATGAAAAGAATTTTATTTGCCTTATCTTGTTTGAGAGGTGAACCATGTCTTTATTTCATAATGGTCACAAAGCATGCTCCTTGTCTTTGACAATTATGATGCTTTTCTTGCATCAATCACTCCATATTATTACAGTCATTCTCTAAGGACCCTTGCTTTCACTCATGTCTCACTACATCAGCCAATCAGATCAGATGACCCTTTCCACTAAGGCCCTCTAGCAGCTTTCTGCTGTATGTAGTGTTGGCATTCCTTCTAGGCTCCGCCCCACAGTTGCCTGGCAAAAGCCAGGTGTGCCTGACTCACTATAAAAGGGGCTGTTTGCCCCCTCCTCTCTCTCTTGCTCCTGCTCCTCTTCCTCTCTTCTCCCTTTGTCCCTTCTCCCCCCACTCTCCTCCCCCCATCTCTGTTCACATGCTCATGGATGGCCTCTACTCTTCTCTCTGTCTCTGTCTCTGTCTCTGTCTCTCTGTCTGTCTCTCTCCTCTCCTCTTCTCTCCTCCTCCTTTTCCTCTTCCTCCTCCTCTTCTTCTTCTTCTCTCTGTCTCTCTCTGTCTCTCTCTCTCCCCCTTTATCTGCCTCTACTACTCTCTCAACTCCCCTTCCTATGCCCTGAATAAGCTCTATTCTGTACTATACTGTTGTGTGGCTGGTACCTCAGGGGGAAGAGATGCCTCAGCATGGGCTCATAGAGGCATCCCTTTCCCACACACCACACTGCACCTCTACCAAACACATCCCTGGCTTCTCCTTTTTTATAAAATACAACATATAGGTTGGAGTTTTTGCCACTGTTTGGCTTTGCCTGTACTTCAGACTCCCAACACTCCCTTCTGCCCCTGCCTTACACCATCCCAGCTGGTTTTTGGGCCCATTTCAGTTTCTTGAACACTCTAGTCTCTCTCTCACATCAGCACTAACTCGTGTGCTATTCCCTCTGCCTGGCGTCCTCGCCCTGGCTCTTTGCGTGATTGACGGCGTCTCTTGCTTTCTACCTTGGCTTGGAGGCCCTCACAACCTTCCCAGTAGGGCTCGCCCCTCTGTTCTGCTATTGCAGATTGTTCATTTCCTCCCTAGCATTTTCTCACCAACTGTAATTATGAGCTTACCTTCTGGCTTGTTTTGTTATTGCCGATCTTCAATTCTAAGCTCTGGCACTCAACAGCTGAGGAACCTTGGGCAAATGATGTAACCAACTTTCATTCTAATGTCTGCTTTAGAACATGGAACCCACTCAGAGGATCAAATGACAATAATCCACATCAGCACCATAGGGGCGCCCAATGTGAAGTAAATTGCCAAAAAAAAAAAAGTTAGTGATTATTATCACTAGGTTTTCAAGAGTGTGCTCTCTATGTGTTCTGCCTCCTCATGACGCTCACTATTACACATGCATCTCAACAGCTCATTTTCTTGAGAACTATTGCTCTGTGCCAAGTACTGTGCTCACTGGGTGACTACGACATAGGTTAAGTTCCTTAGATCTCCTAGCAGGATGGCATACAGAAGACCCAAATTGCTTAAGCTCTTCCAAAATAATTAATCGGGTACCTAGGATTAGAACCCATGCTCTTATAGCTTTGGAGACTTAGTGAGAATGTTTCATGAATGAGAAGGTGATGAGAAGACTGTTATTCATCACGTATGTCAGCTTCCCGACTCTTCTCCCCGAGAATGTTCTCTTGATCAGTAACCGGGGTGCAATCAGCTCTGTAGACCCAATTAGCATACCCAAAACCTCCTTGGCACATCACATATCTTCTTTAGACAGGGACACAACTTGTCTGTTCCTGGAAGGAAGGGAGGGAACTAAGCCCCAGGCCAGGGTGGTCCTGGAGTCCTGGAGGCAGAGGCCTCCCTCCCTGGTGCAGCGGGTACAGACTTCAGACAAACGTACTGTGTGCGTGTGCCTGCATCTGCTACCTCCCAACTTCCCACTCCAAGGAATTCACTCTGGGCTGATTCTTCTTTTCTTTTCCTTGACAAAAGGCAAGAACTGCACGGGGAGGAAAGCCTTTATTGTGAGAAGAATTTTTCAGCGCAGAGCTGGTCTTACTATTCCATTGATCAAGTCACAGGCCTGGCAGCTGGGCAGAGGCAATGCTCAACAGGACCCAGGTTCTAAAGCCCTAGTTTCTTTAGTGGGTTTTACCTTAGCCCCCAGATGAGGGCTGAGAGCTGTTGAGGAAGGCACAGTGTGGGGCAGATGTCACCCAGGCCTGAAAGGCGCCCGAAGAGACACTGTGTGGGACAGATTTCAGTCGCACAGGGGGCACAGTTCCGTTTCCAGCCCTGTTTCTCCTTTTTAATGAACAGAACATGTTTTGGATATGTGGGATTCTTTTTGAACTCCCTTCTGTAGGACGAGCCCCATGTCTGTGTCTTTGTTCTGTGTCATTCTACTTGATAAGTCACTAGGCACAAGGCGTACAGGATATGCCTCTCTCAAAGCCTCTCAGATATCATGGACAGAGGGTATGAACATGGATGGAGAATCAGGCAACACTATGTGAGATAGGAAATGTTAGCTATAGCACTTACCTAAAGACTGGGTAGAAGGAGGCAGTGTTCATCTTATTCTCCCAGTGTCCTGTGTCTAAGTCAGGGTTTCTATTCCTGCACCAACATCATGTCCAAGAAGCAAATTGGGGAGGAAAGGGTTTATTCAGCTTACATTGCTGTTCATCACCAAAGGAAGTCAGGACAGGAGCTCACACAGGGCAGGAACTTGGAGGCAGGAGCTGATGCAGAGGCCATGGAGGAGTGCTAATCACTACTGGCTTGCTTCCCCTGGCTTGCTTAGGTTGCTTTCTTATAGAACCCAGGTCTACCAGCCCAGATAAGGTACCACCCACAATGGGCCCTCCCACCCTTGATTACTAATTGAGAAAATGCCTTACAGCTGGATCTCATGGAGGCACTTCCTCAAGGAAGGCTCCTTTCTATGTGATAACTCCAGCTTGTGTCAAGTTGACAAACAAAACCAGCCAGTACATCCTGCCTCTCTACTGTATCTCTTCCTGTCTCTTCTCGGTGTCTCAGGAATACAACATCTATGGATAGATTGCATAAGCTTTCTTGCCCTGAGATCTCTTGGGAACGTGATAAGGCATCACGTGCAATGCCTAGTCCCTGTCCTCTTGCTATTATTCTCCCACAGGCCAAGGCTCTGCAGAGGCTACAGTCCTCCAGTCACACTTCCCCGAGGCTCCTCTTTCTCTCAGTACGGGGGCGGGGCATGGCTGAACACTGCTTTTATCCCTTGCCCCTTCTGGTTTATCACAGGCAAGGCTTCTAACTGGTTTCTGATCTCTGTGAAGTCACTTTCTGCAGCTTTAATACAGTTCTCCTGGTGCTAGACACACCCTATGAATGGTCCTATGAATGGGTTCTGTGCTATTAGACCTTTAGTGTTAGAGCTCTCTGCTTTCCGACAGAACCCTGATCAACAGACAACCCTGATTGGGCAGTAGGTGGGGAGGGGGTATGCAGGATGATAGAGATGAAACACAGAGACTGTAGAGGAAATTAAAGATCACATTGAGGTTGTATATGCATTTTAAATCAGGCCACGTGATTAAATGGTTGTGGCTATAACCGGGACTTGAGCACAGGTATGTGACACCAGTCCCCGGAGATCAGAGGATGTAGGAAGGAGGTGTTGGGAAGACAGGACATTAATGCAAGTGGCAGCTTACTACATCTGTGAACAGAAACCTTTTGGAGTGGGTCCGTGTGTCCGGGGATCAGGACTGCTGAGAACATAAGGTGGCAACAGCAGAGAGGATGGGACTGGAGGGTTAGTGCACAGCAGTCATCTGGGTTTCCAGGTAGCAATGAGATTTCAGATGTGTTCTGTAGATCTATTTTTTTATCATTTAGAAATGAGTGGGGCAGCAGAACATATCATATGAGGCCATCTTGAGGAACCGAGGGCTTGTGGGTTCAGATAAGACAGGACCGAGGGCGGGGATTAGGAGTCTGTGTCACACCAGAGGGCAGCTCTGAGAGCAGAGAGGACTGCCAGGGAGGCGAAGCCCCTAATGTGAGAAAGACCTACTCTGTCCCCCACACAATGGTAAGTACTGAGTTTTCAAAGGGATTAAACTGAACCTAAATGCTTGCTGGTCATTAAAAGACCCCCTGCGTTGTGCTGTAAGTCAAGCTGAAGAAAGTCACATCATATTCCATTTCCCTCAGTTCCAGCCCAATGAGCCTGGGGTCATCCGACTGCCTAAACACAGATGCGGTGCGGTGCGGGGGTGATAGCCACAGGCCAGAAACCAGCAGCTGTCCATTTTTCGGCTTTTCATTACAGGTGTGGTCTACAGGGATTTGACAGGGCCAAGAATAAACAAAAAGAACTCTTCGTGGGTCCGAAGTTGAATAACCTTATTTGTTCCTGTTCCTCCGCAGTGGCACACTTTGTTTCCTTTAAATAATGACCCATTTCCTTTCAATGTAGATTAACAGTGTGAGTTTGATTGGTGGGCCATGTGGGGAATATGTAGAAGAGAGAACAAATGGGCTTTGATTCCCTAGTGGTTCTACCAGCTGGGGAGTTTCAAAGATCTCTTTTTTAAATCTCAATTGAAGACAGAATAAAGGAAACGTTCTGTGATGAAAGCCAGTCTGGAATGTGGAAAAGTGACCTGGGAGGGATTTCTTCAGTGGGGCCAGAGAAGATTCTCATTCTTTGGGGCGAGGGGCATCATGAAGATACATGGTTACCTAGAACCACAGTATCTCGACACCCAGAGGGTTTTCCATTATGCTCTTCCATTTACCAAATCATCTGGCCTACATACGAGTTGACTTTCAGCCAATGAGTGGGCAGTGTCTCATTTTATCTCCTGAGGTTGAGGTTGCTGGTAGTCCCATTCTTATTGATTCAATGGGACTGAGGCCAGTTCTCCTGTTCAGTGTCATGCAGATGACAAACTTGGTTTTGAACTTGAATTTGACTTTCACAGTCTTTCCACTACTTTACAAAATGCACAGTTAGGTGGCACTCTGATAGCTATTGTGTATGAATTTATTCTATGAAGTAGGCTAGGTGTATCTCATAGGTTAGCTCAGTTAAATCTTACAGCAGTCCCCATTTTCCAGATTTGAAAACTTAGGATGTTCCTCTATAGTCTTCTGGCTCTACCAAAGCAGAGTCCAAATTTAATATCAAGAATGTTACAGGCTCGCCTTAACCATAGCACCAGGATGAGAAGAAACACAGTAACTGTCAGCTCAAGTGAGTGTGCACATGCCCTTATATGTACAGTGTGTGTACGTGCCAAGGCCCTTTAGTCCTGAGTCCCACAGTATCTTTAACTGTTTGGCAGATTCTCTAATTAGTTATACTCTTGAAAACTAGAGGCTTCATTGCTTAAATGAAACTTACTATCAACTTCAAGCCGTGGCTCTTTCCACATCTATCTCAGCCAGTGCCACCACTGGGGCTTAACTCACACCCGCTGAATCTCTTTAGATTTGACCCAACTGAGACTGGTTCAGCCAACCAGTTGCTTGCTGGGAAAGCTTGTGTCCCCGAGTTCAGTTCTGAGCTCTCACCTGGAGACAGAAGAAAATCACTTAGCTCCTATAACCCGTGCTCACCAAGGTTTGGTGACCTGCCTTTTACCTGAATTGGCGAGGCAGCTTCAGTGAGAGACTCTGTCTCAAAAAACCGGTGAGTGACTGAGAAAGACACCTGTCATCAACCTCTGGTTCTATGTCTGCATGTAGCCCCATCCCTGACTAGGTTTTGTTAACCTTATGCGTGGCCATCTAAGCCTTCCCATTTTCCTCCTCACTGTGCCTTGGGCTAGACTCTTGTTCAACTAGACTTTGGCAATACATTTTTAATGATGTCTTTCTAGCACTTCATTTTCTGTTTCTACAGATTTTTCTCATATTATTAAAAAAAAAACCCAACCCCACAACATACCAAGTTACTCTTTCTCTAAACCTTTCTTAGGTGTGGTGAATAGGTATGATACCCATAGACGCATGTATTTGAATGCTTGGCCCATGGGGAGTGACACTATTGGGAGGTGTGACCTTGCTGACATAGGTAGGTGTGACTTTCCTGGAGGAAATGTGTCACTGTGGGAGTGGGCTTTGAGGTTTTCTAGGCTCAAGCTCTTCCCTGTATGGAAGACAAGCTCCTTCTGCTGCCTGCTGATCAAGTTGTAGAACTCTTACCTCATGCACTATGCTAGCCTGGACACTGCCATGCTTCCTGCCATGATGATAATGGACTGAACCTTTGAAACTGTAAGACAGCCCCAATTAAGTGCTTTCCTTTATTAAGAGTTGCTGTGGTCATGTCTCTTTATAGCAATGAAACCCCAGAAGTTGATACCAGGGACTGGGGTATTTCTGTGATAGGTCTGGCCATGTTTTTGTTTGGAGGAATGTGGATTCTGGGACTTTGGATTAGAAAATCAGTTGAACACTTTAAGTGAGGCTTAATGAGCCATTTTAGTAGGAACATGGACGACGGTGCTGCTGAGGATAATTTGAACTGTGGGAAGTTTCAGAGGAGAAGAATTTTAGTATGTTGCCGAGAGATCATTCTTATGGTATTTTAGTGAAGAATGTGATAACTTTTTGCCCTTGCCTGAAGAGTCTGACTAAGGCTAAGTTGAAGAGATTTAGAGTAATTGTATTGGCAAAGGAAATATCAAAACGGCCTAGTATAGATTCTGTTCTGTGATTCACTCTTCTGAAGAGTGTTTTGATGAAATGGAGCAAGCTTAAAAAGGAAAAATACAAAATGTATGGTTCAAGGATTAAAAGAGTACCAGGAAGTGGGATGGAGCTGAATCCTGTGTTCAAGGAGGTAAATAAATTAAAGCTATTAAATGGAATTAAGGGAGTTGTGACCTTGGGGCAAGATCTGACCCAGCTAAGCTTCCATCTTATGAAAAAAAAATAAAGAAAAGCATAGGTCCAGGTGTGGTAGCACATGCCTAACATTCAGGAGTCAGAGAGATGCAGATTTCTGGTTTTAAGGTCACCCTGGTCGACAGAGGAAGTTCCAGAATGACCACACTTAGGTAGTGAAGGAAACCATTGGAAACAGAAAGCTGGTGAAGATGTAATTGAACAAGAGGGTCATGTTCCAGCCCCAGCAAGCAGCAGAATTTGGCAGCTTTGACCTTGTCCTTCTGGCTTTAGAGTCAAGAATAGAAGAAAAGGATTATAGTCACCCTTCTTGTTAAGGTAAGTCACTGAGGCTAAGCATGTGGCAGGGGTGTCCCTGCATGGAGGCTCAGAGAGGCCATTGTATGAAGTAGCTGTGAAGGTGAAGCCTGGATTGCCTTGGAGACCTCAAGAAGTTAGAGATGCCAGAACCATGGAATACCTACTGAGGAAAACTGACAACAAGGAGTTGAACCTGCCCAAGAGAAAGTGTGTGTTGCAGTCAACAAAGCTGAAAGTAGTTGGAGATCTGAAGAGTATTTTGACATCAGACACAAAGATGCAGAGATTGGAGTGAGTCCAGATGGTTTTTGGTGTTGCTTTGGTCCAGTATTTCCCCACTGTGTTCTCTTCCCTATGTTTTGGAATGGTAATGTATATCCTGTGCCACGATATGTTGGAAGTATGAGATCTGCTCCTTGATTTTACAGTTAAGAGATTGCAAGAATCTCTAAGAGACTTTTAAACATTGTTGAGACTGTGATAGACAATGGAGACTTTTGAAGTTGGACCGAATGTATTTGCATTATGTTGTATCTACAAGTCTATGAAAGCCAGGGGATAGAATATGGTGGTTTGAATAGTTATAGCCTTCAGAGACTCGGGTGTTTCAATGCTTGACCCATGGGGGGTGGAACTATTAGGAGGTGTGGCCTTTTTGGAGTAGGTGTGGCCTTCCTGGAGGAAGTGTGTCATTCTCAGGGCAGGCTTTGAGGTCTACTCTGCTTAAGCTCTGCCCAGTGTGAAGATAGTCTCTTGCTACCTGACAGTCAAGGTGTAGAACTTTGGCTTTGTCTCTATCACCACACTGACCTATATTCTGACATGCTTCCCACCATGATGACAATGAACTAAACCTCTGGAACTATAAGCCAATTAAATGTTTTCCTTTATTAAGAGTTGCAATGGTCATGGTGTCTCTTTATAGCAGTGAAGTCTTAACTAAGACAATGGGCTTCCTGTCACTTATTACACAATTTGTAATTGAGTATCTGCTAATTGCCAGCCTCTCCTCCCAGTCTTGGGCATCTCTGAATGAAACTTACAAAACCCTGATTTTGTTCCCTTGAAAATTCTTGTAGCCTCCCGTTCAGAGTCAGGGACAGGGACAATTTAGACCAATTCTGTCTTCTGACCCTCATTGTTCCTATCCCTATAGCTAATGTCTGCACAGCAACCCACTCACAGTGAGCATTCACAGTGCGTTTTCTAGATGTCTTGCTCTACTTGGTGTTTGCTTCAATCTGGATTTCCCTGTGATGGCCAGATTCCAATTTCTTTGTTTCCTTGAGTTCTGGCTAGATCATCGTCTTCTCCCAATTTCTCTGGTCAGAATTAATCTCTCCTTTATTTCATCATGTGCATGATGAATTTCTACATTGAAAGTAATTCCCATTCTTCATGTTTTATGTGTGTTTGTCGCCTCTCTCTAGACTGAGATCTGTGAACAGAGAAAGTAGAATCATATCTGTGTTTATATTCCTAACACTGCTCAGTCCTTGCTGAACAGTAGCCATTTAATAAATACTACCCACCTTGATATGGTTAGATGCTAAAATTTTTGGCAATACCCTCCCTCCCCTGTCCCCTTCCACAATTGACTTTCCCCTTTTGTAAGCCTCCTAAAGGAACACAAACAAGTCTTGCACAGTGGTGTTCAAGTCAAGGGAAGCAGGTCTCAGCCTCTAGGTGGCAGTGTTACTGTGTTCAAGGTGAGGAGTGCCAGGCAAGTTGTGCAACTGTATCACCCTTGCAGGTGCCTGCCTTCTTCCCTCTCTTCCCTCCCTCTGCTCTCCCTTCTTTCTTTCTTTTCTTCTCTTTGTCTTTCTTCTCATTCCATCTCATGTTCTGCTTTTGCATTAAACTCTTTACAGTTTTTTTTTTTTTTTTTAAATCCCAGCGTGTAATTTTTGGATCAAGGAACACATAATATCCAAGCCCCACCCTAGACCCCAGCCTCCACACTCACATCCTGTAGAGCTTTAAATTTTAATATTTCTGCTACAGGCCATTCACATTTTGGCAGTCTAGGTGGATATGATGTTCAGAGTCAGGGAGGTAGGAAGTGGTTGTTTTTGAAGCAGGTAGGAAATAATTGGAAATGACCTTACCTGTGGCCTTACCACCTATCTCATGTGGTCTGTACCTACTATGTCTCTCTTTTGGATCATCATGTTACAGGGATTTACTGAGCCTTCTGCTTTGCCAGGCAGATCCAGAGTACACTTGTTGACCAGGTTTAGGGAGGACCGGGGCTGTCTTAAAAGAAGATGTTTCTATGCAGCTCAGGACAGGCAGGTTAACAGGATTCCCTGGGAGCCTCATTCAGAGAGGGAGCAGAGGGAGGTGGTGCCAGAATAGCCGAGGCAGAGGAATGCAGAAGCATTGATCCTTCTACCACGTCTGACTACCTGCCTATTTTCTCATAATGCCCACTGCTGCAAGGATTCAGTGCTCAAAGTGGGGGATGGTGGTGGGAGAGGAATAGGTAATTTCAGCATGAAAAATGTCATTTTGCCTCAAGCAAACTGCCTTCCTATGGCCTCGCTCCTTTGTGTGGTTTGGATTAGGCATATCCAGAGGATCATTTGCCCAATACTAACAAGAAGGCTCGCTGAGCTCATTTGTTAGCAGACGTAATGGGACTTCCTCTCACTGGCAAGAACAGCAGCCACCCAGAGTCACTGATTGCTATTCATCTGTCACCAAGGAAAAAATCTCTCTTCTTCCCCTCCCCCAAACACACACACACACACACACACACACACACACACACACACACACACACACACACACACACACATATTTATGCACACACCATAGAATTACATTTGCACCTGTAGGGTTTCTCTTGAAGAAATCCAAACCCATCCACTTTCACAGGACTGCCCCCCCCATCCCTTTCTTTTTTCTTTGCTATTTTGGGCTTAAGGCCATCTGGTTTAGGAGACAGGCTCTTCACTCCGAGGCCGCTAATGAATCTGACTCTTCCTGTCTAACTCCTCAATATCGTGTGCTTCGTAAACGCTAACCACGAGCTGTGTTTCCTTTCTCCTCCTCTTCAAGCACACATGTTCATTACCTGGAACTTTGGGGGGCCGTGCATTTGTTGCTGCCCAGCATCTGATTTCATTTTTAGCTCTCTGAGAACCTCAGGTATGACTTTAAAGAAAAATTTATTTGATTTTCTTCTGTTTCCTTTGGGAAAAAAATGTGTCTACTGCTGAATCTCAAAACATATGTGTGCTAGCTACATTATACAGACTGAGCAGGTTGTATTTATGTATTTAGAAAATATATATCACAACAATTAAAGTAAAAGAGGCCATGAGTTTGAGAAGGAGCAAGGGGATAAATGGGAAGGTTTGGAGGGAGGAAAAGGAAGGGGGACGATGTAATTATATAATAAACCTCAAGTAATATGAAAATATTATATTTTTTTTGTTTTCTGTCCCAAATTTTCAGTCAAAGTCATTGATCTTGGGCAGCTTGTGTGTGTTGGGAGACCATGTTGATGTCCCAAGTATTCCTGACTTTCTACCTATATCTTCTTGTCACAGGCAGGGTCATGCCTCTGTAGACTCGTGACACAGGGAGATGAACAGCAGAGGTACCAAATCAGGAATATGGTTACAATCGTAACAGTTGTACCAAGTTGCTTGAAAAAAAAAAAAACACTTATCTTTTCTTTCCTTTTTTTCTTTCTTTTTTTTTTTCTTAGAGTGTGTTTTGAAGTTGACTCAAACTACTGCATTCTTGGGACTGGTTGCTACCCTCTGTAACCATGCCCTGCCTCTTTCTTTTTTCTCAGCTGTTTTGACACCTGAAAGTAGTTTGGGACCTCAAGTCATCTCTGGAACCCCGAGGAAACTGATGGCTGCTCAACGAGGCCTGCTTGCAGAGCTACCTTCTGCAGAAGGCATTTTAAAAGCAATTGTCTAAGAATCCAGCTATATGGAAAATGAACTCTTCTGAAGACACAGTGTCCCCAGAGGGCAGCCAACACCCTAAGATGTGCTGTGCGGTAGAGGCAGATTCTGTGTGGTTTTATGTTGGAGAGCGTGCCTTCCTAACTTAAACTCTAGTTCTCAGCTTCTGTCCCACTGTATGGTCCTGGGGACCTGGGTCTTCCCTTACCTAAAGTAGAGACAATCCTAGTAGCTCGAAGAGCTGTCTGTCTCCAGTACCACCTGAGACGATGTCGGCAGTGTTTAGCCTAGTGCCTGAATTATGTGGAGTGCTCAGTGGATGCTGCTGTGACTAAGAGGTAGAGGCTTCATGCGGCAAAGAAGCCTAAGAGATCATCTAGTCACCTCCACCAGCTGAGCACATGCCTCTCCGAAGCTGTTCACAGACACCCAACCAGTGGGTGACAGCTGCCTCTGACAGGAAGCAGGCTTCCACACTGCACACTTTAACATGCTCTCTCCACACTTCTTCCGAGTCTGTTGATGGTAGTGGGTGGCAATATGGCAGTGGGCAGTGATGTGCTGCTTCACATTGCATGGCCACTCATGCAATAAATACTTGCCGAGCAGATTCCACTGTGCCAGAGGGAACTTTCATCATTGGTACCGTGCTATGGTGTTCTTGCCTGGCTTGGCTACTCTGTCATAAAGCAAGCTGAGAAGTTTCTGGTGGGTTCCACTGCTTTAGCTGGAGGGATGAGAGGAACCATGTGGGTAGATTTATTTTTCGAATAATTCTCCCCAGAAACCCGTGTTGCTGTCTTTGTGGAACGAATGGATCTCATCTGTGGTATGGACTTGACCTTCTTCCCCCTCCCTTTGGACAGCCTCTGTGCCCACGTTGCTTGAATTTGTGGGCATAGAGAGACAATTCAGAGCTATTTCTAGGAAACCTGTGCTCTTCCCTTTGGCATTTTGGAGAAAGAAAAATATTTTTGACATGAACACAATGTAATCGGGTTGTAACACCCCAGACTCTGGTAGAGTGACACCAGGGCACAGGGAACGTTATTTGGAGGACACAGTTTTAAATGAGCGTTTCCCGTGGAGGGCTCTTTGCTAGGAACTGGTTGGCTGGCTGGGCTTTCAGGGATTTTGGCTGATGTGCAAAGGAGAATGGTCTGCGTTTCCCCCATTCTGTGCTGAGGCAGGCATGTGGGCTCCGAGAATGTTCTTTCTATCTGGCAGCTGGGCTGTTGTGACCAGTGTTACTGTGCCTTCATCATGGGGAGGGAGAGACTTGGGGAGATGCTTAGGAACAGGAGACTGGGTAGCACAATCCGCTTGCAAACAAATAACCTTTATGCTGTTTTGCTTTCTTATAATAGAAATAATAGATGTTCATTGGAGGGAAAAATCAGGAATCAGATAAACAGAATTAAGAAAGAATGATTAAAATACTAACAGCTTAGGGATATTTATCTTTCCAAACCTAATAGGGCCATATTTTGGGGTCAGAAGATATCAATGGCATCGGCTCTCTCTCTGTCATTAATTAAAAGTAGAACCAGGCAGCTTTATATAAACAGAAGTACAATACTGAAGAAACTTCATATCTGTATATTCTATTTACAATCATATTCAAATATGCTACTGAGTCTTATAATGACCTTCTAATTTGGAGCTTTTATTTTTAGTTAGTATATAAAGTAATAAGTTGTATTATGACATTTTTGCATATAATTTATTTTTGTGGACCCTACTCTTTCTTACCACCTGAATAGCCAGATACCAGTGGTGTGGGACTGACTCTATAATATTCATTTTGTAATCAACCCAAGACTCAAAAAGATATTGTGACCTTGTTTAATTAAAGAGCAGATGAGTGACAGAGTTGAGATCTGCATGGAGGTTTTTGTGTTTCCAAAGTGAAAATCCATCTGCTGGATTCTACCTACCTTATCACTTCATGGAAGCCTTGTATGTCAACCACCAGGGTAGTAAGCCACAGTTCTTGGTAGACCACAGTGCCTGTTATCAGGGATGTAACTGCAGACTGACAATGGTGATGGTTACATGATCTGGTCTGGGCTTACTTGGAAGCATTGCTTCAGGCTCCAGGTTCAGTGAATTTGGCCCAAAACTGCGTCTTTGGTTCAGGTCTGCTTCATTTGTGTTTGCTCTAAATACCAGGTTGATGGGAATCTCTTCTCATGATAGAGGGTAGAAATACAAGGTCCAAAACAAAGCACATAAACACAGAAAGCCTCAGTTACTGGCATGATTGATGATACGCCTTTGAAAAAAAGAAGTCTCTTGGCCAATCCCATTGTCATTAAGGTATAGGCTACATGCTACATGCTACATGCTACAGGCCACAGGCTATAGGCTATAGGTTACAGGCTACAGGCTATAGGCTACAGGCTACAGGGTGAAGGGAATTCAATAACAGCACAAAACTATATAATCTGGCCTCTTATTCACTGTTCTGCATGCAGGATTTACTCACTGTCTTGCCAATACCTTCAACTCTCTCATCAGTCACTATCAGGCTTGAAGTCTGGGATCTTGAAATCACTCCAAATCCTGACATGACTTCTGTTGACTAAGATATCCGTAAACTGAAAAGACAAGTGATTTGCCTTTTAGCTTCCCAACAAGTAATGTTGAATGGAGGGGAGAAAAATGCCTTGCGTATTTCCACTCGGAGCAGGGAAGAAAGGCAGTAGAATAAACTGATCTACAGCCAGTTCTGAGATTCTGAAATCTCAGGTTGCTTCATCCTGTGGGTGCAGACGTTCCGTTCATCACTGTCAACTATGAAGGGCAGATACTAAATACTTTAGGTTTTGTAGATATACATATTTGTTACAAGTTAAGAAAACAAAGGCAGTGTGAATAGTGTGTGTGTGTGTGTGTGTGTGCATGCATGTCTGGTTGTGTTCCATCATAATGGTATTTCCAAACCCAGGGTACAGCTGACTTTGGCCTTGGGTCATAGTGTGCTGAGCTGTGGGTGAGACCCTGTTCTATCTCTGGGGGTGGCTTCCCCTTTAACTCTCTTTGTGTCTTTTGGCTTCATCGTCTGGGAGGTCTTTCCCTTTTCTGTCATCTACCATGCATAGCCCCCTCTAAAGAGGACTTTAGAGCTCAAGCCTTTCTCTAACTCAGCAACTTACAAGCCTGCTTTCTGCTTTTAGAAATTGAGAAGGCAGGGATCATTTTCCACTTCAAACAGTTATCTCAAGCTGATAGCATTTCATCAATATAGCTCCTTTGAAGGGATTTGATCTCAGTCAATTCCCTGCACCAAAAGTTAGACCTATGGTGCATCTGAGATGTCTCTCTTTCTCTTAAGACTTGATTTCAGCTACTTTGGCTATATTAGGTCTCTATAGTTTGATGCCTTTGTTTCCAGGAGCACTTTGCTCAGCCAAAGAGCATAGTTAAGCATCACTTTAGTCCTTTTAGAAGTTGTTATAAAGGATGTGACAGCCACACCCTTGATTTAGGCTTTGTCCTGAGACTGATAAATTGGTGAGGTGAAAGAAAATTTTAGTCTTCTGAAGTCTCAGAATTTTTGAGCTTTCTCTATTTACTCTAAATTTTGCTGGAAAATTGGTCAGTTCTTTTTTAAAACTTCACTTTGTCTTGTAGTAGTATCTTATCCCGCTGGTAACAAGTATATTACACAATCAATATTCTGCCCGGACCCTTTCTTGTCCAACGCTTCAAGTTCATTAGGTATATTTTCTGTCTCCCAAACCATTACAGATGGGTTTTGCCAAGCACTTCTTCTTGGAATAACACAGTATGGCATGTTTCCAGCCTTCCATTACAGCTTTCTCACCATCTGCCTACTTGCCCAAGTCACAGGTACATATTTTAGGTTTTCATTATGGCAGTATCCTACTTCTGATTCCATTTCTCCACCGGCAAATTATTGTTTCAATAATGTGGGTGAATATCTTAAACCCAGTGACCTACAGCAACAGGCACTTAGGCTCATATTTCCAAGTCTGTTCAACAGATCTAGGCTGGGCACAGCAAATGGCCCCCTTTTAGGTTACACAGGGACTGGGGTTAGCCTCATCGTATATTGACTTTGAGTCATATATATAAGATGTTTGTTGCCTTCAGCTCAGGTTGAAAGGGGAAGCGACTCTTTGGGGATAAGTCCTTCATACTGTGTACCCATAGGGCAGTAGCCCAGTTGAACCAGTGAATACATTTAAAACATCTTCTAGCACCATGCCCACTAACAGTCCATGGAAGAAAGTAGATTCCACAGCTGAGCCTAGCATGGTGCAAGAGGGTTTTCCATAGTCTTCAATGGTGCAACAAGACCACTCTGTGATAGTCTGAATATTTTTATGTATGTGTCTATTCATGTGTGTGAAGGTAAACATGTACATGTATGTATGTATGTAATGTATGTATATATATATGTGTGTGTGTGTGTGTGTACATGTAAATATAGAAGCCATAGGACTACCTCACTTATTATCCTCAGTCACATAGCTTACCCCTTTTGAGATAGGACTTCTTACTGGTCTGGAGCTGGTCAATTAGAATAGACTGGTTGGCCAGTGAACTCCAGCAATCCTCCTGCCTCTACATCTCCATTGCTGGGATTATGCATATACATGACCATATCTAGTTTTTTTTTTTTTTTTCTTATAAAGCAAGTGCTTTGCCAACCAAACTTTCTTCTCAGCCCAGGGTCTGAATTTTTGAATGGGTAGGAACTCAAATGATGATATGAGGATTGTTTTTGAGTTATCTCGAAAAGAGGAAAACCAGAAATGGACGTCTATGAAAACCACTGTCTTCTCACTCACTCCTTACATCCCTCTAACTAAGTTCCTGTCAAGGAGACACAGGTGATGTGAGCTGCTTTTGGAATTTGTTCATAGAAAGAAGTGGGCATGCTCTCCCATTGCTCTTTCCAACTGCTAGCTGGCTGGGATGTGCCTACGTGAGATGCCAGGTCACTCGTTTGGGTGATGGCGAGTTGACTAAGCAGTCACGGGTCACCACAAGAAAGAAAATACAAGGAAAAAACCTTATCTTCAGCTACTTATTCCATGTCTTTGTCAAAGCAGCTTAAACTGTACATAGTACTATTTCCTAACTGTTACACAGTAAGAGACTCTTGTTTAAATAACTATATTTTCAGGTATCATAGTTATAACAATTTAGTTTATTTCTTAACTAATAGAGATTGTATTGCTACTATTTATTCATAATTATTATAGGGTTTAAATGAAACAATGTGGAAAATCAGAACCTAGTAGACTTTATTAATAAATTGGAGTTTTGGTAAAATGCATTTTTATTATATTAATCATTTAATGTTATGCAACATGATGTTATTATAATTGATTGGTAAGATGGATTTGGATTAATTTTAAACATGTCATTTGTTAACTACAGAAAATATAATAACATATATTTAAATATATAATGCAGTATATTGTGGACTTAATATAAAGGTAATTATTGTTAAATGTCAGGCACCAAGGATTTTCAGTACAGTACCTGTCTTCTGCTTTCATCCCCCTCAGTGAAATAATAGTTGCCTCTATCTTCTTCATTTTCAATTCAATTTCAACTACTTTTTGTTTAAATATCCCCGAGAAAAATGAAGCATTAGAAGCACTTGAGTTGGAGAACTTATGAGTGAGATTTGTTCTTTTCTTTTATCGAGGCAACATCTTGCTGCGTGGCCAATGCTGGCTTCAAACTCCTGATCCTCTTGCCTTAGCTTTCCAAGGGCTGGGATTATAGAGATGCATGGGCTTTTGACATTCATTGGATTTAGTTGGAATGCTATGCTGGTTTCTAAAATAAAAGAATGGGCACATCTCGCCATACCACTGTCTGTGGGAACCCTCTCAGACACAGGTCGTTTGTATTTGAGAGGATAGGAGAGAGCACACAGGAGCTTCAAGGAAAATACAACACCATTTCTAGAAAATCAAATGTCAACTTAATAACCTCCTTGTACATTTGGAAGAATAGTATATTTTCATTATCTCTTCAGGGCATATGAAGGGGTTGCACAAGGAGAGAGGCTCTAGTACCTCAGAGAAAACCTATTCTTCATTCTACAAGTGAGCATTTATTAAGCACCCTCACCCCTCCCCACCCCACACAAATGAATGAGATGTATTTTCTGTCTACAAGGAGTTCACTGTCTAGCAGCCTCAGGGAAATATAAGTGTATGTATAATTGCTCAAGGGTGTAGCCTTCATGTCTAGCAGCTTCGTGACCTGGGACAATTTGCTTTACTATTTGTGCCTTGGCTGCTTTGTAAGTCTTATGGAGGTGATGGTGATGATGATGATGATGATGATGATGATACTGATACTGATGATGCCAATGGCAATGCCAGTGATGGTGATGATGACGACGACAATGACAACGATGATGACGATGGTTGCAACATTAGATAAGTTAATAAAGGTAAAGTATACATAAACACTGTGTGACATGGCATGATCATATCATTACGTATCAGTCACCATCATCATCCATCAGCCAACAAGCTTGGTAAGGGGCAAGACATCTTGTCTTCTTTGGTTGCTGCTGTATGTTTGGTGGCTGAATCGGAACTTGAGAACAGTAGGTGTAGAATAGGTATTTGTGGAGTGACTGAGTTATTGACTATGGCAGCACCCTGGCTTTTGGTTTCTTTGAGACTCTTCAGATGGGTAGTCTTTATTGAGTTCTTGCTGGCCTTCAGATTCAGTGCTAAGTGACTTCATGCATCATTTGATCTACAGTTCCACAAGTTTTATGGATCAAGGGTGGGTATCACCATATGGACAGATGTGGAAACTGAGGCTCCAAGAGGTGAAGTCACTGGGCTGAGGTCACAGAGATGCTAACGGACAGATCCAGGATTTGAACGCCAGAACTTCTTTCTCAGAAACTTACACTTTTAAAACTGCTGCCTTTTCCTGCCTTTCTAACTCTCTGTAGATGGCTGCACTGATAAGACTTCCAGTGGGCTGAGAGATACCAAGCCGTGTCCCCTCACACAGGTGCCACTCACGGGACAGAGGAGCCTGGATGTGATATGGGAGAGACAGAAACCAGCACTTGGTGTCTTGACTGAGAAGTGGAGAGCAGTCTCTGGCTCCGAGTGCTGAACGGCTCATTGCCTCGGCTGTTCCTGTCTTCCTTCATGTTAAGAAAACAGAAGATGCAGTCAAACTTTGAGTTAATGGGTCTGCTCCATTCATTATTTACCCAGGGTGGTGCTTTATCACAGAGGCTCCTAAGTGTTTGACAAAGAAGGCATCTCATTAGCGCCTGGGAGGTTATGGGTTGGCCAGATGGTGGCTGTTTTCTTCTTTTCCTGGAGAGAAGCACAAGTGTCTCAGACTGTGTGGCAGCGGTTTCAATTCTGAGGATCCTAGCAAGCAAGTCATGTGCCTTCCTTCCTGAGTCCTGCCTTACACTTTGGTAAATGTAAAAAGCAAACACTTTCTAGTCTCTTGCTGGCATGTAGGTGCTGCAGAGATGGTGTTTATGTGTGATGGAGTCCTACAGAAACAAGGGAAGAGTAGCTCCCAGGTGCAGCTAGTATCCTTGACCTAGTAGCTTTTCTCAGCCCTGGGCATACTGACAAAGGAGGTGGGGAGGGGTGACTCACCACCTTTGATTCTTAGCTAGTGGCATATGTATGTATGTATGTATGTATGCATGTATATGTGTACATATACATATATATACACACACATACATATATATGTTATTCCGTATCAGAAAACTAGTTAAATGTAGGTCTTTTAGGTCTTTCCCCTTCTAAGAACCAGGGATGAAGAGAATTACCTAATAATTAATACTCTAATTAATTAATACAGGAATAGGAAAAGTTTTATTATGGTATAAAATGAATGAGGAGCTTGTTCACATCTTTTTTTTTGATTTTTAATATTTTTATTACATATTTTCCTCAATTACATTTCCAATGCTATCCCAAAAGTCCCCCATAGCGCCCCCCACTTCCCTACCCACCCATTCCCATTCTTTTGGCCCTAGCATTCCCCTATATTGGGGCATATAAAGTTTGCAAGTCCAATGGGCCTCTCTTTCCATTGATGGCCGACTAGGCCATCTTTCGATACATATGCAGCTAGAGACAAGAGCTCCTGGGTTCTGGTTAGTATATCATGTTGTTCCAACAATAGGGTTGCAGATCCCTTTAGCTCCTTGGATACTTTCTCTAGCTTCTCCATTGGGAGCCCTGTGATACATCCATTAGCTGACTGTGAACATCCACTCCTGTGTTTGCTAGGCCCCGGCATCGTCTCACAAGAGACAGCTATATTTGGGTCCTTTCAGCAAAATCTTGCTAGTGTATGCAATGGTGTCAGCGTTTAGAAGCTGATTATGGGACGGATCCCTGGATACAGCAGTCTCTAAATGGTCCATCCTTTCATCACAGCTACGAACTTTGTCTCTGTAACTCCTTCCCTGGGTGTTTTGTTCCCAATTCTAAGAAGGTGCACAGTGTCCACACTTTGGTCTTCATTCTTCTTGAGTTTCATGCGTTTAGCAAATTGTATCTTATATCTTGGGTATCCTAAGTTTTGGGCTAATATCCACTTATCAATGAATACATATTGTGTGAGTTCTTTTGTGATTGTGTTACTTCACTCAAGATGATGCCCTCCAGGTCCATCCATTTGGCTAGGAATTTCATAAATTCATTCTTTTTAATAGCTGAGTAGTACTCCATTGTGTAAATGTACCATAATTTCTGTATCCATTCCTCTGTTGAGGGACATCTGGGTTCTTTCCAGCTTCTGGCTATTATAAATAGGGCTGCTATGAACATAGTGGAGCATGTGTCCTTTTTACCGGTTGGGACATCCTCTGGATATATGCCCAGGAGAGGTATTGCTGGATCCTCCGGTAGTACTATGTCCAATTTTCTGAGGAACCGCCAGACTGATTTCCAGAGTGGTTGTACAAGCTTGCAATCCCACCAACAATGGAGGAGTGTTCCTCTTTCTCCACATCCTCGCCAGCATCTGCTGTCACCTGAATTTTTGATCTTAGCCATTCTGACTGGTGTGAGGTGGAATCTCAGGGTTGTTTTGATTTGCATTTCCCTGATGATTAAGGATGTTGAACATTTTTTCAGGTGTTTCTCTGCCATTCGGTATTCCTCAGGTGAGAATTCTTTGTTCAGTTCTGAGCCCCATTTTTTAATGGGGTTATTTGACTTTCTGGAGTCCGCCTTCTTGAGTTCTTTATATATATTGGATATTAGTCCCTTATCTGATTTAGGATAGGTAAAGATCCTTTCCCAATCTGTTGGTGGTTTTTTTGTCTTATTGATGGTGTCTTTTGCCTTGCAGAAGCTTTGTAGTTTCATGAGGTCCCACTTGTCAATTCTCGATCTTACAGCACAAGCCATTACTGTTCTATTCAGGAATTTTTCCCCTGTGCCCATATCTTCAAGGCTTTTCCCCACTTTCTCCTCTATAAGTTTCAGTGTCTCTGGTTTTATGTGAAGTTCCTTGATCCACTTAGACTTGACCTTAGTACAAGGAGATAGGAATGGATCGATTCGCATTCTTCTACATGTTAACAACCAGTTGTGCCAGCACCATTTGTTGAAAATGCTGTCTTTCTTCCACTGGATGTTTTTAGCTCCCTTGTCGAAGATCAAGTGACCATAGGTGTGTGGGTTCATTTCTGGGTCTTCAATTCTATTCCATTGGTCTATTTGTCTGTCACTATACCAGTACCATGCAGTTTTTATCACAATTGCTCTGTAGTAGAGCTTTAGGTCCGGCATGGTGATTCCACCAGAGGTTCTTTTATCCTTGAGAAGAGTTTTTGCTATCCTAGGTTTTTTGTTATTCCAGATGAATTTGCAGATTGCACTTTCTAATTCGTTGAAGAATTGATTTGGAATTTTGATGGGGATTGCATTGAATCTGTAGATTGCTTTTGGCAAGATAGCCATTTTTACAATGTTGATCCTGCCAATCCATGAGCATGGGAGATCTTTCCATCTTCTGAGATCTTCTAGAATTTCTTTCTTCAGAGACTTGAAGTTTTTATTATACAGATCTTTCACTTCCTTAGTTAGAGTCACGCCAAGATATTTTATATTATTTGTGACTATTGAGAAGGGTGTTGTTTCCCTAATTTCTTTCTCAGCCTGTTTATTCTTTGTGTAGAGAAAGGCCATTGATTTGTTTGAGTTAATTTTATATCCAGCTACTTCACCGAAGCTGTTTATCAGGCTTAGGAGTTCTCTGGTGGAATTTTTAGGGTCACTTATATATACTATCATATCATCTGCAAAGAGTGATATTTTGACTTCATCTTTTCCAATTTGTATCCCTTTGATCTCCTTTTGTTGTCGAATTGCTCTGGCTAGGACTTCAAGTACAATGTTGAATAGGTATGGAGAAAGTGGACAGCCTTGTCTAGTCCCTGATTTTAGAGGGATTGCTTCAAGCTTCTCACCATTTACTTTGATGTTGGCTACTGGTTTGCTGTAGATTGCTTTTATCATGTTTAGGTATGGGCCTTGAATTCCTGATCTTTCCAAGACTTTTACCATGAATGGGTGTTGGATCTTGTCAAATGCTTTTTCCGCATCTAACGAGATGACCATGTGGTTTTTGTCTTTGAGTTTGTTTATATACTGGATTACGTTGATGGATTTCCGTATATTGAACCATCCCTGCATCCCTGGGATGAAACCTACTTGGTCAGGATGGATGATTGTTTTGATGTGTTCTTGGATTCGGTTAGCAAGAACTTTATTGAGGATTTTGGCATCAATATTCATAAGGGATATTGGTCTGAAGTTTTCTATCTTTGTTGGGTCTTTTTGTGGTTTAGGTATCAGAGTAATTGTGGCTTCATAGAATGAGTTGGGTAGAGTACCTTCTGTTTCTATTTTGTGGAATAGTTTGTGAAGAACTGGGATTAGATCTTCTTTGAAGGTCTGATAGAACTCTGCACTAAACCCATCTGGTCCTGGGCTTTTTTTAGTTGGGAGACTATTAATGACTGCTTCTATTTCTTTGGGGGATATAGGGCTGTTTAGATCATTAACCTGATCTTGATTCAACTTTGGTACCTGGTATCTGTCTAGGAACTTCTCCATTTCATCCAGGTTCTCCAGTTTTGTTGAGTATAGCCTTTGGTAGAAGGATCTGATGGTGTTTTGGATGTCTTCAGGATCTGTTGTTATGTCTCCTTTTTCATTTCTGATTTTGTTAATTAGGATGCTTTCCCTGTGCCCTCTAGTGAGTCTGGCTAAGGGTTTATCTATCTTGTTGATTTTCTCAAAGAACCAGCTCCTTGATTGGTTGATTCTTTGAATAGTTTTTCTTGTTTCCACTTGGTTGATTTCACCCCTGAGTATGATTATTTCCTGCCGTCTACTCCTCTTGGGTGAATTTGCTTCCTTTTGTTCTAGTGCTTTTAGGTGTGTTGTCAAGCTGCTAATGTGTGCTCTCTCTAGTTTCCTTTTGGAGGCACTCAGAGCTATGAGTTTTCCTCTTAGAAATGCTTTCATTGCGTCCCATAAGTTTGGGTATGTTGTGGCTTCATTTTCATTGAACTCTAAAAAGTCCTTAATTTCTTTCTTTATTCCTTCCTTGACCAAGGTATCATTGAGAAGAGTGTTGTTCAGTTTCCACGTGAAGGTTGGCTTTCTATTATTTATTTTGTTATTGAAGATCAGCCTTAGTCCATGGTGATCTGATAGGATGCATGGGACAATTTCAATATTTTTGTATCTGTTGAGGCCTGTTTTGTGACCAATTATGTGGTCAATTTTGGAGAAGGTACCATGAGGTGCTGAGAAAAAGGTATATCCTTTTGTTTTAGGATAGAATGTTCTGTAGATATCTGCCAGATCCATTTGATTCATAATTTCTCTTAGTTTCTCTGTGTCCCTGTTTAGTTTCTGTTTCCATGATCTGTCCATTGGTGAAAGTGGTGTGTTGAAGTCTCCCACTATTATTGTATGGGGTGCAATGTGTGCTTTGAGATTTACTAAAGTTTCTTTAATGAATGTGGCTGCCTTTGTATTTGGAGCATAGATATTCAGGATTGATAGTTCCTCTTGGAGGATTTTACCTTTGATGAGTATGAAGTGTCCCTCCCTGTCTTTTTTAATGACTTTGGGTTGGAAGTCAATCTTATCAGATATTAGAATGGCTACTCCAGCTTGTTTCTTCATGCCATTTGCTTGGAAAATTGTTTTCCAGCCTTTCATTCTGAGGTAGTGTCTATCCTTTTCTCTGAGATGAGTTTCCTGTAAGCAGCAAAATGTTTGGTCTTGTTTGTGTAGCCAGTTTGTTAGTCTATGTCTTTTTATCGGGGAGTTGAGTCCATTGATATTAAGAGATATTAAGGAAAAGTAATTGTTGTTTCCTGTTATTTTTGTTGTTAAAGTTGGCATTTTGTTCTTGTGGCTGTCTTCTTTTAGGTTTGTTGAGGGATTACCTTCTTGTTGTTTCTAGGGCGTGGTTCCTGTCCTTGTATTGTTTTTTTTTCTGTTATTATCCTTTGAAGGGCTGGATTCGTGGAGAGATAATGTGTGAATTTGGTTTTGTCGTGGAATACTTTGGTTTCTCCATCTATGTTAATTGAGAGTTTGGCTGGGTATAGTAGCCTGGGCTGGAATTTGTGTTCTTTTAGTGTCTGTATAACATCCGTCCAGGATCTTCTGGCTTTCATAGTCTCTGGTGAAAAATCTGGTGTAATTCTGATAGGCTTGCCTTTATATGTTACTTGGCCTTTTTCTCTTACTGCTTTTAGTATTCTATCTTTATTTAGAGCATTTGTTGTTCTGATTATTATGTGTCGGGAGGTATTTCTTTTCTGGTCCAGTCTATTTGGAGTTCTGTAGGCTTCTTGTATGTTCATGGGCATCTCTTTCTTTAGATTTGGGAAGTTTTCTTCTATAATTTTGTTGAAGATGTTTGCTGGTCCTTTGAGTTGAAAATCTTCATTCTCATCCACTCCTATTATCCGTAGGTTTGGTCTTCTCATTGTGTCCTGTATTTCTTGGATGTTTTGAGTTAGGATCTTTTTGCATTTTCCATTTTCCTTGATTGTTGTGCCTATGTTCTCTATGGAATCTTCTGCACCTGAGATTCTCTCTTCCATCTCTTGTATTCTGTTGCTGATGCTCGTATCTATGGTTCCAGATTTCTTTCCTAGGGTTTCTATCTCCAGTGTTGCCTCATTTTGGGTTTTCTTTATTGTGTCTACTTCCCTTTTTAGGTCTAGTATGGTTTTGTTCATTTCCATCATCTGTTTGGATGTGTTTTCCTGTTTTTCTGTAAGGACTTCTACCTGTTTGATTATGTTATCCTGTTTTTCTTTAAGGATTTGTAACTCTTTAGCAGTGTTCTCCTGCAATTCTTTAAGGGATTTTTGTGCTCCCTCTTTAGTGTCTTCTGCCTGTTTAGCAGTGTTCTCCTGTATTTCTTTAAGTGTGTTATTAAAGTCCTTCTTGAAGTCCTCTACCATCATCAGGAGATATGCTTTTAGATCCGTGTCTAGCTTTTCCGGTGTGTTGGGGTGCCCTGGACTGGACGAAGTGGGGGTGCTCGGTTCTGATGATGGTGAGTGGTCTTGGTTTCTGTTAGTTTTACCTTTCGCCATCTGGTAATCTCTGGGGTTAGTTGTTATCGTTGTCACTGTTTAAAGATTGGAGCAGAAGCTGTGTTCCCCTCACCAGCAGTCTCTAAATCCTGCGGCGGGGGTCGTGGGTAGCTGACGGTACCCCGGTGCTGGTCCAGCCGGAAGAGGCCTGTGGTCCTACTCAGGCCGGTTTTCTGCTTCCCTAACTAATGCAGTCTCTGGTCCCGCGTGCAATTGGATTGGAGCAGAAGCTGTGTTTCACTCTCCAGAAGTCTTAAGATCCTGTGGCGGGTGTTGTGGGTAGCTGGCGAGTGTCAGCCGACCCTGCGCCCCAGCTGCCCCGGTGCTTTTCTGACCGGAAGAGGCTTGTGGCCCTATGTAGGCCGGGTTTCTCTCTCCCCAACCAGAGCAGTCTCAGGTCCCGCGTTTTTGGACTGGAGCAGAAGCTGTGTTCCACTCACCAGCAGTCCCAAAATCCTGCGGCGGGGGTCGTGGGTAGCTGGCGGGTGTCAGGCAACCCTGCGCTCCAGCTACCCTGGCGCTGATCCGGCCAGATGAGGCCTGTGGCCCTACTCAGGCCGGTTTCTGCTTCCCTAACTAATGCAGTCTCAGGTCCCGTGCGCAATTGGATTGGAGCAGAAGCTGTGCTCCGCTCACCAGAAGTCTTAAGATCCTGTGGCGGGTGTTGTGGGTAGCTGGCGAGTTTTAGCCGACCCTGCGCCCCAGCTGCCCCGGTGCTTTTCTGACCGGAAGAGCTTGTTCACATCTTTTATGCTGAACAAAATCTAGTAATTCCAACAATAACACTAATCATCACAGAACAGCAAGGGCTGTTTATTTAGTACTTCTTCATGTCTCTGTGAACTTGATGCTGGATGAGCACCAGCTAGTTTAGTCACCAGACCAGTCTTAAGAGGTTTTTATATAACATAAATTAAGCACCCACTCCCCATCATTTTAGGCAGTTAGGATGGATCTGGGAATGAGACAGCAGTGGACAACAGGCAGTTGTCATAGTAAATAAATTATATAGAATACTAGAACGTGATAAGTGCCAGGAAAAAAGAAAGAATAGGAAAATATTTGGAGTGAGCAGACGATAAGTTAAGCAGTCATGAAGGGGGTGGTAGCACACCAGAGTCTTTGAGGAGATCAAGGAGGGAGATGGAAGCAAAGGCCGAGCTAGTCAAAGGCCGAGGTGGCAGAGCGCTGGAAGCAAAGACAGAGCTAGTCAAAGGCCGAGCTGCGAGGTGGCAGAGCGCTAGATGCTTTTGGGGAGCAGTTGGGTGGAATGCTCTGTTGCGTGGACCAGGAGATGAGATGAGGGAGGTACTGGGGCGGGGGGTGGGGGGAGAACTACGGAGAGGGGAGCAAAACGGAAGGGTTTTGAGCAAAAGGAAAAGATCTGGCTCACTCTGGCAGCTGTGGCGGAATAAGCAGTGTATTATTCCTATTGTATGTTACAGCCTGGGTCGGGTTATTGTTCCTAAGTAACAGCTAGTTAGTGGCAGAGTGAGACAGTCTCCTACGTAACTTTAGACCTCGTGGCTTTGAGTGCACTATTGTCTCTGTGATATGATCAAAACCACTCTTCCTGCAAACAGATGATTGTCCCACTTTTAACCTGCTTCTCCTGTGGCCGACCTACCATGCAGGGATGTGGTAAGCTAGAGGTTTGATCTCGTGCTATCAGTGAATCTCTTTGCCAGCTTGCTTATTTGCCGACTTGTCTCACTGTGAGACCAAATGCTTTGTGATTCCAGTTTTGCTTTCCATTGCCCCATAAAGGAGTGGGGACACAGGGAAAACCCCATTTCCCCTCTGGGCCCATTTTGGGATGGAGACTGATGTCAGGCATTGGACACTCTCAACATCATCTTCAGTGGCCTAGGGAGTTGATGGCAGAGAGATCATGGCTACTCTGTGGGAAACAGGGCTCTATTTCATTTCTTCTCCCAGAGTTAACACTCCTCTCTCAGCGGGGGCTCCTTTAATGAATCAATTAAGGAGGGTATTATTATTGGAAGCTGTTTTCAACCCAATTAAGACCTTTTGGCATGTCAGTAACGATAATAAAAGTGAGTTAAGTCTCAATTTTTCTTTATTAGGATGTTTATTAGAAGATTGAAATGTTCATTAGGTGAAGAGAAGTGATAACATTCATCTTTGCTCATCAGAAGCAATGGGACCTCAGTTACACTCAGCGTTACTGTGGTTGTGTGTGTGTCTCTGAGTGTGAGTGTGTGTGTGCATGTGTACATGGGTGTGCATGTGCATCTGTGTCTGTGTGTGTGTACATGCATATGTGTTTCTGGGTTATAACTCTACTTTGGCACCATAGAAAAACAATTTTTGAGTCATAATTAATTAGCCTGAAGAATTCAATGTTGACCACGTCTCTTGCTTTGGAGTGAGATGCAAGGCCAATGTCCAAAACTGGGAGGAGCCAAGTCTGGAAGGTTTGGAAGCACAGGGGCTTATTTTAGACCAGTTTTGAAACTTCATAATTTTGGACCAGAAATAACATGTAGAAAAGTAGAAGAAGGAAATTATTTAAACTTTAGCATTTTCCTCATATTTATCCCCCTTCTTTTAAAAAAGGAGCCATTATGGATTCAGCTGAGGTGTCTCATGGAAGCCTTCCTGATTTTATTTCCTGGTCCTTCATATTCTCGTTTCCAAGAATTTGTTACGCTTACAAATCTGGTATTTATCATACCCTACAGGCTTTTCTGCCGTTGCTGTGCAGTTCTGGTGTGTGTTCGTTCCTAAGAATGTGAAGCATTGTTTTGCTTCCTTTCTGTCTTGACACATATATGTGAGTTTATTTTCCTTATTGTATAATAGTTCTCTGAATTTCTATTGACCTCAATTAATTTAACTCAGCACTGTACTTCTGAACACGTTGCTAACTTTTAAAATCATAAATCACACTGCAGTGTACATTCTGAACCATGTATCCCCCTGTATGAATGCAAATGTTTCTCTAGACTCGAGTTACCACGTCTTAAAACAAGGTGGAAATGGATTTTACATAGCGTTTCTTGCATAAGTCATTCATATCCCGAAATAAAAGTTTTATGAAGTAATGCTCCTGCTGTACCCATGGAGTGCTCTGATATATCGTCGGGTGCCTAGTTAATCCTGTTCTGTTTTATCTTATTCTGTCCTACTCTATTCTTTACATTCTGTCTTTTAAACAATATTTATTTATTTTTATGTGTTTTGCCTGAGATTATGTATATACATCATGTATATGCAGTGCCCACGCTGACCAGCAGAGGACGACAGATCACTGGGAACTGGAGTTACATATCTTTGTAAGCTGATTTGGCTGTTGGGAGCTGAGCCTGGGTCATTTCTAAGAATACTATGTGCTTTTACCTGCTGAGCCATCTCTCTAGCCTCCACCCATCTTACCCTTTCTGTCTTACAGGTTTGACTTCATACTCGTTTTTAACCCAAAGTATTCTGGTTCTGGCTTACTGGATTGATTCTACAATTTAGAAATGGATTACAGCATGCAGTAAAAAACTGTTTTGTAGTATGTGTATTCAAAGTGAGAATTTTGTTCATTTAAACGTTTCCTAGATATTGATGATTTGCTGTCTTCAGTGGCTTCCTATATAATTTTCTTGGGTTTTTGCTTTGAGCAGGTCTGTTGTAAGCAATAATAGTTCATTTAAAAATACATTCTAGTATGACAATTCTTGTTTTATTGACAATTTTATCTGAATATCGACTGTGGTATTTTAGACATATCTTATGTTTTGATCCTTCTTTTCTCCTCAATTCTATTTTCTTTTTCTCCTTTCTCTTTCTGTTGGTTGATAAGTTCCTGTATTTCCATCACCAAGCTCTCGCTTTCTCTCTGCTAGTTGGGTGGATAAAGACTATATAGCTGTTCTTCCATGGATAGCCTACTCTGTCCTTTAAAAATGTGCTTTTCATTGAAAACACAGGTAAAGAACCTCAACTTGTTAAATAGTAATGGATGCAAAATATTTACAACCCACTTTGCTCTTGTCTGAATTTTAGCTTCACTCTTTTAAAACACATGAAATGTTATCGATTTTTATGGTGTACAGTGTCACATTTGTGTCTTGTATTATAGTCACCCTCTAAATTCACTTTTCTTTTATTGTTAACGTGTATCCTCGTGTGGTTCTTGATAGTGAAGACATGGGTAATGTGACATATTTTCGTAATGGAAAATTACCTCTTTTTGGTTCATACTCTTTTTTTTTTTTTTTTTTGGTTTTTCGAGACAGGGTTTCTCTGTGTAGCCCTAGCTGTCCTGGAACTCACTCTGTAGATCAGGCTGGCCTCAAACTCAGAAATCTGCCTGCCTCTACCTCCCAAGTGCTGGGATTAAAGGCGTGTGCCACCACTGCCTGGCTTTGGTTCATACTCTTAAACACACATATTTTTCTCTCAGTGATGCCAAGACATGACTCCATTGCCACCTGTCGTCTTTGTCGCTGCTGAGAAGTTGGCTGTCATTCCAAGTAGTTTTGCTTTATAAGTAATGTGACTTTTCTTTGTGTAGCTCTTCAGAGCTTTCTGCCCCCTTTTCTTTATGATGTTTGAAGAGTCACTAAGAAGGTCAGATATAGATTTGTACTTCCTTTCCTATGCAGGTATCAGAGATAAGTTTGGTTAGATGACACTCATAGTAGGTTTGGAAAATCTTTAGTTCTACTCACTTTTGTTTTCTTCTGATAGATACATTTCTCATCCTGTTAGAAATCTCTCATCCTCTTCTATACACTTAACTGCTTTGTACCATATTTTCATTAGTTTTGTGATAATATTTGAGTGAATGTCTCAGTAAAGTCTTTTCAATGTATGAACTTCCTCTTTACATGTTTATCCAATAATATCTTATTTTTAAGTTTTTAAATTGGGATTTTTTTTTGTTTCTCTAGTCTTACAATTTGTAGCACTTGAAAAATGGAAATGATGACTTTATTAATTTCTTTTAACTGATAGTTTCTTTGAGTTCTCTAAACATAGTCAATCCTTCTAATATATATATATATGTATATATGTGTGTATATACATATGTATATTTACATGTCTTCATAAAGTAAAATTAATATGAGTTGGATTTATATTCCAGTGGATGAGTCTATTTGCCATTTCCCCTAACATTATACTTGTGTACGATGTGTAGGACCAAATGTTAACTTCTCTTTGTCTTTCTCTCTGTGTCTTTCTATCTCCTTTCTTCCTCTGTATTCCTTCATTCACTTTGTTAACTGGCTTTAACATTTTACTCCATCTCCATCCTGGAAGCTGAGGTGAAACTCACTTCTATCTCTTATTCTGGAGGACATAAGTGATGGAAAAGATCAAATCACCACGCCATAAGCTACTGGGTTCAACTTTTGGTGGAGAGAACATGCTTCGTCCTCTGGCCATTCCAGGCTTATAGTTTGTACAGGAGAGTCTCCTTGCTAATGTGATCTAAGGCAACAGACACATGGTCCATCTTTTCTACGTCTACACCAGTGACTTCTAACTATATCCTCTGGGTACAGATCTAGAACCCAGCAAATTGTGGCTTTATCCTCACTCATCATTTTGTATTTTAATTGCATTTCTTGTCTATAGAGACCTTTATTAGGCCTGTGACATTTTACTTTAAATTTTTATGTTTGATGTTCTATTCCAAAATTCATAAAGTAGAGGATACTACAAAATATAAAATTCTTGTATACTCTTTGATATGATTATTTTTCTTTTAATGTCCTCTGTTCCTTTTTTTCCCAGTCTTTTTTTTTTTTTTGAAGAGCTTCTGATATATTCTCTGTTTCTCACAAATCTAAGAACAGGCCTACTGTCTAATTAGTTCTTAATGCTGTAATCTCATGCTTATTCCTTTTGTAGAATTTGCTGTGGGCCATCTGCCACTTCCTTGAGAATTTCAGGGTTTCATAGACTCATCTGAATTGGTGTAGGCGTGTCAGCTCTCAAGTTTGACATAGGTCTGGCTCTCCAGAATGACTCCTAACTTGATGTGAGAACTCGGGTGACAGAGACACTATGCCTTGGTTTAATCAAGAGTGAAATAGAAATCTCAATCAAACTGAGCTTTAAAATTTGTTAGAAGGAGTCAGTGTCTATAAAAAGCTTAGTTGGTGTAACAATATTTGTTATTATTATTGTGTGTGCATGTCTGCACATCATGGTATTCGTGTGAGCAAACACAAGAGGACAACTTTGTGGAGTCAATTCTCTCCTCCCACCTTTATGTTTATTCCAACAATTTAACCTAGATCATATAGCTTATATCACTGAGCAGCAGCAAGCACCTTTATTTACTGGGTTCTATCATTAGCCCTTAGTTGCTTTGATGATGTAAGTATTCAATACATGTTGAATATATCAACTATTCTTATATTTATGAATAACTCCAGATACAATCCATTAGCATGGGAATGCTGCTAGGGTCTTATTCATAATAGAAGACAGGGAACAGGAATGGGCTGTTTGTGAGGGTGAAGTTAGAAAGGAAACCCAGAAGTGATAAAAGATGGCCTCTGATACATCCATCTCCCAAGTCTGTTATGAGTCTTAATAATTCTGGCACAGGTGGCTCTTGTATATTCTAAAAACTGATGGAATAAAGGATAACATTCTAGTTTCATTGGATCAAACCCCAAAGCTTGAGGCCAATGGGAGCAAGGGTGCAGTGGAAAAAGCACTGACTTTTCTTTGTAAAGGAAGATGGCTTGATTTTGGCATTTCCAGGTTGGATTGCTTATTCAATTTCTTCAAGTTTGAGTTCCTCATCTGTAAAGCATGAGTGCTAATCCTGCTTCTTAGGGCAGGCTTGAGAATGGACTGAGATGACATGTCTAGCCTTGCGTGATATCTAAGAAGCAAGGGGAGACTAAAGAGATTGGGTGATACGTGCTCCATGCACTATCCCCTCCTACTCTATCCTCAATACTTTCATGTGTCATCTTATCTCATGGACTGGGCTCATTAGGCCCATTTTTAGAAATTCTGTAGGCAGATGGCAGCAGAGGGACAGACTGAATTGACAATGGAACTTTGTGACCAAGGTGCCAGAGCTCCATTTTACACCCTCGTGGTAGACACTTCCCTGAGAATAAAGATTTTCTGGACTGCCTAAGGTTTGTATAATTTTAGAGGTGGGGGCATTTCCTGCTTAAGGCTGGGAGACTCAGTGTTCAAGATGGAACATGGAGTGGATCTTACTTTCTTTTTGATATTTTTCTTTTTCAATGTCAAATTCTCATTGAGTATAACAATATTGTTTCTTACTGGAGTTCTGTTCTGTCCCTTCTCAAATTCTTTTCTTCCTCATTCCTCCCCTCCTTCACATACATACATACACACATTGTCTGTGTGTCTCTGTGCGTATAGTGCACTTATGCGTTCATGTACACATAGAGGTCACAGGACAACCTCAGTTGTCATGTCTGATACATAGTCCACCTTGCTTTTTGAGGCAGGTTCTCCCATAGGTTTGATGCTTACCTATAATTATAATTAAGTTGACTGGCTAGCAAGATCCATGGATTCACACATCTCCACATTCTCAGTGCTATGATTGCAAGCACGTGCCATCTTTGACACTTAAAAACAACTGGGTTCTGGGCATCAAACTGAGGTCCTCATGATTGTAAGACAACCACTTCTGCAATTGAGTTATCATCCCAGTCCCCAGGTCTCTTCTAAGGCTTCTTTTATTTGGGTTGCATTGAGGAATTAACAAGGAAGTAAGGAGAAGGGATAAAATGAATGTCTTCTACTAGGCTCCTAAGGGCATCCTTTCATGACCAGAGCATGGAGAGTGCCAAGTCCTTCTCAGATTATTTTTTCTCTTCTGCTTCACTTCTAATTCAAAAGGGTACACATTGTTGTTTCCCAGTCTGACACTTTAAAGTCAGTAATTTTCATTGAGGGGGTCTATAGTCTTAACTCATCTCAGTCCTAAATTCTTTCTTATAATTTTAAACACAAATTCTCTCTAAGTGTACAAAAGCTATGATCTATTACACTTTTAGGAGGGACACTGGGAAAATTAAACATTATTAACTCAACTCACACTTTTCATGTTAAAGGAAGAAAAGTACTGTAGAAGCCAAGGCATTCTACTTGTTTACTGTAGAGAGAAGCTGTCCAATGGTCTACTGGAACTGGCTTCTGTACAAGTCTAGACAACTTGCTTTAGCTTTGCACTCCTGCCCTACACTCCAGACTTACTGAACCAGAATTTCTGAGGATAACACTCAGTAATATGGTTTTACATGTGTCCCTGAGCAGGGCACTGGTAATTCTGATACGACTTACAGGTGGGAAATCTTGGATCACATGTGCCAACTATCTGTCATTTTGTGACTCACAAAATCTCAGCTATTCATTCATATTTGAAACCTTGAGGCTTTTGTCCTCTTTTTAATTGTTGTCAAAAGAGGGATACATTGGGATTTTGCAATATCTTGGTATGTTCTCAATCTTCATTAAAGAACATCTTCAAACAAAATAAAGGAAGCACAAAGTGGGCAAACCATTAGTATAACTGGGGCTCTGACTCCAGCAGAACTTGGAAGATCCTAGTTGTTTCTTGAGGGCAGGAGAAATAGGTGAATAATTTTCTTCTCAAGTTACAGCAGTTTTTCTTAACCTGGCTGAATACTAGAATCTTTCTCCAGAGCAATTAAGTCAGAGTCTCTGAGGGCTGTCCTCAGACATCAGTATTTTTAAAAAAAGTACCCCAGGTGATTACAGTATGCGATTGGGCCATATTAGAGAGCTGCTTGCTCCCTGAAGGAGGGGGGCATGAGTGGCAGGTTGTTAGTGCCTGTCCCAGGCTAAGAATAGTAGCTCCTTTCTCATTTAAACAATCAAGCATGTTGGCTTAGTCCCTGACACCTCTGTAGAGTCTGAGCAGGAGTGGAGAGGGAGAAAAAAATGAAATAGACACGACTTGCACTTTAATTGAAAAGAAAGCTACAGACTGTATGTGAGAGCTTTCACATGCCCTGGTCTCCTGACTACTAAGGCAATGGCTCTGAAGTTCAACCAAACATCAAAGAATCCAAAACTGGACAGCAATATTTACAACAGCAACAGTGTGGAGCTACTGTGATGAGTGGATATGGCAGACTGTACTGAATCTCAGCCGTGCTTTGTAAAGTCTAGAATTGAGACAGTGTGGGAGGTGGGACTGAGAACAGGGATGGGCTCTGTGTCCTCACCTGACTTTCAAACTCCCACAGTATTTCTGGCTTGTATCCATCAGTGAACCCAAGTCCTTAGAGTAGGAGGGGAAATTTCAAACCCAGATTTGGTTGCCTCTTACATTGTATTCATCTTACAATGACAAAAATCTACTACATATACACCACTCTGTCATACACTATAACTTCAAATGTGCAATGTGTATGTACAAACAGATTTACTGTTCAGAGGTCCCTTGCAGTAATTTTTGACGATTCCTCTTTATTTTCTTCCCTGTTTTCTACACTCCCAGCTGCCTTCCTGAAAAACACTGTGATAGTAAGAACAGATGCTGTGGTCAAGTAAGGAGTGTTCCCAAACTTAACGAATTTAAGATTCCAAAGATCTGCCCCCTCCCAATGTTACATGATAAATATTTAATAAAACTATTCGAGCCATTTCTTGTAGTCAAACCATGTCTGTTTATTGACTGGCCACTCAATTTTAGGAACCGTGATTTCAGTAAACACATCCTCTAAGAGGAATTGAAGTCAGGAATCTGGTCCTATGTGTTCAGCCACAAGCCTTTTCCTTCTAATTTCTGACCATATTTATCCATTTTATCTGCTAATACTGTCCCTTCACAAGGAAGTTGAAAAGATTCTATTCTACTTCTTGGCCCAGCATAAGTTTCTACTTTCCGATTGTCTCTCAATCAGAGCAGTGCCATCCACGGGCCACATGTTGGGACTTATCAAGCCCTTCTCTCCACTGATTCCACCTGAGCCACAGCAAAGTAAAGAGTGAGCTTGTTCTGCCTAGGCAACTTTGCAAAAAAAAAAAAATCTTTCAGCCCAGTTGTTTGAGCTGAAAGAAGTTGGTCACCCAACTTTCACACCTCTTCCATGACAGGTATCTGGAGTCTTTCTCTTTCTTGCTTACCTCTATTAGACCTGCAGTTTGTCTTCATGAAACATTGCCTGCTGTTGCATTGTCTCCTGTCCTTTGAGGGCAGAAGGCATGGCCTCTACCATTATCATTTCCAGTCAAGTGCCCAGTGCCACAGGCAACCATGTGTGCTCGTTGGTGGGATGGATTCCTGGCTGTTCTGCTTCCTTCATGTCTCCCTTCTACCATTTGCTTTTGTTCTACAGCAGCAGCCTGCTGAGAAATTGCTCACATCTAGCAATGCCATTTCAGTGCAAGTTAGAGAAGAGAAGTCAAGATTTCACTGAGGAAAAAACCCCATTGAGCAAACGTTAGCCACTGGCTGAGTCACTGCCTAACAGCAGGGCTTTGTGATAGCATGAGTGATCCTGGGGACCCCTGCATCTGCAGAAATAACCCTTCTTCTTTCTTGAAGGCACTGTGGAAAGAGAGTGGATGAGCTGAAGAGGTACCATGCACTTGGGCAAACTGGAGCATTGTAAAGATCTCAAAAGATGAACCAGAAATATCCAAAAACACCTTGTTGGAAACAGAAGGATGGCCTTGGTGTTGGAGTTCCCTAAGTGTGCCTCATACAGAAGGGCTCTTCTAGTAGGTTTGCAGAGAGAGAGCGAGGATACTAATGATGCACAAACTGGCTGCTTTTAGTAGAGCCTTCTGGGCACCATGCCACCATCACACTTTCTGTCCTATTCACGTACTTATTTATATTGTTAATTAATGGAAAATTTGACTCCCATTAGACCTAGAGGACTCACTAATAAACAGTCATAGTGTTAGGCAGGCAGGACCACTGGGGACTGTCAGGGGTCTTCTGTGCTCTTGGATTCTAGGCACATAGCCCAATACATGGGCACTGGGCTGTAGGGAAGCTCCGAGACACTGCTCCGGGGGTGGGAAAGCACAGTCTCAGGCATGGGAAAGGTGGAGCTGGTTCAGGGGTCACCAGGCTTGGGACGAGGCTAGAACTGTGGGATTCTCAGGCCCTGGGACATCCAGCCGCTACTGGGAGTTGCAGAAGAGTGGAGAACAGAGTTGGGGGCCTGCAGGCTGCATCTAGCCTGGGACCTGGGGGAAAGGGAGAGCTCGGGCTAGTCCCAGTGGGATCAATCCTTGGCTTGACAGCAGTGGTAAACTTGGTGGCAGCTGTGACTAGAAATGCAAAGAGACTTCTATAGGAGACTAGGCTGTGGCTCTGTAGGCAAAGACCTTCTCCATGGCTCCCCATGGTGGATCTCAATGAAAAGAGGCAGTCCATGGTTCCAAACAGTTTACTATTGGCATGGTAAAAAAAATGAATGTATAAAACCATACTCCACTTCTCAGGGCAGGTCTGTTTGTCAGGGAGGAATGTCTGGGAAGGGAAGCTTATTGGTTAAGCCCTCTGGACCTCTAGGTACCTCATTAACATGGAGAACTCTGCTTTGACCCTACTTGACTGTAGTCAGGTCTCTTTTCCTGTTGGTCTGAGATGCTAAGGATGCCTCATCTACTTGTGGAAGGGCTTGGAGCGTTGCCCTTATGTGACTGATGGCCACACATCTATGGGGGTGTGTGGCTACATGACAGGGCCCTGATTCTGGGAACAGGCAAAACTCCTACTGTCCCTTCGGGGTCTCCGGGGCTTCTAACCTTTAGCTTGACCTTAGCTGGCTTCCTCTCACAGTCCACAGCCCTGAAACAAACAAAGCAAATAATAAGTGTTCTCCTGCTTGAGTGGAGGAGAGGGTGGCAAGAGATAAAGACATTGCCAACGGGGATGCTTGGTGAGTTCTCAGAAATGTTAGCTGTAATGATTCTGTCTTATCAATTCTTGCATTTTACCCCCCACCCCCATCCTGAGGACTGGAGTAAGGACTTTTTGAGATATGGGATCCCTCTTCTAAGAAGTTTGAATAAAAGTCCTGAAGGCCATTTCTAGGTCACTATACCATCCAACAATGCTTGGTATTGTGTTGGTTAGTTTTTGTTAACTTGACATAAACTAGAGCCACCTGGGAAGAGGGATTCTTAGTTGAGGAATTGTCTCTCTCAGACGAATTAGTAGGGGACTATTTTCTTTATTGCTTATTGATGTGAGAGAACCCAGTCCACTGTGGGCAGTGCCATTCCTGGTCATGTGGACTTGGACTGTATTAGAAGGTAGCTGAGCAAACCAGGTGAACAATCCAGTAAGCAACTTTCTGATTCTGCTTGAATTCCTGCCTTGATTTTCCATAATAATGGACCATCATTAGGATGTATAAGCCAAACAAACCCTTTCCTAACCAAGTTGCTTGTGTGTTTTATCACAGGAAACAAAACTAGAACCTTGGCTCTGGGTGTTCTGGGTCCTCTGCCTTATCATTTTTGTCTGAGTAGATTCTTTCCTCCCTCTTCCATCTATCTCTGAAGAACACAGTATCTAAGGTCCGTCCTATCATTCAGACCGCTATGTTTTAGTCTAGAATTGTCAGCCCCCTTTGAGCTAAAAAGGATCCACCGCTTATCTCGGACATGCTAGTGGACTATGCTTCCAGAGAGAAAAGGTAATTGGCGAGACAAGCAGGGGAGGTATCTGTGTTAAGAAAGAACTGGGGCATGATTAGAAAGCACTGGGACTCCTGCTGGTAAATCTGCACTCTCACCTCACCTTGACTGCCTCATTCACTTTGCAGTTCACCTAATCTTGGACAGGACAGAGCAGAAATAGGAAAGGTTCCTGGGAGGGCAAAACAGATGGATGTGGGGGAAGGGATTCTTTCCCATACCAAGAAAGATGACATATTTAGTTCTGAAAAGAGTGAAGTGAAGGGGCGAGCGCTCTCCGAGGTGCTGAGTATAATGAATGGGGTGCCGCAAGCCAATTGCTGGCTCCTTCTCGCCCTTTTCCCCTCATCTGAGAAAGAGGCAGCACTTGACAAAATTAAAAGGGAGCAAATTTAGAACTGATGAAAGGAAATGCTTTCCACACAATGTATAATTAACCTACGAAGGAACCTAACCTGCTGGCTATTAACTGAGGCAGGTGGTTAGCTGGGCTTTCAGAGGGGCAGAAGAATAACAGCTGCTTTCGCAGTTATCCTGGTTAAGGCTATGATTCCTGAGGTAATTCATCCTCTGCTGCAGGACACTAAATGGTCCCTAGCCTGAGAAAAGGCACATCTCTGGGGATCGGGGAAGGGTTGAAGTGAGATTGGGCATTTAGGTGGAGAGGATATTAGTACTGTAAAGGGCCATAGAAATGATCCAGGGTGGCACAGATATCTGACTGAGGGAACATAACCACTTAATGGAAGAGTCTGGAAAAAAAGAGTTTTGCTCTGCAGACATTGTCTTCCCTACCACATCCTACGGCTCCAGGAAGGATTCAGTGGTGGAAGTGGGTATTGCCACTGCGTCTGCACTGGTTTTTGTCCCCTTCTGACTTTACAGTATGGCCAGTGGATATTTGCTTTATACTCAAGACAGCCCAGGGATAGGAAAACATCCATATAGGCTGCTCTTGGTGTTTGCTCAGTGTTTATTAGTTCTAAGCAGGAATTTGGCCCACTTGCAGTTTGCTCAATCTTGAGATTCCCACAAGGAACAATAACAATAGCCAAAATATCTGACATAGCCAACACAGCGGAGGAAGGATTAACTGGGCTTGCAGTTTTGGAGGGTTTAGTCTATAGTTAAATGCCCCTATGACTTGGGCAGAGCATCATGGTGGTGAAATTATGTGGTGGGGGAATCCTGTTCACCCGTGGTGGACAGAAAGAAGAGGAGGAGGAAGAGAAAGAGGAGAAGAAGGAAGAGGACCACATATGACTCCCCTATTTCCTCTCCCTAGGATACACACATTTAGCATGCAAACTCATGGTGGACCATTTTATATTAAAACTCAAAGAATCATAGAATGAAATAGATGGGTTTTGGGTTTGTGGAGGAGGTGTTAGTAGATTCAAATGCCATTATTACATCTTAGATTCACAGCAGTCTCCCAATTTCTGTTTCATTATCTTACTGTCTTCCTTTTAAGACATGTGAATATTAAATGAAAACAGCAAAATCATTTAGTACAAAACAGTATTGTGTTTTGTAGTAAAAACTGGTGCCATACATTCAAGCAACATAAAAACACACATTAAATAGATAATGCATTTAAAATTTTAAAAACAAATTAACTATATACTTCTCTGTGACATAGATTCAACACATTACTTATCAACTAAATCTCACCTTCAAGAAAAGTGATGTTTGGAAAGGGCATTTTGTACTTATTGAGAATTCCAGAAAGCATTCCTAGAACCTGAGCTTTCACTACAATGAACCATAGCTCCAAGTGAGGACTATTTTTTACAAGGAAGTATTTTGAGTCACTCAGAAGGAGTTTAAGATAGCTTTTGGTGTCTGCGTGATGCTGGTCAAGAAGCCTTAGTAAATGATGAAGAATGACTCTGGAGGAGAGCCAGGGCTCTTCTAAGAATTTTCCACACTCTCCTGCCTTAGAGGCATCATCCCAAATCCTCACAACATTCAAATTATTGTCTGAGTCTGGATTAAATATTATCTATGACAGGTGAATATTTGGCAAGCATGTTTATTATCAGGAAGCCAGATGAGAAAACCTCAAATGACCATTTCCAATATGATTTTTTTTTTTTTTTTGGTAAATACTAGGCTGAACAATTGGTGAAATTGACATAATGTTGCACCTTGTAGACCTCCAATTAGATGCTAATTTAAAAGGGATACTATCTTCTCATGTTTGGAGCCATTTCCCCTTGCTGTGCTTTTTAGCTCTAGAATATTTGTACAGATTGTTAAAGGGCTCTGAGAAAGGAGGCCTCCTGCCTCTGGGTGAGCAAGGCCTCAGAAGACTAAAGAGATGGCTAGGTATCAGCTGAATAGACTAAGCACTTGGTGGTGGTACCTTCCTCAGTTCTCAAAGAAAGCTTGATTCTTTCTTCTTATTCCTTCCTTCATTTCTATAATCTGGTCCTGTACTTACTTTATGTCTCCTCCCTATGGCTTCATCTATTAACAAAGCCAATATCTCTCTAGATCCTGGACCACTGTGCTGGTGCCAGTGAAGACATTTTTGAGATCAACGAGAGCCTCCTAGAAGCAGGGTTGTCGAGCCAACTAGCACTTTGAGAAACTAAGACAATTGGTGTAGACAGTTTGATTGAAACAGAAAATTAAGCATTTTTGATATACGTGCTTTTTTTGCAAACCATCGAGATGTCTTTTCAGAGAAGCCTATGTGAGATGAGCTGCTGGATTTTTGTTCCTGGTTTAAAAGAATGTAGTGGAGAGAGATGTCTGGAATGCTCTTTTTAGACTGCATTGGACGTATGGTGCTCTCCTGTAAATGCCCATCTTTCCCTGTCTGCACAGTGTATACAAATCCTAAATCTTCATGACAAGTGTCTCCCTGTACATCCTCTCTTGAGCTCTCTGGGATGACCCAAGTACTTCTTTTGTGTTCCCACTGATCTTAGTAGAATTCACACACCCATTGAAGCAATGCCCATTATTGGAACATCTACTTCTCATTGTGAGTTTGTGTGTGTGTGAAGCTCATACTCCCTTTATACTTGTTTTTAATATAAACGCAACATTCATCACTTAGACTGGGATTAAAGGAATGAGGTAACCTTTTGCAAGTCAAGGGTCCTTCCTTGTGTCCTGATGTTGATTTCTGACATGACCATTGTCACCTGGAAACCAGAGTAGCTAGGATTACTCAGAAGAGACATTCCCAAGAGCAGGATAATTGCAGCCCTTCACAGAAGCAAGGAAGAGTCTTCTATGTCTAGTCAAGTCAGGGAAGGCTGCCTGCTCCATCCGTTTCCAAGAAATCATGATACACATCAATGCCCCATCATATAGCATTCCTTCCTCCAAAGGTCATCAAACCGTAAGTGATCAGCTTTAAGGTCTACCGCCAGCATACGTATTAAAAACAGAATGACGAAGCAAAGGTGCAAATAGGGATAAATTCCCCCCAGCTGGGGAAGCAAAATGAATCAATATCACTTCTCAGTGTCCAGAAATGCTTCATAGGTATAGACCACTGCCAGACTGCTAAAAAAGTGTTTGGGTGGCAATGAAGGCAGATGTAAGCAGCAGTAATGAAGAGGCCATCAGCTTTCCTCATCTTAGGAAAAGAGAACCTTTTTTTCTGCATTAGCTGAATCTCAGTCCCTGGGATTCAATCTGAAAGTGCCAGTTTTGCTTCCTGGGTCTAGCTGGTGTGAGCCTCTCAGGGTTGCCAGCCAATTCCAGCTGAGGTTGGAGATAGCTGTTTAGGCTCATGCATTATCCTGAAAGACTCCAGAGGGTCATTAGCCCTTTAGTCCATCATCTCATGCACTGTTGTTGGATTAGCATAGACTCAAGTTTCTGATATTCTGCTCAGTTTTCTAGTCTCTTTAGCAAGCTCCTTCCTAGGTATTTCCCTCTCAGGTTCTGTGAAGGTTTTACTGGACTACAAGTACCACTCTGCGCATCTCTCTCAGCCTAGACAGATTCTCTCTTCCCTTTAAACTCATTGTCTGTTCTCTACAGCCCAGTTCAAATCGGACCCTTCACCTTCTGGAAGGCACTGACTTATCTTCTTTTCCCCCTTATCTTCTTTTACCCCACGTCTATGGACATGCTTAAATTAATTCCTATTTATTGTACATATAAATGGGCATGTTGGAACTCTGTCTTCTGGGCATGGCATGGGCATTGGCATTTTGATATAAGAACAGCTACTTAATTACAAAGGACACTCAAATACCAGGTTTATTTACAGGCCCTCACAGGATGGGGGAGTCCTCTGACTCTCCTTTGAGATTCTTCATCAACTGTGCAGAGTTCTGCTCCTGCTGACATGGTCTCAGGGGCTGGTTGGGCACACAAGGCACAGAACACTGTGGGAGGTTGAGCTGCACTAATGCAGCTTTCTTAAGGTGTCATCACAGTTTTTGGTTTTCAGTGAGGCAGCTGTGTTTGAGTCTCCCTTGATCCTGTAAATAGCTAATAAATTCATTGGTACACTAATCTGGATTTGGATGAAATAATTTCTTTTGTTAGTTTCCTGTCTGGGGTAAATAGCATTTCTTTGTGTTTCTCATCAGTGATGTTGGCCTATAGTTCTTTGCTGTGTCCTTGTCAGATTTTGGTACCAGGGTAATACCCGCCTCAGGCCGAGTTTGAAAGTGTACCTTCTAATTCTTTCAAATAGATTGAGAATTAGAATGTGCTTTCTTTAAGTTTGGTGAAATTGAAGAGTGAAGCCAGGACTTTCTATTCTGAATTCATTATTATTCCTTTTTATTCATGTTTCTAAAAATGTGTTTTTGTGTACAACAGTAAGGCATTAGAGGTCTGTTTAAAATTATGTCTGTTTAGCAAAATAATTGAGTAGGTTCTCATCCTAGGGCCTATGACCTGTCTAACCCCAGCCCCTCTCCCCCCATTCAAAGTCAGGAACTGTGGGATAAGGGATGATTGATTGACAGTGTGACCTCAAATGTAGTTTGCCCAGGACAAGTAAGATACAAAATTAAAATATATTTCTGTTTAAAGGTTTATCTTTGGTAGATAGTACAACCTCCTACTTTCTCTTTAGCGTTTACGCTTTTGACAAGTGGTGCTCATTAGCATCTTCACCAGAGAAGGAAGAACTCAAATCAGTCCCGTTGGATGCTCGAGAAGATCATTTAGTAAAAGACTCAGTTGGGGAGGAGTCGGAAACAACTCATTTAAATGAGATTTGGGATCACCCTTGGTTTAAAATGATGGAGCTTTGAATAAAAATATCACAGAGAATGTGTAAATTATTTCAGGTGTTTTAGAGTGTATGGTTTCTGGAATTAGGAAGGTTTTAGAATAATAGGTAAAAGCCTTTCTATCCATGGCTTTAGGAAAGTAGACAGGGGAAATGCTTGATGTAATTGTTATTCTGCATATGAGATCTCTTCCCATTAGGGAATGGGTACTGAGATTTGGGTTTTCCCTAATAGCAGGTGTAGATTTATAAGGATTCTTTCTCTCTATTTCGTAGAGCCCATTTGGATCACACATATCCATTAGCAAGATAGTAACTATAACACAATGCATAAATGTACTAAATACAAGAGAATCTATTGTGGGCTATGTGCTGCTCTGAGCTTCAGGGGAGATTTTAAATAAATTTTTTAACTGCCATGCAAAGTATATTTTATGACTTCTATTATTTTGTAGATGAGAACTGAAGAGGAAAAGAATTTCATACCAAGTTTGAGGATTAGGGTTGGAACGCATGAGTTTCATTTAAAAACCTGGACTCCCTACTTTTTTGTGCAGCCTTTAAGAAAGACAGTCCTAAATACAGGATCATTTAAAGCCTGTGAGTCTCAAATTCCTGGCCAAAGGAGTAACCTCGCCCTTATTTCATGATGTTTTGTGTGGTCATTTCACAGGAGACAATAGGGGGAAAAGGACATTGTGAGGGAATAGAACAATATGTCAGAAGTTTTGAAGATCTGGAATGAATTAGGAATGAAGCTGTGGCTACATGTTGAGGTCTTCCCTTTGTAAACACCCTGTTTCTAAAACATCCACAGTGACTGTTGTTGGGCATTATTTAAATGAGCAAGTGTCCTAGTTTCAGGAGGCAGAGATTTTTATTTCATCAAATTTACTGCACATCTGTTTAAGGAATGTGGCGACACTATGCATAAATCCCCAATCAAAATATTACAGAACAAGCCAATTTTATAATATTAAAAATGTATGGGGCCAGACACAATGTGGAGAAAATAGGGTATTGCCCTGTGGTGCTTTTTCTGCTCTGCTTATATTGGACCATTTAGCCTCAAATTATATCTTGTTAAAAAAAAATCTGCCAACAAAAAGTGGAGTTTAACTTGGCTCAGAACAATTAAACTGATGTTATAAAAGTATGTCTGTATAATATGCCAACATTGCGTATTATATATATCTGTTGCATAAAGCGATAGATTTTTTGTAGCGTCTTAAATAGATTTTGAAACATTCAAATTATATATGCCATTACATGGAATGATGTTTTATGACTATTGGAAGATATCCTAATGTAGAAGAATTTTAAAGTCCCTTCCCTAGAAGATAGTCAAATCTCTCATAAGTAATAAGGAATATTGTCTCAGTGGATTCTTAGTGAACACTGGTACTCTATTTTGTTGGGCAATGTTGTCACTTGAATAGAAGCCAACTTAGGCAGAAAGCTGGCTGATATGGTCAGATTTTGGAACAGGACTTTACATTATCCTCTGTAGATTGTGACTACTTCATCTGCACTTTACCAGTCCTGAGACTTGTGACTACTTTCTAGTTGCAAGGGCACTATTAAGAAACCACATCTCATTTAATTCTCAAAGTGTCCTCATGAGATGATTTTTCGACCTATTTTACAATTGGAAAAACTGAGGTTTGGAAGGTTAATTGATTTTCAGCGACCTCTGGCCTTGACTTCTGTGCACGCTGCAGCACTTGATATTTATAGTCTTATTCCAGCTGGACCACTCAGTTCCTTCTGTACCTGTGCCATGCATAGGTAAAAAAAAACTATATCACACACCAAAACATAAGTGGCTCTCCCAAGGTCACCAGTGGTGGGACAAGGCTTTGGACTATGAATTAGAATTTTCCTCAAAACTACACAGAAAGTTCCACTGTGAACCAACATCTCTTAAATGCTTGGGCCTGTGAAGGAACTCCAAAGAAGATATGGATTACAGAGAGGAGAGTGTAGAAAGGAACAAGTTGAGAATTCCCCCAGTAAGCCAGTCTCTAGGATCTTACATTTGATCCATGGAGAAACAAGCTACAATTAAGGATGTGGTTGGGGTATTAGAAATGCCTAGAAGCTCTCTTGTAGGATACTATGGTTGTGTGATGGCCCTAGAGGATGTGTGGATATTGGGAAATTGTTTCTCTCATGAGTGATGTGTCTTCAGTTCTGAGTGGAACTAGCAAAAAGAAATATAGAGTAGAACTATACACACAGATATGGCTGTATCACCCAGTGGAGGGGGTCAGCATACGGTGAGTGCCTCGTGGGTAACATTGCTGATGGCAGTGGAATCAAGAAAGATAAAGCCCTGGCTGCAGTAAGGAAGTGAAAATCCCTCATGGTCTTCTAGAACTCTCTGGAAAGGTCTGGGTGAGGCATAGCTTTGAGAGAGAACAAGACATGGCAGCTACAACCCAAGGCCAAATCTTGAGTACATTTAAAAGGGAAACACAAATATATGTACTTGGCTTTGGAGGGTAGGAGTTGGAATAGGTATCAGAAGTCAGAGGGATCAGAGAGAAGGGTATGAGTATTGGCCTCAGGACTGTGAAGTAACATCAGCATGAATGGAAGGAACTCCAAAGAAGGTATTCTAAAAATGGCCAGAATCAGAGATAGGAACAGAAAGCAGGTGAAATAAGCCTCAGGAGGTTGAACTTGCATGACTTCAAGGTTGTTAGATCAAGGTTACAGGGAAAGCAGAACCAGGCCTTAAGAAAATGAGTGAGAACTATTATTCTTAGAGTAGAAAGAAACTGGGAATCCAATGGCATTGGTTGGGATCATTAAATTCAGGGTTACTTATTCTGCTCAGGATATAGGTTTTGAAAAGTGAAATGCTCACGGCATTAGCTCTGTGAAGATTCAAAACAGCATATCAGCTTTAACATGGAATGAGAGAGTGAAGAGAGGTCACTTGGCTGAGAGTCCCAGAGAAGGAGAACTGGTGTTACGGACGTAACTAAGAAGAGAACTGGAAGGCAGAGCTTTGTGTGATGGAGACAGTTTGTTCTTTGAACATGAAACGATTTCTGGTAAAAAAAAAATAAAGTCTCTGAGTAGAGATGATGTCTGCTATTGAGAGAGTCAGGTTCTGCTTGACTCCAGTTAGGAGAGTGTCAAGACTTCATGATCCAAAGATAGCATCAAATGAAGAACAGCAAGGGCAATGGATGATAGAGTCAAAGATAGTAAAGACATCACAGGAGCAAGATAGGCAATTGAGGTAGTCAGATGCTGGTTTGGGAGTTGCAGGCAAGGGGATTCTGGGCCTGACTTTTAACCCTGAATGAAGTGAGTAGATATGACTGTGTATATGTGGTGGTGACAGGAGAATGTTACGTAAAGAGACACTCACTGAAGAAGTTAAGATGAAATAGATGAGATTTGGAGAACTCAGGGCAAGGATTGGGAGATGTAGGTTTCAGAAGTTAGATAGTGGGAGATCTATCCCCTTTCCTCCCTCCAACTTCTCCTCTGTCTCTTCCTTTAGCCCCTCTCATGTCTTCTCTTCTTCCCTTTCCAGTTCCTGGTCTATTTTCCTTTGATTACTATTGTTACAACCACACATGTGTAAATATCTAAATATAGCCTACGGACTCTATTTAGTGTTGCATATATATACATATATATATATATATATATATATGATCGGACTTTTTTCTTTTTTTTCTCTCTACTTTCCTCCCTTCCATATAGTATATTTTGACTATTCAACCTCCATGTTATACTCCCCTCTACTAGGCGGCCTGATCACCCACCTCATGTTGGGTCTCATCTCTTATAGAAACTTATCATTGTCCATAGCTCTTTCTATTAATATTCTCTTATCACCCCTGTCATTAAACTTGCCACCTAATGTGTGCTCCTTTTATAGAACGTCTCCGAAGGCAGTCAGTTCTGAGAAACTTGCAGGCAAGACTCATGTCTTATTCACCATCACATTCTCCATATCTTTCATGATAGCTGGCACACAGAAGAATCCTGATAAGTATTCAGAGAATTATTGAGATAACAGCAACTGAATTAGGTCAGTGCTGTGGGGGAGTGAAGTGAAGAAATAAACTCCAGGGGCACCGTGCAAGAGAATTGACAGGAGCTAGGGAATTTGTTAATGAATGTGCATAAGTACACGGGAGTGTGTACATTTGTGAGAGTTTAGTGGAAGAGAAAAGATTCAGAGCCTTCGGGGTCTCAAGTAAGAGTCTGATATCATTAGCATAGATGGGGAAGAAACCTGGAGATACAATGGGAGAAGAAATGCTAAGTTCAGGACCAAAGCTGAGCTGAAAACCATAGATAGCAAGAAAACAGTTGGAGATGGTTTCCTTGTGGGTAGAGAGTGGTAAATTAAGCAGAGAAAAATCAAAAGAGAAGAAAGAAACAAGAGGGAGAAGCTGGAAGGTTATAATGCAAGTACAACTTTTGCCAATTTCCCTTCTCTCTTACAGGCACTCATGCAACACAGGTGAATTCTTATTTCTTGTCACTATCATTCTTGCCAATACATGGACACTACAGCTTTGCTTAAGCTTAATTTTGTTTTAATATAAAAAACCCCACTAATTTCTGTTACATCATCTCAGTTCCCAGCACTGAGTGGGTATTACCAGGAATTTGCAGATGAGAAAGAGATGCAGATATTTAAATCCTCAGCCTGGGCAGAATAGCTAGGGGAGGGACTCTTGCTCGGCACCCTGCAACTTCCTGCTACCTCCCAGAGAGCAAAGGGCATGGCATGGTGGATAAAATCTTAGGAGTTTGCCTGTGTGTAAAGGCAAACTTTATTCTAATTTTCAGTAACCTACTAGAGTTGCAAATATGCTCTTTGTACCTGTGGTCCTTCTGTCTTTATGGTCCTTGTCATAGAGAGAAGTCACTTCCTGGTGGTGATGCATGGCCATTTATAATGGCCAGGTTATACTTTTGCCAACAGCTCCACAATTTCGCCCTTGAGGTCCTTTTTACTCTTGGGTAGATGCCATCTATGTTCCATGATTTACTGCTTATAAGTTTGTCAATGAAGTCTGAAAAGCCCACTGTTTTGCCCCACTTCTGCCTCACTTTTCCTGTGTTCTAAAAGAAATTTGGGGGCTAAGAAATATTTTAATTTTCATTCAATTCAAAGTACTTTCTAACTTCTCCTTTGCTGTCTTATTTGATCCACGAGTTAGTTAGAGTGGTTTAATTTACTATCTAAAAGTTTAAAGCTATTTCCCATATATACTACCTAACATATTTTTTTAAATGTATTCTCTGACAGCTTCAATATGCTTATAATGTATTTGGTCACGGTCCCTCTAATTACCCTTCCACTCTCACTCTGTCTGAACTTCTTTCCACCAAGCCCCTCTTTTTCTTTCATGTGTTTTTAAAAAGATGCACAGGGTTTATTAGGGTTGTTTGCATGAGCACGGGCATGGGGTTACTTTCTGTAGTTTAGGCAATTTTCCAGTGGCTAGACCACCGAGGAAAGGTGACTCCTGGTCCTCCAGTTCTTCAGGGAGAAGGGAGGCGAGGCCTCATGGAATCTGTTTCTGCTATAGGTTTTTAAATGTAATTTCACTGTAATCAGAGAACATGATTGTATAACTTGAATCTTTTAAAATTTAGTCAGTTTTTTAAAACAACCAGAATTGTTGTTGTTTATTTATTTATTTATTTATTTTAATGCAGAGGGCTTCAACTTTAGGGGAATCCCAGCTATGTTGGTCAGGTAGCCACGCCTGGACTAGCAGTTTCCTGCTTTTAGGAGACAATATCCGAATGGGTTGTTTGCATCAAACCTTTGCTTCCTGTCTTCATCTTCTAAAACCTTTATACCTTCAACACCCACACAGGCCTCTACAGAGCAAGCATGAAATGCACTTGGCCTATTTGACAGAATGAGAGGGAGGGGTTTGGAGTTAGGCTGAATAAAGCCAGCGAGAGGGAGATGAGTAGAAATAAGTAGTAATCCAAGGAAGGCTGAGCTGGGGCTGTAAAGCAATATTTTATTTTTTGGGCCCATAAACTGACTCAGAAGGCAATTCCAAAAATGTTTTGAGCAATGGGAGCACTTCTGGATGAAGAGTGTAGCCCTGGGGATTACTTTGAATGACAACACTTATTTGGATATATGAGCTCCAGAGTGCTTTAGAAAAAAAAAATTAATCATTATTTTTAGTTAGGCATGGAACCATTTTAGTGAACATTCTAAACCCAGCACAGCACAGACTTGAAGCAATTATTCTTCCTCTGATCGCTGCTTTTAGACATCTATGTCAAAATAACTTGCCTCTCTGGTAATGGCTCCATGGGTGTTTTCTCTCGGTTTTATGGTCACCTTTGGTTATTAAAAGTCCAGCAGAATCTTATTCAGTTTGTAGTCTGGTTTCCAGAATTGACAATGTCATGAGGGTCTGCAGTGAGGAAGGAAGAAAAGTCTCATCTCTCCTTTCCCATTCCCTGATTGTCTAACAGAGATTGCCTTAGTCAAGAGAGACAGAGATAGACAGACAGACAGACAGACAGACAGACAGACAGCTCAAATTCTGCTGTTGCTTATGATCTAGTTGTGCCAAGCTCGGAGTGTGTGGGTGGTAGGGAGCTGGTCCTTGTGAGGAGAGTATGTGAGGGTCAGAGTGGTGCCAACATTTCCTACCTGGATGCTTGCTTTTATAGTTCAGGAGATCTGTACTCAACTGGAGTAACTTGCCAAATTTTTCTTTTTGATCCACAGGAATTTCTCACATCCTAGGTATGAAACACAATGAATATTAGGTCAGCTCGTGTTAGCCTCATCTCTACCATGGATGCCCCCCACCATGCTCACATAGACACGGCATCCGTTACTTAAGCATACACTTAACAAGGAAAGAGACAGCATTCTAATTTATTTTATGGTTTTTTTTTTCCTGGTATCTTCAGTTTCCAAAAATAACTCTTGAAGCCTCCCTGCTATTTGGCTTGGAAAATCATAAGGCCCATGAAGGGAAGGAGAAACCAGTGGGTCTTTTCTTTAGTATAAGAACCAGGAACTGTTGGGTTTTGCTACAGCATCCCAAATCCTCTAGATTGTATAAGCTTAGGGCAACACAGAATAATTCTTATGTGAGGTGCTTATCTATTGCTTGTTGTCAGGGAGACCGTGCTCATGAGCCCCCACTTAAGTCACCATGAGAATGGTACAGGCACTGTGGGCTCTGGAAGGTTTTACTGACAGTTTGACACTCTGGCCTAGGATAACATGTGATCCACAACCAGATATGATCCTCATAGAACTTAAGAGTGGGGATAGATGACTCCACTGTATGCCCAAAGGGATATACAACTCCTTATTGACAGTTCAAGTGATCTCCTTACTCTCTGCTCTATACTCCCAATGGTTCTCTATTGAGTCTCCTGTGCTTCTCTAACTTCTGCCATCACAGAAAGTTGGGAAGAGGATGGGAGGGAGGTCACAGAATATAGACAGTGGAGGGAATTAGAACCTCCAGCACCCATCTCTTTCTGCGAAGCTATTTGAAGTTGATAATTTTGGGGGGAAGGACAATCACTCTATTTTGAGGATATAGCCACTAATAAGGTTTTTATGCTTCCGTGGTTGACCCCACACCATATACGTATGGGTAGCGCTATTTGGACTGAGTGGGTTATATAAAATAAAAAAGAGAACCCAAACAGATGTGAAGTTGAAAGGGGGAGTGCTGGGATTATTGGGGTTAAAGACAGAAAAAATGGGGCTAGTTATGATCACAAGACTCTGCAAACACACACACACACACACACACACACACACACACACACACAATTTCAAAGAATAAAGAAAATTGTAAAATAATAAAATAGAAGTCAAAGGAAGGAAGTTCAAGGCATAGACCTGGTTAATATCCGTTAAGGCTCAGGTGTATCATGTGCAGGCTAAGAATGAAGGTGAATTCAAGGGTCAAGGGGAAGCTGCTGACCTTGATGGCCTGATAGTCTGAGAAAGCTCGTATTGTCTTACTTTAACAATACCAGAGTGGCAAATTGGGTGATTGCAATATCTATCCTTATGGTGGAAAAATTCCTAGTGAGAAAAATGGATCAAACTAAGAATCAGGAAGCAGGTGATATGAAATCCTTAAGGTTTTTAAAACGCCACTACCAGAGTGAGGGTGCCTTCTCATTCAAATGACACGTCACGTCACGTCACCTCACCCTCTGTGGCATTTCTACCTCTGCAGTTTTGTTCTTGATAGGTCTGAATCTCCCTAGACCACAGCAGCTCCCATTCTTTCCTCGGAACTACTGCTCTGGGAGATATTACATCCCAGTTGCTCTTTGCTGGCTGGGGCTGGGTGGTGGTCTGGAGGCAAAGTCCAACACTCTCAGAAGCTCCACTGTTTATGGATCTTGCTAACATTAAAGCAAGTGTGAGACAATATGTGTTTGTGATGGGTTCTCAGGAGTTAATACGATTTTCTGAAGGAACTCTGATTTCTGTTCACTTAGGCAGATTTTAGTCAGAAGTGAGACATTTAGTAACTTTTTGGTATTTGGTGGAGATAGGGGAGCAATGTGTTGATTCTGGAAACAGCATCTGAGACATATGGATTTAAGCTCCCGGGCACCAGAAAGCAGTTTAGGGAAGATAGATGTGCGGGAGGAGCAACTGAACAAGCCTTGATCCCTTACAATTCCTGCGCTACAATGTCTCAGCAAATATTTTGCAAAAGGATTTTCTCAATGAACTTCAAACAGTAAGAGGTTTGGAAGGGCGGCTGGAAAAGTCAAGAAAATGATTTTTCAAAAAAAAAAATGAAGCTTGCTTCAGATGACATTTAAACCTTCAATCTCCCTTGCTAGCTTGTCACTTTGCTTCATTTGTTTCAATCAAACACACTTCCCAGCAGAAGAAAGACAGTTATAGGGTACAAGACTATATAGCATGCAATCCTTGCGTCTGCCATAATATAACCCAGAACTCTGGCAAGCTTCTTCCTCCCTTATAGATTTGATAGCTCCCATGCAAACAATAACTTAAAATACTACTGCAGTTTAAATACGAATGGAGAGTTTTTCAACTGTATCTTCTCTTTTGGCTGAAGCCTAAGACACTGTAAACTCAAGGACTTTACGAGAATATCTGGTTCTTATTCCATTCTATTGTTTACAAATATATGTTTGAATATTTCAGACCATATATTTGCATCTGTAAACATTACCTCCAATACAAAGAAAACTTTAATGCAATTCCTTTTGTAATCAGTTCTTTCAGAATTTCCTATGATGTGTTTTGATAATATTTTCCTCCCCTCTCTTCCAAGACCCACATCCCTGTTCCCTACCCACACAATATTTTGACCTTTGTTTCGTTTTGTTTTGTTTTCATCAAACAAGTCAAAATTAGCTGCCCATACACCCTTGAATACATGGCCTTCCATTGGAGTGTTATGGACTTACCTGGGCCAACATGTAAATAAGATGGACCTTCCCTCTCCCAGCAGCTGTCAATTGCCAATAACTCCTCAGTTAGGGGTAGAACTTTGTCCTCACATCTTCTCTTTATATTGGGCTTGTACATGCTGTCACGATTGCTGTGACTTTATATGTGCAGCTGTCCTGCTGTGTCCAGAGGACACTGTTTCTTTCTATTCACCCACCACATCTGCCTTTTCAGGAATGAACCCCGAGCCTCTGGAAAAGGGATTGTGATATAGATGTCTCATTTAGGGCTGAACATTTTCCAACTGGTCTTTCTACATACCTTGGCCATTTTTTAGTCTCTGTGTTAATCAGTGTCTACTGCAAACAGAAATTTCTCTGGTGAGGGTTGAAAGATGCATTAATTGATAGGTATAATGATAAGATATTAGCAATCAGTTTAATATAGATGATAGTACCAGCATCTCCCCTAGGTCCTATGGCATTTCTAGCCATAGGTTCTTAGCCTAAATAATGGTGTCAGGTATGGACTTAAATCCAATCAGAAAGTAGTTGGCTACTTTCATGATGTTCATAGCACTGTTTCACCAGTAGGTACATCTTGCCAGGCCAGTCATTGCTGTAGCTAAGAGACCTCATGGCTGTGCGTAAGGTTAATGCTGATTTTTCTCCTCTGGTAGCATGCAAGCCTCTTTCAGCACCATGGAAGCTAGCCAATAGGAATAAAGCTTGTAAGTCAGTACCAGCTTGATATTTCTTTCCCCACAGCTTGCTGTTTCTATCTTTTATGAGTCGTGCACCCAGTGTCCTCAGCAATAGGATCTTACCATCAAATTTTGGAGGGTAATCAATAGCAGTGGAAATAACTTGTGATATTGGGGGAGGGGTGGGTTATGGGACCTCACTGAATAACAACTCCAAAAGAGGTAGGTAGCCCATTCCTGGACTTGGGATTTTTTATTTGCTATCTAGTAAGAGCATTGTTGCTGAGTCCACCTTGGCCATGGCAGGGACAGGGTGACATGGTTCTTACTCCTAGAACAGAGCTAGCAGCGCTTGGGCCTTCACAAGTGTCAATGGTTGGTGTAGGTGTAAGGGTTATTTGTAGAAAAATTACATTTTACTTCATGTTCCTCCTTCAGGAAATATTCTCCTTGCCAAGGTTATTGGGGAATTGTCTTCCTACCAAAGTTAATGACTCAGTGAAAATTAGAAAGAGCGTGAGTCTGGGTGTCAAGAGTGTGTCTATGTCTCAGCAAAATGGTAAATGCTGAGACCTTCAGGGCAGCCCTTAAGGCTTTGGGAAAGAACTCTGAAAGTGTAAGTTCAAATATATATAATTTCTCAACTATGCAAAATATAAGGATGCAATTGAATTGTATAAGGAGCTCTTCAGACCTAAAAGAACAGAGGCAGCTGCATTATGAGCCAGCTTGTCAGAAAGATAGTAAGGAAGGAGATTAAGAGATTTAGAGAGTAGTGATCACAGGTCAAGATCCTACCCAACTAAGTTTTTTGTTTGTGCTTACAAAGGCAGGCAGATTCCTGAGTTCAAGGTCAGCTTGGGACAGAGGTAGTTTGGGTCTAGACCTAGGCATCGTAGGATTGGTAATTTCATGGTGGGGTATTACCCAGTTAGCTTATTGTCTGTGGTTAACAAAGGCAAGTTGATCTCTGAATTCTTTTGCAATATTAAAAAAAAAAGTGCTTGCTGTCTCTTTCTAAGAACCAAAGGGCTAGGTTTATGGGATTTCCTGGGATAAACAAAAGGGAACTTGGAATACTGACTGAATTGATGATATGTAAATAAAAGAAATAAAAGACTGAGCTTTTGGACTACAAGATATAATCTATCCAGAAAATTTTTAGAATTGAAAGAAAAAGCTGGAGAGAGAGAGAGAGAGAGAGAGAGAGAGAGAGAGAGAGAGAGAGAGAGAGAGAGAGAGAGAGAGAGAGAAGCAATCTGAAAAAATGTCTTGGGCAGAACTTAGGCCATCAGCTTGTAACCCACGATTTGACTTCAAGTTGTTGCTCTTGTTGTTTTCAGACACTCCTTCTTCAGAAACCCTCTCTAAACTGACGTTGGTCCTTGGCACATTGCCATTATAGGCTAAGTCTATTTAACTCTTCATATATATATATATAAGTAGGTAGGCTTCTATATTACTTTTTTGAAATATCTTTCGTGTTAGTTGTCCCTACCCATGTTCCCTCTTGTGTGCTGTCCTTTGGAACCTCTGCACAATTTTATTCTTCCTGTTTTGTTGACCCTCTTTAAGTGTTCGATCTCCCCTTCCTTGAAAGCACCCTCACAGCCCCTTACTAATTTTCTGACCTTTATGAGTACTCCAAATGAACTAGAGATACCACAAGATTCAAAGCTAGCACCCACAAATGATAGAAACGTGGTATTTGACTGCATTATCTTACTCAGGATGACTGTTTTCAGTTTCATCCATTTGACTGAAAATTCCATAATTTTGTTTTTCTTAACAGCAGATCAATATTTAATTGTATATATACATATATATATATATATATATTCTTATTTCCTGATTATTATGAATAGAGAAGCAATATACGTGGATGACTGGGAACCTCTATGATAATATATACTATAGAGATTTCTTTGGGCATATGCCATAGATGGACCAGATAGTATATCTATTTCTAGCATTTTGAGGAATATCTACCCTGGTTTCCATGGTGACCACACCAGTTTTCATCTCTACTAATAGTGAATAAGTGTTCCTTTCCACCACATCCATGCCAGCATTTGTTGTCTTCATTAAAAAGTTTTTAAAAGAAATTTTTATTTTAGCTATTTTAACTGCTGTAAGGCAGAATCTCAAAGTATTTTAAACTTTCATTTCCCTGATGACCAAAGAAATGGAGTATTGAAGTGGAAATTTCTGGTTTCTTTGGAGACTCAGTTGTGCCATGTGATGCTTTGTCTGATGAGAGGATGTTTTTGCTGAAGCAGGCATGTGGGAAGATGTTTTACTAAGAACAGACACCTGGTGTTTTTCTGGAAGCATGCTGGAAAAAGGGCATGTGATGTTTTGCTAGGAAGGATTCATGAGAGAACATGTGATGTTTGGAAAGGGTATAAATATAACCCAACAGGTAGTGTACGATGCTGAATGGTATTGGTATGCCTTACCATCCTTTGCTGATCATTGTTTGTCTTGACTTCATAGAGAGAAATACAGCAAAAACCTGGTGGTGTTCTGCAGGCTTCTTGCTGTTTCCATGAACTCAGGCCAACTAGCAGAGCCTTGAGGCTGATTCCTGTGAACTAAACTGCTGATATTCTGACAACAGAGGTTGGATTTGCTCCAAAGAACTATTTCTAAACAGGTCCACATGCTCCTTTGCTCTATTAATCTTTCATTTCCACTATCTCTGGTGGGTAGTGGGCTAGAAGGGAGGTTAAAACACTTAAGAACCCTTATTAAAAGCGGGTTTTGAAAAATCTAAGCCTACAGAGTATTTTTAGGAATGTTTTTCAGTCATTTGTAGCTTATCTTTTGAGAACTTTATGTCTAGTTTCATGTCCCAGTTTTTAATTAGGTTATTTGTAGTATTGGTGTTTCATTTTTTTTTTTTTTAGTTATTTGTATATCCCATACTCTAACCTTCAGTCAGCTATGTAGCTGGGAAAGATGTTTATTCTATTCTGTAGGCTGCCTCTTCACTGGAATGATGGTATTCTTTGTTGTAGAAAAACCTTCCTTCCTTCCTTCCTTCCTTCCTTCCTTCCTTCCTTCCTTCCTTCCTTCCTTCCTTCCTTCCTTCCTTCCTTCCCTCCCTCCCTCCCTCCCTCCCTCCCTCCCTCCCTCCCTCCCTCCCTCCCTCCCTCTCTCTCTCTCTCTCTCTCTCTCTCTCTCTCTTTCTTTCTTTCTTTCTTTCTTTCTTTCTTTCTTTCTTTCTTTCTTTCTTTGTTTCATGAGCTCCCATTTATTAATTGTTGCTTAACACTTGTGAAATCAGGGTCTTGTTCAGAAATTTCTTTCTCATGCCAATGATTTTGAGCATAGTCCTTCATTATTTTCTCTATCAGATTCAGGGTATCAGATCTCACTTTGAAGTCCTTGATTCATTTTAAGTTGTGTTGTATGTAGGGTGAGAGATAAGGGTAGATTCTCATTGCTCTATGTGTAGGTATCTAGTCTCACCAGCACCATTGTTTAAGATCCTGTCACTTCCCCAGTGTGTATTGTTGGTCTCTGTCAAAAACCAGGTGGCAGTAGGAGTGGGCTCATGTGTGGATTCCTGGTTCTATCCCATTGATTAATGGGTCTGCTTTTATGGCACTACTGTATACCTTGAAATCTGAGATGGAGCTACTTCCAGCATTAAAAAAAAATATTGTTCTGCATCAATTGGGCTATCTTGTTTTATTTGTATTTCTATATGAAATTTAGATGACTTAATTTTAATTCCTGTGAGGAATCATTTTAATGCATTGTTCTGTGTAATCTTTGTGGTCTGTGTCAGTGGTCAGCACACTGTGCCTTGTGTAATAGATTTAGCTCTGTATCTATTCAGTATAAAGATGGTTTAGGGCACAGGAATGCTCATTCTATACACATTGTTGGTAGCTGTTGGCTTTCTTACAATGGCAAAGCTGAGCACAGCTTGTGTGGCCTTAAATACTTCTTATCTGTGGTCCTTTGCAGAAAAATCTAGGTCTGGTCGGAGTCACTTTCAATAGCAATACATGAGAACTTTAATTTTCCCTTCTATGTTTCTCTATTTCCTCTTTCTCTTTTCTCTATTTCCCCTCTTTGGTTAGGAAGAGAGCCAGAGAGAGGGAGGGAGGGAGGGAGGGAGGGAGGGAGGGAGGGAGGGAGGGAGGGAGGGAGAGAGAGAGAGAGAGAGAGAGAGAGAGAGAGAGAGAGAGAGAGAGAGAGAACTGAAATAATCATGGCTTTTAATTCATAAATATTATTATGAGTCTGAGAAGGACTCCCCTTTTGTTTACTTTATTTTATCTCCATATTTGGACTGCATTCATTTTATCCCAATAGGCAGGCAGTCACCCATTTTTGCAATAGTAATCACTTTGCTTATATATATTTCTATAAAATATAGATTTCAGTTTGTAACTGTAGATGTGGTTTTATTTTTGAAAGTCATATTGATCCAGACATGCTGGTACACACCTGTAATCTTTTTTTTCTTGTTTTTCTTTTTTTGGTTTTTCAAGACAGGGTTTCTCTGTATAGCTTGGCTATCCTGGAACTCACTCTGTAGACCAGGCTGACCTTGAACTCAGAAATCTGCCTGTCTCTGCCTTCCAAGTGCTGGGATTAAAGGCATGTGCCACCACTGCCTGGCCACACCTGTAATCTTAGCAATTGGGAAGTGGAGGTGAGATCAAACATATAAGGTCATTAGGACTTTGAGCCCATGAGACATGAGACCCTGCTTCAAACACCAAAACAATAGGTGTTGTATTAAATGCCTCATTCTATTCCTGTAGTTTTTCTAATGGCAATGCTCTACAAGCTTGTATGTTGGTGTACACACATATCTGTTTATTATAATGCTACACAGTACCCTATAGCATGTGCCTCCATACTTGTAGGTGGACACACCTATTGGCAGTCACCTGCCAAGGCCAGAAGCTACCATTTTCCCAGGCTATAGTTCTTGAGTTCATAATTGAACATTAGGAATTGGTCTTTTAGACCTGTGTGAATTTTTTTTAGGTATATATTCTATAAATAGACTTGCCAAGTTGTTTGGTATATGTATATATTTTATAAGTCACACAAATGTTTCTTTGACAATGGCATTGATCTATATTCCCATGAGCAGTGCATAGAAGTTCCTTTATTCTTGTCCCCCTCCTTCAAACACTTGGCATTATCTAATTTTCTAATTCTTTCCAGTATAATTGGTGTAGAGCAAGCTCTCAGTGTTTTTGTAGTTGGCATTTTTCTGGTTGGTGAGGCGTTTGAGTGTCTCTTGGCATGCTTCTCAGGCTTTGGATCCCTCTTGTAGGAACTGATTGCTTATATTAGCTGCTTTTCTTTCTTATGGAGATAGATTCTTCTTGATGCCGATTTGCAATCCTATAGTCTAGATATTAATTCCTTGTACTTTTAAACATGGAAATCATCTGCCTTTTAATTAAAGTGGTCCAGAGTATTTTTAATGCATACAAATACTATATTTTGTTGTCTAATATTTATGATTCACTGAGTTTAATGTTTTATAATTTACATGAAAATATTATTTAGGGAGTTATATATCCTTATAGAACAAATATTGGTGGACACCATGCAGAATGAGCTGCAGTGGGCAAGTGCTTCCTGGTGGCCCATGGTTTTGCTCTGCTATGATGGGTGTACCCTGGAGAATCATGGCCCCAGTGGCTTTGTCCCTGGATTGCTTCTTGCTCATGATGTGCCTTTTCATGTTTGTCATCGCTATATCTCTCATATACTTGACATGGTGTGATTGGGTGTGTAAAGAGCCTCACTGCCTATATAGCCCACTGTGATTACTTCCTGGGTGATAGATCACTGTGTTGGGCAAGTTTTTTGAAGATCAACACGAAGATGAATGCTCTTGAGATAATGCTGTTTAGGTGAATTAAGGATTTTGTGGAATTCCTGATTTGATTTAAGTAGTTCTAGGAAAGTAGTTTGATTTAAATAATTTGGGAAGTTAGGGTAATTGATAGAAAATTTAAAGTTAAAATAGAGTGTGCTCTTTTCTCATAGAATAAGGATGCATAGATTAGAAAAGGAGTATAGTGAGCTTTCATGCCTTACAAGCACGTAATTGTAGTATCAAGAAAATAGGCTTAGGGCAAGTTAATGATCACAGGAAAGGTTCATTCTAGGTTGGACCTGAGTTCCTGGATCTTATGATCTAAGGGTGTGGCCATTGGTTTTAGTGTGTACCATGAATACACAAGGTTATGAATAAAGAGTAATAATTCTATTTTTGAGCGTAAGACTAGAGGATAGATGATTAGCCAGTTTAGATGAACAAGACTTAAAAAATAAGGCATTAGATGAATGATGATCTGTTTCTTGGTAAATATAAATTGTCAGCAGCTAAGCATAGGAAAAAAGTTGTTACTGTGGACTAGCTTGCTTAAACTTTGTTAATGTATGACCAAAGAATTATTGCTTTGGGGTTCCAACAAACCTGTGGAGAGAAAGATAGATGGGAAATGTTTAGTTAGGTATGAGTTTCAAAAGAAGTGTATGTAATCCACAATCCTATTGCAACTCCCTTTTGCATAATGACTTTAATCTGAGTTTTGAAGAATATGTTTTTGTGGTGATTGTTTTTAGAAAATGTGTCACATGTGGTTATGAGGAAATTTTCTTCTTACATAGAGAACTCTGTATTGTGTGGTATAAAAAGGCTAAGAGAAAAAAAAAGTTGCTGGAGCCAGCTCATTGGAGTTTGCTCCATCTACCAAATATGTGTGTATGTGTAGATATGTAAAAGTTTGGAGTCCGATTGTTGGACCTTGCTCCATCCATCTAATATGTCTTGTTATGTATGAAGCTGTTAGAGTTGGTCTTGTTTTATCCATCCATTCAGTGTGTGTGTGTGTGTGTCTGTATGTGAGTTGTATGTGTGTGTGTATGTGATTTTCTGTGTGTCTGTATGTGAGTTGTGTGTGTGTGTGTGTGTATGTGATTTTCTGTGTGTCTGTATGTGAGTTTGTGTGTGTGTAATTTGGTCCCCCTTTCCTCTTCTTCTCATCAGCTCCCCAAGAATTTAAAGATTTCACAGAGTTTCTCATTGGCCACAGGGAGTACTGACTCCAAGGGATCAAGCTTAATTCCCTCCGAGAAATGTCTGCTAAATGATTACTCTAGTTGCCACCTGCCATTGACAACAGCCCCCAGTGACTGCTGTCTGAACCAGCCCCTGTCAGCAGTACCAGTGCTGCCCTTCTCCGCCATTGGCTGCTATTAGAACTGGCCCTAATCTCTGGCTCCACACTTATTTGGCCCTCCTTGGTTTACCCTGTAGTGTCAAAGCTGGTCTTCAACAAAACATAGTCTGTATATTTCTCTTATACAGTGTTAATAAGGGGATCATGTATTTTTCTTCACTGAGTCAAAGTCTATCAAAATAGCTATAATTTCATGGGTAGCCATGAGCAAAATATTCATGAGAACAACTTAAAGGAAGAATGATCTATTTGTGCTCACAGGTTCAGAGGGTTCATATAGTCCATGATTGTTTTGTCTCATGAGCTTGGGCAGAACAGTGATGGAGCATGTATGTGGCAGTGGTGGGGCTGTGTGGAGGGGGATATCATGATTTCCCAGTAAAGGCACCACATTACCAGTCAGTCAACAGATCAACTCATTTGATTAGGTTAGGGTCCATCACTTGGGAAACAAACTAAAAATGTCAAAGGCCATGGGGGAATTTGGTATTTAGGCTATAAAATGACTAAATTAATTATTTTCTTCACTGAGTGACAATATTGCTTTATTGTAGATTATAGTTCTATTACATCATAAGTCTCTGATAGCTTTTTTTAGACTATCTGTTTTAATGTTCATGCCACAGGGTGTTTAAAAATGCCATATTTAAACAATATTTTGCAGAGAATATTTCTTCCATGTAATCTTCTCTTTTAACAACTTACTTATTTGTAGAGATACTTTTCCATATTCATGTTAAAGTATGTTTATCATGTTGTACAGGAATTTGACTTACAATTTTAATTTGGTTGATTTATATGTAATTAGGAGGTAATCAACATCTTTAGACTTTTAAATCACCCCCTCCAAGAGCAAGAAATAACTTCGTTTATTATATTTGAATTATTCTCTTCTCTAACTTTTTGTTTTACAGTTTCATATAAAATCTGAACATGACTTTCAGATGCTTTGTGGTTTTCTTGGTATTGTAACTGGTGTTTTCTTGTTTTAAAAATGGTATTTTCATGTTGAGTTTTGCTATCATAGAGAAGTTGTTTTGATTTCTTCATTTGGCCTTGTGTATAGAATTGTATTAGTATTCCTGGGCAGGTTATCACATATATTTAGAACATCATTATTATTTTCTTCCTATTTCTCTTTTTCTTTTCTTATAACACTGACATCATGTGCCAAGTTTCAATAGTGGTAATAAGAGGATATGCCTTCCTTCATAGTTGTTAATAATTAATTTCTTGTATCAATTGATATTATTAAATACTACACATATAAAATATATTATATATTTAAATATTATATATAAATATAAACATATAAATATATATTATATAAACACATATAATATTTAAAAATATATTTTGTCTCATTTGAATTTGGGACATTATTATTTTCAGTGCACTCCTGCATAACAGTGGTCAGGCTTGACCCTACCCTACTTGTCCACTCACCCACTCACTCACTCACTCACTCACCCACCCACCCACTCACTCAATCACTCACTCACTCACCCACCCACCCACCCACCCACTCACTCACTCACCCACCCACCCACTCACTCACTCACCCACGCACTCACTCACTCACTCACTCACTCACTCACTCACTCACTCACTCACTCACTCACTCACTCAGTCATTTACACAACATATTGTTGATTCTGTTTCCTAATGTTTTTAGTATTTTTATATCTGTTAGTGAGTAAAATGCTTCTAGAATTTTCTTTTCTCCTATTATTGCTATCTGCTTGCAGAATCAGTAATTTTTCCCCCTAAACTTATCTCAATGGCTTTTTCTCTTTTTGTATTTTTAGGAACAGCATTTAAGACTGGAATTCACAATGTGTTGAAAAAAATTTTTAGAATAGACTTGTCTTATAAACAAGCGAGGGCAGGAAATTAACTTTCAAAGGGTTTGTTGTGTTTGTGGCTTAAGAAAAATAAACTATGAAGACTGCTGGAATGACTGATCAAGAAGAAAAGAGGAAAATGACAACACTCCCTCCCAGGAAGATTATGTCATTATTGTCGTGCTCTGTGATTTCTGCACTTACTGTTATCATTTTTATTTCCTTTGGTTTTCTTCACCCTTCTTTTCAACTTCTCTCTCTAGCTCCATGCTCAGTTAATATGCTTTTAACTTTTTATATTTCTGAATCATTTATTTAAAACTATAAAAAATTGTCTCTAGGCATGACTTTACTAATGTCCTACAGATTTTGACAGGTGGTGTTTTTAATTATCATTCATTCCTAAATATCTCCAAATTTCTTTCGTGTTTAACACAAGAACTGTTTAATAAAATGTGGTTTTGATTCCAAATATACTGTGTCTGTCACTTTTTATGATAATTTTGAATTCAACTTTGTTATTGTTGAAGAAGTAGTCTGCTTGATATGGTTCCTTGGAAATTTATTGAGATTGTTTTAACACTTTAGTATAGAGTTTATGTTCGTAAGAGGGTTTGGAGTAGAACTACATTCTCTTCCCATTGTGGGCAGAGTTCCCATGCATTTCCTTTCTTCTTCATAGGACTCTCTGATTGTGGTAGTTAGAGTTTTGATGTCTCTGTTTACTTTGGTTTCACATACTGGTTTCTAATGAATTTTCCATAAGATCACTATTCAGTAGTCTCCTTTCCTCTGTAATCTAGGTTGCTATTATTTTATATATAAACAACCGTATTAGCTGTGTGTACATGTATCTTAGCCATCTTTTGTCTTGCTCCTTCTGTTATGAGCTGCCTTTCAAAACCTTTAGCTTTGAATTTTTCTTGTCTAGATACCAAAGATTACCACTAAGCTTTCTTTAGGGACTTTACTAACATGTATTTATCATACTTTTATATCTAAGACTTTTGTGTGTGTGTGTGTGTGTGTGTGTGTGTGTGTATTTTGCAGGTGATATATTGTTTACTTTAAAAAAATCAAAGAAGTCCTTTCTTGTAATTAATGAGTTCAATTAATTTTTATTTATCCTAACTACTATAACTAGACCTTAGTTATTTTATCTCATTTATTTTTTCATTTATAGTATTTTCTTTTCTTCTCTATTCTTGTACATGTTTAGTTAATCATAATTTTGATCTTTTGATAGTTACATTTAAGACCCATACAGAGAGGTTTGAGTTAGACAGAGCCAGGCTGACTCCATGACAGGCTGCAAATTGGCAGTTTGGGATACTAGACCTAAGTTTCTGTTTCCCGGAAATGAGAACTTGGATTCAGGAACCTGTGGTCAGAGGACACCTTGTCATTTGGCCTGAAGTAACAATACTTGTATTAATTTAACTTGTTGATGTTTAAAGCCAGGTACTCATCTCCCCTTCCTCCCTTTCTTCATCTCTCTCTCATGATCATTATATTTGATCATGTTGGTATGACCTGGAGTTTTGTTTTTGTAAATATTAATATGTTCATTTCCTTGGCTTCCCTTAGACAAAAATAGGGAAAAATTTAGAATTACTTGGTTAATTTTAATTTTAGTAATACCTGCTATATCTAGGGGGTTTATTTCTCTGCATTGAGAATCCTTCCATTATATCTTTACTATGGATCTTTGATTAAACTCTAATGATGCTGTATGCTTTATTATTCTGTGTTGGCTAATTTCAACTTGATGGGATTGAGAAATGCCTAGGAGACTGGTGATGCCTACCTCTAGTTGTGTCTGGAGGCCTTTGGTGTACTGAGAAGAAGCCCTTAATATAGCACAGTGACATTATTGGAAGACATTGAAAAATAGGAGACAGGGGATAGCCAGAAGATGTAGGTAGTGGGAAGTGAGCCTTTGAAATTATACACGGTCCACACACCCTCCCTTGAACTCTGCTTCCAGTATGCTGTGAAGTGAACAGTCTCTTCCTCCATCTGCTCTGCCAGCATGATGTGCTGCCCCCCACATTCCTGAATCAATGAAGTCAAGGACTGTGGACTGGAGTCTCTGAAACTGTGAGCCAAAGTAAGTCCTTTTGGCCTGAGGGTGTGATGAGAAGGGTGGGTAATGCAGTTGGCTGCAAGTGTGACCAGCATGTTGCTTTATTTAGTTCTAGATTTAAAGTTCTTACAGGCGCTTTACACATCTTACATCACCGTCTCACTGCTTCCAATGCTGCCACCAAGAAGTTTAATAGCAACCTGATTATTTATAAATGCTTTCTTTTTTCTCTCAAAAAAAATTTTAAGCATATAATGTGTTTAAAAAATTTTTTTGTTTGACATTCTGAATTGTCTTGATATGTTAAGTTAATTAATAATCCTGATACAGTGTTTTTTATTTTCCTTCATTATCTTTGCAGAATACTGTCAGTTGATGTTGTTGAAATTCTCCTTTCACATTTCCTCTGATTTTGTGCCACTTAGTTTGTCATCTTGCTACAGTGGGAGTTTGAATTTTCAGAGTCTTCATGTTTAGATTGTGAGTTTAGACCCATTTGGCGACACTGGCTACTCTGGTAATGGGCTTATGGGATGGAAAAGTCAGTGTCTCATGAATGGAGGACAGAAAGGAAGATTCTTTTAGGATAGAGGCTCCAGGAACCAGGTAACCTGGTTTGCACCATGCCTGTCCCCTCCCCCAATACCATCTTCAAGTCAGGGTTCTATGTTGAGTCTCCTTTTCTTTCAAATTGTAATTTCATGCTGGTCATTCTTCTCTGGTGCATTTATTTCTCCCAGAGATGACATGGTGGAGGGAAGCAGTCATCTGTGCTCATCCACCGTCTTGTCTAGAGCTGAAAAAAAATAACCCTTTGGTTTCAAAGATCACCCCTGGTTTGTGAGACAAAGTAGAGTCTCAGGTATCTCCCCTGTAAAGCCCAGATGAAAGACAAGAAAAAATCACCATCATTTGGAGTGTTTAATTTAAAAAATACATTCTCAGTGTTTAAGTAAAAAAAAAAAAAATCACATTGAGAACATAGAAGGACTGCCTGTGGGTAAAGAGAACAGACTCTTGTTCCTCCTGATTGGAACTCCAAGGCTGCCATTTGGACCTTCTTTGAATCTCAGCAGCAGCTTCTAGGAAAAAAAAAAAAAAAACATTCTCTACAGAAACACAAGACATACATTATTGCCTTTGTTTATTTAAAAAAAAACTTTTTTCTTTTTTCTTCTTTGCTTAATTTAATAAGAACAGAGCAGTTAAACAAAATGTCAAATTTAAAGTAAAAGATACACAAGACAACTTGAAAACATAAACTTGCCAGATTCAAGCTCAGTTAAATTTGAGATAAACAACAAAGTGCTTCGTTTTTAGTGTAATCATGTCTCAAGCAAAATTTTTGTTCTTCTTCCAAGGCAGTTACGCCCCACCGAGCTTTCCCCCCTGAATAAGGGAACTACAAAGTCTATCTTCCTTTCTAGTTGGGTGACAGAGAAGTAGGTTTGATGACATCTGCTTCAGAGCTGATGATCAGGGCCAACTGCAATAAGGTCTGCAAAAAGAATCCCTGCACAGGAAGACATACAATGGGTGTCTCATGATCTTTGTTTCCCCTTTTAAAGCTGATGTTTTGCTGTCCTTCCCAAACTAATGTCAGTGATTGCATGTGCATGACTTCTGAGGAACAGTGTGCTTATGCTAGTGAGTTTAAAAAAAAAGGACAAGCTTGGAAGGCATATGTTGGAAGGAGTATGAGGAGAGTTGGAGAGAGAGAATTGGAAGAGTCATTATCATATTTTACCAAATACCTGGATGAATTATCAAGAACAAATAAAAAATAGGTTTGTTTTCCTAAAAATATAGTTTTGTTTAAAAAAAATAAAAAGAATTACAGATAAACCACACACCTTGATGACTCCAAAGCATGTATGTGTAGGCACAGGACATGTGAGCTTTAATTTCTTTTTCTCTTGTCCTTGGCTCTTTCCTGACATGCGTAAGGGCTAAGGTAAGTTCACTTTGAAAAATCTACTTAGATCTAAGAAGAGTTTGACTTTAACATCAAGTGACTGAGCTACACGTTATCTATGTGAATTAATTTTAGTAGAAGGTGCATAAAACTGTTAATTCTACTTGTAGCCAAAAGATCCTAGTTGGTACAAGCACTCTGGGATCACACATGACAACGTGCTTTGGCATTTTCTCAGGGTTAAGCTTTTCAGCCATACTCGTAACAATAAGTGTGAAAGAACAAGATGATAATCCAGTAAGAACCATGGGTATCTGTGCATGATGACCATAATGGAGATTCATAAGCGTCAATCATCTTTCTATGTGTAGGTGCACATGGGTGCATACGCATGTGCACATGCATGTGGGTATTTGTACATGTGTATGTACCTGCATATGTGGGCCAGAGAACATCCTCAGGTATTGTTCTTCAGGTGGTGCTGACCTCTGGTACTTTTCTGCTTTCCATAATTATTCTTACATAGATCCAAATATTTTAAATATGGAAACCCTTCAGATACTCCAAATGTTCCTGTATTTAATTTTAACCCATTATAAGAGGCTATTAAGGACACAGACCTGGCTAGATGGTCACAGCATCCATAAACAGTCATTACACTGGTGGTCCAGAATTATATTGAAGGACCGTTCTCCTGTGAGATGAAGATCTGTGGTGTATTACATTTCTTGGTTTCTTCCTTTAAAATAATTAAAATTTCCACATCCTCTCAATGGTTTCTCCTGCTCTAGTACCGAGGCAGCAAACTAGGCTGGAGGCTGCCAAGAGAGCTAGATGAGGGAGGTAAGCCTAGCCTTGCTTCTCTTCACAGTGTAAGGACTTTAGTAACTCAGGAAGAACAGGATCATTGCTCAAGTTTACTTCCAGCATGGCCACTGGGGCACAGGTGCTGTGGGGATGAGTTCTTAGATCTGCCTGGGAGGTAAGAGGGGGAAGGATCCCCTCTATGTTTCCAATCAGTTTCAAAAAGATAAAAGCAGGAGAAAGAGTCTAGAGAAGGAAATATGAGATGATGTAGCTTGAGGTCCTAGTAAGGTGGGGACATCTTCTATTTCTGGAGGGTATCACCCTCCTAGGAGGATCTAAATCTCCCCAGAACTGAGGAACACAGTACACATTTCTGAAAGTCACAGTGACAGGGGAGAGTGCAGCCAAACATCCCACAGCATTTGTTCAGCTCGTGTAGCCAACTGCTGCTGTGCAAGGTTCCTGTGTGCCAGCTTGGGCCAGGCATCTCCTCAGCCTCTGCCTTCCTCTAGGGAGACAGCTGACTGTTTAACCTTGATTGACCTTGGGGTAGGTGCTGGAGGAGTGGGTTGACTTCTCCAGAATTGCTTCCGAATGCCTTAGTTTGTGTTCATTTTATTTAATAAACATGTAATAGACACGACTTCCTGTTTCTGGAAAGCATAATTGAGATCCCGGAAGTTAGTAAATTCTTACAACTAGAGTGGCATGCAACTTCTGACTTGACTTCTTGCAGTCTTTCTGGCAAGAATGATTCCTCTCAATGGTGCTCATTCAAGTTCAGAGGACAACTGTCTTTAACCCTTGGGAAATCAGTATCCTAACGAGCAAGGCTGGTGGTCATCCCAGGGAGAACAGACGAACCTTCCACCCGAACCCTCGTATTCTGTTTGAATTTGACTTATCTGATTCATGGAAATTAATGAGCTACTAGATCTGGACCTGGTGTGCCTTGATGAAATGACTTATTTTTAGTGCCTTAGCATTTAAAAGAATCTGTTATAATTTCATGCTTAAATAACACCGAATAAGGGCTTGTGTTTGCCTAGCATAATTGGAAGATGCGAAGGAAAAGGGAAGCATATTTCTAAACAAATGGCTTGAATCCATTTGGGGAGGCATTCGAAGATAGAGGGCCCCCGAATAAAACAAACATCCAGAGTGCTCCATTACCTGAAGGCTGTAAATGGCTCTGAGGACACAAGGACCCACACAGCTGGAATAGGGACAAACAGGGTGAGAAGCCAGGGGAGGTGGCCTTAGTTAATAAGTGCTTCTATCCATCCAACAGCCAACTAGGGCTGCTTGAAACTGAAGCAGAAGAGGCAGGAGGGAGTGTCCTTTCCTTCTAGGACTGTCTCAGGGATGAGTTATTGACTTTTTGCTTTTTCATCAGCTTCTCCATGGCCTTTGAGACCACTTGTCAACGTACCCGAGGCAATGGGGAAAGCTAGCTGAAACTAAGACACGGGGGAGGGATTAGGGTGCGCAGTTGTAGTCCTGATTATGGCACAACCCACGTGACAGACTGTCTCCTGCACTGCATTCTCCTGAGGCTTCCTCTTGAAGCTCACAGGTCTTCTGTTCCCTCCCCGTCCTCCTACGGCCACGCCCCTTATCTGTCTCAGAGGCTCTCCGCCCTACCCTGACTGCATCCAGCCCTTTTCTCCCATGGTAAAATTCTGCTCTTTGTGCATTTGCATTTCTGCTGACTGCAAGGATCAGTTTAATTTCATGGGTGTCATTTCCTTCAAGAAATCTCTGTCTGAGCAGCGGCCCATCGAATCCTCGATAAAACATATTTTCCTACGGTAATGATTTTATGGGCCCATAAGTCATGAATTTATTATGATCTCAGCCCCTGCTGCTGATTGCTGTAAAATGCAAAGTAATTAACAGTGAGCGGTAGCAGTTATTCCCACCTGGTAACGTGTTCTTTCGTTCGCTGATGGGTTTGATTAAAGTAATGACTAAAGAGTGAAGCTGGGCTGTGAAATATTAGCATGATTAATGCTGTATCCCAAATAAGAAACAAAACTAACGGGGCACTGTCTGAGAAGTTTAAAAATAAAAATATACAATCCGTCCTCTCCTTACTCCCACTTCCCTTAAGCAATTGTTCCAGCTCATTTCTGGCATGTCTTCCTTCCCATTAAATAATAAATAGACTCCAAGGCCAGGGGCTGCCTAGCAGAACATATTTGGAGGTTTTCATAACACCCGAAGTACTGGAGTTATGCCTCACACCCTCAACCCCCAATTTTCCCCTTGGCCTAGTGGGGATGGATATTTTGAGCTGGAGTCTACAGTTGCTGAATGGTTCCTCGGGCAAGGCTCTTACACCAACCAAGGGAGAGACCGGCAGGGTCAAGAAGAGCTTAGCCAAAAGTTGGAACCAAGAGAAAACTGTGGGATGGGATAAAGCGTTGCTAGAAGCATTGCAGCCAGGGAGATGGCAGTGAAGATGAATCCTTAGCCTCACCTTTCCATCATTCAGAATAGTCTAGGAACCATTATCACACAAGTTTTGAGATGTACAAACATTCATACAGAATACCCGTGGTGCTACTTAACTTTTTTGTATCTGAGAAGGGGTCTGAGTCTTTCTTGGAACATCAAATGGGAGACTCTCTGGGTAGTGGGCTCAGAAGAAGCCATGCTGATAGAATGTGTGCTCAGACCTGATTGCTCAACTCTGAGAGAAATTCAAATTACAGAGGTCCAAGGCACCACTATCAGATAGTCTCCAGGAGTCGCTGTGGGTGTGGCGGGTTGGAGGAGGTGACGTACTGTGCTGGTCCTGAACAGGCAGGAGAGGGGATGCCGTTGTTCTTCTCCAGTGACTGTGAAGTCGAACTCTCTCTTTGGTGCCCTAGGGGAGAAAGAGTAGGAAGGGAGTCAGGATACACAGGAGGTTCTTGTAGAAGGAGAATCCATTATGGTTGGCTTTGGAAAGATAGAGGAAAGCCTATCTGGTGAGAGGTTTGGCCAAAGGCTAGAACAGTAGAGCTTCAGGAAGACAAGAGTCCATTTCACTAACACCTTACTGGATACCTCTTGGATGCCGGACACAAGGAAATAGTCTTTATTATTAAAAGAAATCTCCTGGTATAGAAACGTAAGATAAAGGGAAAGGAAAACTTCATGGTTAATGAATCGACATGGGAGGCTGAGACCTGAGGCAGGGACTTCTGGCCATCATGGCTTTGAAAGGCATGAAGGAGGGGTTGGGGAGATAGCACCATATTGTCTCTCTCAGTAATACCATGTCTGTCTATCTAACCCCTCTGAATCCCTGGCAGATTTGAAAGGGAAAGAGCATCTTGTATGAGGACAAATGGGTATCATATACTAATTCAGAGCTGTGGGAAGCAGGGAAAATGTTCTTAATGAGTCAAAACTCCTTTTGCTTCAGGAGAGTTCAAAACATTTAGGAACTCTGGGATCTGTATGGAGGAAGAGATCAAGAAATAGGACCATGTAAGTTCATTTTGAAGATGCTAGAACCTGAGCCAGGAGCATAGCTGGTACAGTACTTAGCAAACATGTGCAGAGCTCTAGGTTCAACCTTCAGTATGACATCTAAACTAGAAATGATGGAGTATTCCTGTTATCTTAGCATTCAAGAGGCAGAGTCAGAAGGATTCAAACTTCCAGGTCATTCTTGGTTGCACAGGGCATTTGAGGACAGCCTGGAATACTGAAGACCCCCTTTAACAAAACATGTATTTGAGGACCTAGGAATGATCAGTTCCAAGTTTTCTCTCAAGAAAGAGCAGATGTGAGGTCACACCCTCAATAGTCCCTATCAGCTGATGAACGGCCAGTCACTTAATGGACTGCTTCACATGCCAAGTTCCTGGGGGGTCTTGTTTCCGAACCAACAGGCCACCTGTTTATGTTTGGGCAATCAAAACATTGACTCTGCTATCAGTCCAAGGGATGTCTCCTGTGGCATCCTGGGAAGAGACTCAGCAGAACAGGCTTCCCTTGTCAGCAAAATGACAGTTGCTTCTAAAGGGGAAGGTCTTCTTGAGTTTTTTAAATCATGGATGAAGAAGAAACACGAAGTTATGGGCCAGGAAATTGGAAGCAGATCCCATCCCAACCCTGCAACCCCCCTTTCTTAAGTCCTCGAAAAGAATCATTCCTGTTGCAGGGTGCTTCAGAAAAACATATGCAGAACTCATGCTATTCTGCCTTTTCTCCACTGGCCATTGCTCCTCCCAGGGATGGAGGAAGGAAAAGTGATTGAGATCAAGGTGCGGGCACCAGGAAGACAAATGCAAAGCCCCCCTCCTCCTCCTCCACCACCACCACTGAGCAGGTCAAAAAATGATTGCACTGGGCATGAAGGATTTACGTCTGCCTTGAGTCAGTCAGAGTGTCAGGGTAAATCAAGGCTGACATTTTTAGCATCTGGGAAAAAAAGCAATTGCGTTTTATGTCTACATTTTGCTCGGCTAATCAAGGTGCGGAAGAGAGTCTGCCTGGGGAAACTTTCCCACTTTTTATTATTTAGGTAAGGTTTGGTTTTCTCCATCGAAACATGGAACAGGTCTATAATGGCTTCAGTTTAGAGTATGGGAGAAAGGAAAAGGTCTCCCTGTCAAACTTGATTTGGAAAGATTCATTGGCAAAATGTCCCAGTGGCTGAGGAAAGGGACCTTGGCAGGGCTAGAGGAGAGTTATTTGAGCAGTCTTAGGGACAGCTCTGGACAAGGACGTGCATGGATCTCTTTGTAAAGAATTTCTTCTCTCCACAGGCCACCATCAGGACCTGGGATTCGGCAGAAACACTGGGGAAAAACTAGTTGGATGCTTTTGAGTAAATTGGCCATCTGCTAATTGTCTATTAATCAGTCCTTTAGCAGAAGCAACCAGCGGAATAAATGAGTAGATCTGTTAACATTCTAAACCAGTTGATGCACATTGACACAAGCCCATAGCTAATATGTGCAAAACGAAAAGAAAAACGAACAAATTAGTAGTATTCCTTTTAGCTTTTGATTTCCAAAGCCCATTATTGGTTTATCTAAATTCTTTGCCTTAGTAAATGAGGATGTATTTGGATTTCAAAAGTTTATCTTTTCCACCAGGGATTAGGTTCAGTATATAATACTTTCATATGTTGATGGACAATAATTGTGACAGAAAATTTGTAGTGATGAGAGGACTGGTGCATAAAGCACTTACACAATTTATACACATTACCTCTTTACGTAAGCCTTCAAGGCTCCTGGACCCACTTACAACCTCTGTTTTACCAACAGGGAAATTGGGCCTTAGTGAGGTTGGCTGATGAACTCAAGGTTTCTCCAGCTCTTCCGAGCTCAGAGAGAGCTAGTAAAGTTCTTGAACCAAGGCGATTCTGACTCCATAGGCTTCTCTCCTATCTTCTATGCACAGAGTTTCAGGTTTGATCTAAGCGGAAATGCACAGTTTTCTTATAATAATGTTGGGAATAAAAGCTCCAACAAGAACAGATTGCCATATGTTTCTAGATTTTCTTCTTTCTGGCCCTGAAAATGTTTTGGAAGTAGCTACTGTTCCTGATCGCATGCACTCCTAATGAGAAATAAGAGCTAAGAGTGTTGTCTGCTTGTCAGGTGCCAGGCCCTAAAGCTCTTTGTAAGGGCACACCCACAGAATTCCCACATAGGTCTGTGAGCCTATTCTGATCCTATTTATGGGGGATGCAATAGAGGCCTCTCAGAAATTCAGAAAAGTTCCCAAGAAGTGACATCCAGGATTAGAAGCCTGGAACAACATCAGGATACCCTTAAACATTCCACTGGACAGTGGTAACAGTGGCTTTGACTGGTCCATGAAATATGTTCTTGGTGAAAACAGTATCAGTAGGGATTATTTATCTTCTTATGCACTCCTGTGTGCATGTGTGTGTGCAAGTATCGGCATCCTCACATACTTGATTTGTGATGTTTGACTTAAGAGATTTCAAATTCTTTTTGTATGTGTTGTGTGTGTACACATATATATCCACATGTGTGTGAGCAACACATCTGTGCAGTTGGAAGGTAGAGGTTGACTTTGGGTATCTTCATCTTTGATCTCTCTCTTCCTTAGATACCAATACTGAAACCCAGCACTTGGCCACTTTGCTGGTCTAACTAACTGGTTTGCTTCTGGGAGCTGCTATCTCTGAATTGAACGGGGCCTTACCCACCTGGCTTTTATGTAGGTACTAAATTCTGGTCCTTACAGTTGTGTGGCAAGCCCTTTAACCATTGAGCCACCTCTCAAATCCCATTTTTAAAAAAATTATTTCTTTATTAGTATATATAATTTAAAAGGAATATGGAAGAAGACAATATTTTCTGAGATTTATTTCAAGCAGTTCTTTCTTGTCTGAGGCTCTCAGGACCCCTACAAGTCTTTTAAAGTGGTAGTAGAGACCTTAAAGTTATGCTCAACAGATCAAACGAGCTAAACTAAAATTGACTTACTCATAATAATCCATTGGAGAGAAACTCAAACACCAAGCTCATAGAATTCTGTTAGCTCAGTTGGGTGTTGTGAACTATTGTACAACGCTTGTTCCTCGATGAATAAAGATAGGGAAACGGAATATTCTACAATAAAGAGTCTCAATTAGACAAAATAATTTCCACAATAAGCAAGCTCCTAGAGAAAAGAACAAAGGGGTCTCTGATGACAAAAGGGACAGGGAGCCCCCCACACAAAGGTGTTTTTTTTCCCTCATCGCCTGGTTATTTGTTGGAAATGTTAGCAAAATACCTTTCAAAGTTCAATGATATAATTTATGTAAAGTGTTATGCAAATACTAGTTTTTGTTATTAATATCAACAGTGATAGTTATGGAAATGATCTTGCCAGGGCCTGTGGGTTCAAGTAACAATTTTAACAAGAATGTTACCTTTGCCTCTTCCACCCCCTGCATTATATTTAAGTGTTGTGAGGTGCTGCGGACACTAAGTGTCTGTGCCTGGGCAGTGCTGTGCCTCAAGGCCTGCAGTGGGCTGTGTGCACTCACCTGTGTAGGGTCATGTTGCTGCCCCTCCCCCACCTTTTGCTTTGCATTGCCGCACATTACCAAAAGATAAAACCAAACCAAACCAAACAAACAAAATCTCAGGTCAGAAAACCTATTTGAAAGGGTGATGAAGCATTTGGGTTGAGGTGTGGGTTTTCACTCCCATGTTTTTTTCTGCTATTAATTAAACAAACTTTATTACCAACCACCCTTTCCATAGAGGATGCAGGCTCTGTGAAAAACAAGCTGTGAGACTCTGGGTGCTGTTGTGTTGGGTCTGTGCCTACCCACACAAGATAGTTCACACATCACGGTGACATGCTTGGGAAGCTGGGCATTTCCAGATGTGTGTCCACATGTACTTTAATGTCAAAAAGAATCCAGATTCTCTCAGCCTTCCATCCCTTTAAGCTAGTTGCTTCTAAACACGTTGGAGAATGTCTGAATAACACTACTAATTGGATACAGATTAGCATGTAATCAAATCACATCTGCTTTAAAAAAATCGGAGCCCCTTTTATTAAAATAGCATACAGTGTAAATTGATCTACAGCAATCTATCTACTTCTGGTTTAAAAGAATAAGAAGCCGAGTGAGCTCCGTCGTTGCTCTAATCTTTAATTGTTACCCAATCACTTTTAAACTCTGCTTCTGTGTTTCTTTCATCTTCTTTCAAAGGGAACTTTCACATCCTATCCCGGCTGGCTGAGGTTTATAAAGTATGTCCTAGATCTTTCCCCAGTTCCCGGCTAATGCTTATCACAGTTGAGCCCTGAGGTCTCCTGAGCACGCCACCTCCCCTTAGTGTCCTGTTCTCTCTAGACTTTCTTTTTATTTTTTTTCAGAAAGCTATTTATTTATTTATTTATTTATTTATTTATTTATTTATTTATTTATTTATTTATTTATTTTTCTTTAGCCAGAATCGAAAGCGGTGGGTCAGCCCTCCTGATGCCTGTGCGCAGGGTAATCAGGGGGCTTTTGGATTTACAGTCGCCCCGCTTTCCAACTCCCCTGCAGCTTCTTCCTCTCTCTGAAGCTTATTTGTTTCCTTCACACTGAGTAGGCCTCCTGGCCACATCTCTTTTCACAGCCTGCCAAAGAATTTGCCAACACTTAAAAAAAAAAGTCCCTCCCTCTTATTTCTCTTACTTAGACTGAATAATCTAGTGAAAATTAAGTGTATATAGGAAGGGAAGACATGGCCCTGGCCTTCGCGGGTGGCTGTGTCAGGCATGGGGTTATGTGCTGGCTGGTTCTTATGTCAGCTTGACACAGACTAGAGTCATCGGAGAGGAGGAAGCCTCACTAGAATGACCTTATAAGGTCTGGTTGCAGGAGAGCAGCTTGTATAGATAGCATTTACTTAGTTAGATTGATGTGGACTCCAACCATTGTGGGTGGTGCCATCCCTCAGCTGGTGGTCCTGGGTTCTATAAGAAAGCAGGCTGAGCAAGCCATGAAGAGCAAGCCGGTAAACAGCATTCCTCCAATGGCCTCCAGATTCTCATCCTGTTTGGGTTCTTGTCAAACTCAGCAATAGTAACCCTAACACAAGTTAGGTGGGTAGAGATGTGAGTTCACATGCAATGATATTGTACTTTTCAAGGTCTTTTTCTGCAGATCTGAGGAGCTACACTTCACATGAAATACACTAGTGGTTGAAAATAGTATATCAAGGACCCGCTTTATAGCCTAGCAAAAAGTAGGAAGATTTTAGGGTTTTTAGTTTGACAAGTCTGAATCTGGGCTTCCTAATTTACTTCTGAGTTTCAGCTTTCAAGTCAATAAAATGGGGATGCCACTTACTGCACAGGAGAGGGTCTGAGAATAAATGTGATAATGTGTTTAAGGCAGCCAACAGACCACATAGTAGGCCTACGGGAGACATGTGCTATGGAAGGTCAGGAAGGTAATGATGAGCCCTGGGCTCTACAAAACTATCCGTTGTTAGTGCAGTCATGCCTTGAATGAATAGATGAAAGAAGAAGCCGCTAGGAGCGAGTTCCTTATGCAGCCCCAGGCTTTGGTGTTAGCAGAACCTTACACTAACTGTGCACTGTGGATACCCAAGGGACTTTGCCCCTCAGGTGGCAATGAGGCAGGAGGCATGCAGCTGCCTTGAATTCATTTTTTTCCCCTTTCAGGCAGTGCCTCTAGTGGGAAAAGGACAAGGCTTAAATCTTTAGAAGCTAGGAGGAGGGAACAGAAGATAAGTCCCCAGAAATATCTGCAAGTCAGAAAGAGTCTCAGAAGAAACTCAGCCTGGAAACTTCTTAGAAAACTAAGCACAGAGTCTGAATATTAAAGTACAGAAAAAGGAAAGATGCAAACATAGGAAGACTAGAAGTAAGCATGAAAAATGGCAATCTGTTGGAATTTCAGTTAGAAATCAAGGTTGTGAGAGCGTATACGAGAAGCCCTATACCTAGCGTGTGGTGTTGACTCTAGAGATATGCATGTGGGGGTGCATGGGAAGGGTGCACACATTCAGGTGCAAATGTGCTCATGTTTTCTCCGAGTAGGGACTCAATCCATCTTCCAGATGTTTCCAGTATCCCAGCTTTGCCTATCACAGTTAAATCTTCCACTCTCTCCTTTTCTTCAGTATCACCAATCTCTCCATTCCTCACAGCGTCATTTCCAGCAGCCTGAATGCACTCCAGTAGTTTCTAAGTTAAAGTCAAATGGAAACAAGAAATTCTGTCTTCATTCACTTTCTCCTGTCAGCTATTGCCTCCATTCAACATAAAATTTTGTCTATGATTTGTCAAATTGTGCCATTTAAATTTTCTGGTTCCTTAATTCATTCTCTAGTCTTCCCCTTTGTCCTGAAGGTAGCTCAGGGTTACTGACCATATCATTGCACTACCCAAGGAAACCTCTGAACCTCTGTTTTTATCAGTCTCTCAATTATATTCCCTTGGGCTTGTTACTGTTTTCAGCAAAGTCCTTGGCTTCTCACATTTGCTGGTAATCTTTCCCCCTGGATGCTCCCATGGGTCTTTTTCTCCAGCACTAGCTCTGGAGTATAGGTATGTTCCAGGGTTTATCCCCATGTGCTAGTGTTCCTCAGAGGAACATAAATGATAGAATAAATGTATATTACAAGAAGGACTTCTGAGTTTGGCTTACATGACCGGAGCTGGGTCCAATGATGGCCATTTGTATGCTGGTGAACTAAGAACTAGATGCCTGCTTGGTCCACAAAGCTGGATGCCTCTGGAGTCCCAGTCATCCTAGTCTGGTGCTGAGGGTACCCTCTGGATCCCTCTGGATGTTGGACAACTCTTTCACAGGGGTAACCCAAGACCATCAGAAAACATAGATATTTACATTGTGATATGTAGCAGTAGCAAAACTGCAGTTATGAAGTAGCAACAACAATAATTTTATGGTTGGAGGTCACCACAACATGAGGGTCTGTATGACAGAATCACAGCATTAGGAAGATTGAGAAGTGCCTGTAGAAGATACTTGGAGAGCTGCTGGTCTTTAGTCCATTGTGGAAGGCTGAAGAAGCCGTGTTCTGGTGGGTGCAAGCGGTGGCAGTGGCAATAGTAGCAGCAACAAGACAGAGGGGTTTACCAAGAAGAAGTGAAGGCAAGTAGGGCCACAGAACAGCTCTTCCCTAGGACCTCTGTCTCCTGAACCCCCTGGGTCACCACTGGAAAATTCTGCTCACTCTGAGAAAAGGGCTTCTATCCTCAGTGAATCCACTTAGAGATCTACCTTCTGTGGGTATCAGATCCAATCAAGTCGATGATCCAGATTAACAGTAGCACATGCCTTTAATCCCAGCACTTGGGAGGCAGTGGCAGGCTGATCTTTGAGTTCAGCCTGGTCTACACAGAGAAACCTTGTTTCAAAAAGCCAAACCAAGAAATTAACTATTACAAGCGCTGGATCTCTCTCTTTTCTCTCAGGCTGCTTCCTAAGTTATCCATACAACCCCTGGGGTTTTATATGCCATCTGTATTCTGATGGCTTATACATTTATAATTCTGGTGCAGAAGTCTTCTTTGAGAGTCAGACTTATGTATCCAACTTACTTCTTGACATCGCTATGTGGATGAACAGGCATCTGCAAAGAAATGTGAAAATGACACTTCCTAGTTTCCTCCCAAATTTGTCCCTTTCCCAGAATATTCTGTCTTCCCAAATGGTGTTACCATTAATACAGTTGTTAAAGCCCTTATCCCTCAAATCATTAGCAAACCCTGTCATATTTATCACACTAATTCATTTATTTCTTTCAATTAACAGTTACAGTCAATTCTCCTTGCTTGTGGTAATTATATGCTATAAAGTTTCTGGGAACCCTGATTTAGTGCATAGCAAACTGCTGCTTTTAGGGAAAATGCAGGTTAGGCTCCTGCAAGCCTCTCCTCACAACGTTTGTTGTTGTTAAATAATCAATACGTTTTATGTGTGTTTCTGTTTAAAGGACGCTCTCTTTAATACGAGTTGTTGAATCATCAACATTGACCTCTCAGCCAACAGCACCACAGCTCACATCTGAATGAATCTTATCTAACGCTTGCATTTCCCTTGTAAGGTACATCGATGTTTTCTTGTGTTTTCCAATACAAAACAGCACTTCAGCTTTTCGCCTGGGCCATTTTAGAGCAGCATACGTGCATACATCCCAGTACAGACAAATATGAAAGAGGCAGCAGGCACTAAATAGAACTTGGGAAGGACATTTAACTCTGATGTGACACTTAACAAAAGACATCACAGTCTTACCAGTGACTGTCCACCATTCAATTGTTTTTAAGCCTATCTCCAGTTCTGCCAATGATGGACAATGAACCATAACCATTGATTTTTGTGGTTGTAAATAAATCTAATGAGTGGATTCACAAATATGAGATCTGAGAATAATGAGGTTCAACTTTAATCATATTTGTATTTGAGACCGTGTGGAGAGCTGGACACACATTGCTAAGTAAAGCACACATGGTTCTTTTCTTCATGGAACATAACAGTTCAGACTTCTGAGACTATTTTGAACCCATTTGCTTCGATAAAGATCTTCCACCAACTACCTTTGCTCTGACCACCCATGGTAGTGAATTTTGAGTGTTAACTTGACCATGGAATGGGTATAGCATCGCTTCTGGGAGGCTGGTGTGTCTATGGGCTGTCTGAGTGTGTGAGATCTGCTCTCACTCTAAGCTAGGGCCCAGGCAGAGGAAAGATTAGCTTCCCCTGCACCCCTACTCCGCTTTGTTCTGGAGTGGGGACATTCTGTCCTTCCATTGGCTTCGGTCTTTCAGGCTTTTGACTCCAGGGATTAGCTAGTAGAATCCTGGTTCTGAGGACTTTGGCCTCAGGCTGAGAATGATGCCACTTTTTTGTTGTTGGTTCTGAGGTCTTTGGACTTGGATTGGGCCATGCTCCTGTGATTTCAGTGTCTCCAGCCTACAGTGGCTATGGTTGGACTTCTCAAGTGTCTATAAAGAGACAATTGCTCTAATAACCACCCCCCGAATGTCTAGCTATCTCTTACATATCTATTTGTTTTTTCCTCTGGAAAGTCCTGACTAATACACCACTAATATTTGTCATTTGAACAATTCCCAGTTAATTGTCTTCTAATCCATCTTCTAAATATGGCTGGAGTGTGTTCTTTACCCAGAAACTGAATTGTACCACTTTCCACAGTGATGTTCCACCCAAACACCTCCCAGGGCAGGGGGGCCCTGCTTACCTCTGCAACCTCATCTTAAACCGCAGCTTCCTCCACACGCTCCCTTGCCCTGGCTCGCTTTCAGGTTTTTATGTTGTAGAAAGCTTTTTACTGCTTCTGAGTCTTTGCACCTGCTGTCTCAGTGCCTGCAGCAGTCAGAGCTTCCACGAACCTCCCTGAATACCAAGCCCTGCTTTGTTATTCCGTACGCAAACACACCTCACTTATTTTTTTCACCTTCTTTTATAGCACTTATTTTTCTTCCCTCACTAGTTTGGTATGATGCCCTCATTGGATTTTAATCCTACAAACACAGAGAATTTGTTAACTTTGTTTACCACTCATTCCTCAGCACCTAGTCCAGTGCCTGGTATAGTATGTATGTGATCAATATTTAGTGAATAAATTAGTACATTGCCTAATAAATTCCTTAAGAGTGTCAAAACAGTACTGTGTACCAGCTTGAGTTAGCTCAGGCAGAGAGCTGAAGCCTTATTCTCATCTGGCTTGCTTTTTTTCTATTTTCAGTCACAGGAGGGGTCCTGACACATCCAGCCATGTGCTGACTTGCATTAGGCCCTATTATAGGGGAACAAGAGATGTGTCATGGACCATGTGTTCTGCAACATCACCCATACCAAACATCCCTGTCAGTGGTTTGTAGCTCAGGGCATCATTCCTAAAATACTTTGAACTGCACAAAAAAGAACTGATATCCATGGCTAGAAATGTCATAAAGTCCCATCTGGACTTCATCTAAGGAGAAGCTTTCGAGCAGGCATCTAAAACCAAAGTGGGCTAAGCTAACATACAGTCTTTGGAAAGCTGGAAGCCACTGGCTGGAAATCTGCATAAAAGATTCTTATTTATTCTTTGGTCTATGCCCTGAGCCTTCTTAGTGTGTTCCTGTACAGTGAAATCATCCCCAGTTGCTAGATGGCAGTGAGATTCAAGAATGGTGGCTTTGAATGGTTGTTTAAAAGCCATTTCTCCTTACAGATGCTGTGGAGATGCAGTGTGAGTCTCTGAGCCCTCTGAAGTCCAGCCTCAATGGATTAAGGTTGAGTTATACTCTCACAGTTGGGACTTAAGATACCATAGATATCTGGTTCATATTCATCTGACAAATGTTTATTGACAAGTTCTAAATGATAGTCACTGCTCTTGGATTTGGAGGTTGTCATTAATTTATATATCAACCTGGTGGTACTTTCATTTAGATCTTGAATGTTCTCCAAATGCACATGAATGAAGGCTTGGTCTCCAGCCTGTATCAGTATGAGAGGTTGTGGATATGCGAGGAGGGTCGACTCTAGTGGAAGGAGGTTTAGTCACTGGGGGTGTGCCCTCAAGCTCCCTTGAGGAGTGTGACCCTGTCTCCTTCCCCCCTCACCTTTCTTTTCTAGTTACCATGATGTGAACAGCTTTGCTGTATTAAACTTCCTTCCTGCCTCAGGCCCAAAGCAATGGGGTTAGCTGATCCTGGGGGAAAAAACAAAACAAAAACGTGAGCCCCAATCAACCTTTCCTCCTTATTAGTTATTTATTTGGGGTATTTTGTCACAGCAACAGAAGGCAGACTAGCCCATTAGACTATAGTACCTAATGACTTATTGTAGTATTAATTAGATGTACCAGTGAAGATATTTTGTAGATATAGGTCATTACATAAGGGCGGCTATACATAGATGATAAGATTACAGCCTGTTGACATGTCTGAAGTGGAAACTTAAGGGTTCTTTGGAGAGTCAGTTGTGTTGGATGGTGTTTTGCTGGGACAAACATGTGAAGGAGTGTTTTCTCGAAGTGGACACAGGTGAAAGACTAAGGCAGACTTATGAAGGAACGTTTAACTGAAGCAGACACAGGAGAGAGGATGTTCTGCTAAAGCAAACACATGAAAGGACACATGATGAAGGATTCTTTGTCAACAACACACATGTATTGGTCTGCCTTACATTGCATAGCTGAGCTCCATTTGTTGGGACTTCATAGAGAGACATACATCAAAAAGCTTCAGGTGGTGTTCTGTGGCTTCTTCTTCCTCGGACTCAAGCTGATTGGCAGAGTGATGCGCTCTGAGACAGATGCATGTGCGGATGCAAGGCATGCTGGGGCAAGATCCATGGACGACATGTGATGTTTAGAGGGTATAAATAGGACTCAAGGGACAGTGAAGGAGGCTGAGCTAGGCTTATTTATAGAGCTAGCTGTGCAATGCTTGTTGGTCTTACATCTTCACTGATCTTCACTTTGCTGAGCAGAGAACTTTCCCTGGTATCCTTCCGGGTCCCTCCTGCTGACTTGTGCCGAGGCTGAGGTATGGCTGTCTCTGCTAGGTAGTGCTATCTCTACCAAACTGGACTGCTGGTATATCATCAAAGTGCTTGTGAGTGGATGGAGCTGCCACTGCTCATCTGTGAATTGAACTGCTGATTTTCAGACAACATAGATGGAAGTTGCTCCAAAGAACCTTTCTAAACAAGACTACCCCCACCCCCGACATCCTTTCTTTTTTACTACCTGTGTTGGGTGGTGCGCTACAAGGGAGGTTAAAGTGTTTAAGAACCATCACAGGGCCCCCAATGGAGAAGCTAGAGAAAGCACCCAAGGAGCTGAAGGGGTCTGCAACCCTATAGGTGGAACAACAATATGAACTAACCAGTACCCTTGGTATTGCAAACTTTATATGCCCCAGTACGGGGGAACGCCAGGGCCAAGATGTGGGAGTGGGTGGGTAGGGAAGCAGGGTGGAGGGAGGGTATAGGGAACTTTCAGGATAGCATTTGAAATGTATATAAAGAAAATATCTAATAAAATTAAATTATTAATTAATTAAAAAAAGAAAAGTTAAACTTATATCTGTCCCTTGCTCCAGATTCTAATTGGTCAGTCTTCACAATTATAAGACACAGATAGATATAATATCAAATATAACATAAATAAAAAGGACATCTGGAGAATCTTCGATAATGTTTATTCAGAAATTAAGACAAATTTCACAGAAAACTATGACCTTTTCAGTGTTTCAAAAATACATTCAAACTTTTTTTGTTTTTGTTTTTGAGCTAGAATTTTATGGCTCTCAGACTGGCCTTAAAACTGTCCACAAGGCTTGATCCTTTTATCCCTATCTCCTGAGTTCTCAGTTTATAGGTATACATCACCATAGCCAGTTAAACAGTGCTGGTGGTTGTACTCTAGCAACTGAACTACACCCATAGCCCTATTGAAACTTTTATGGCTTAACACATGGGCTGTCTTCCTGAACATAGCACGCATCCTAAAAATCCATGTATTATTAGTTAGCCACAGAAAGTGCTTAAAGTGTATATGGTATTATATATGCCTTTAATTTCTTGTCTGAGAGTGCTATTAATTATGAGAAGAGTATTAGAATCCATTACCTGATTCTGTGTCCATTTCTCTTCTACTTTCGTCAGACTTACACGACGTTGGTGATTGTTGCTCTATCCATCACACTACTGTCAGACATGCACAACATCCATGATTGTTTTCCCTCCTCAACAAGCCAGCCTGACTTTTATTGGAGGCTTTAGTTCATTAACATGTGATATGATTATTAATATGTGTGGAACATATTAAGTTAAACCTGTTTCCGTTTTGTTCTGTGATTTGTTTTCAGACTGAGTGACTTTTAGAATGTCACTTCATGAAATTGCATTATATTCTATGTCTTTAGTTTTAATTGATTAATTTATGTATCAACTTGACTGGGTGCTTCTGTTAGATCTCAAATGTTCTCCAAAGGCTCATGAATGAAGGCCTGGTCTCCAGCCAGTATCCATACAAGTGGTTGTGGTAGCTGTAGAAGGTAGAAAGAAGTAAGGTCACTGGGGTATGCCTTCAAGGGGCTATGCCCTGCCTCCCTTCTCCCCTTAGCTCACTTTCCTAACTACTACACATTAACACCTTTGCCTTGTAAGAAGCCTCCTGTCTCTGTAACACTTTGGGGGCATTATGTAATTTCATGAAAAAAAAAAAAAGAAACTTTCTGTGAGTTCATTTTCTGTCCCTTCCTCAAGTATCCCCTGTCGCTATTGCTGTCATATGTATAAAATCTAATGACATAATTTTTTAAAGATGTGAACATGTATTTCATAAAAATCCAATAGCAAACCATATTTATATTCATGCAGATAGCTACAATTTTCAATTTCCTTCACTCTTTCCTATAAAATGTGGACCATTACTTGGCTGTATTTTCTGTTACTCTCAGAGACATTTTATCCATTGTAGTATAAATCTGATTGCAATGAACTCTCACCTTTAAAAAGGCCAGTAAATACATGAATTTTGATTAGCTTTTTGACAGCTTTATGAATTTACATGTTTTGAATCACATGCATCCTCCATTACTCTCTTGTTCTTCCTTCCTCCTGTACAACTCCTCCTTTGCAATGAATCCCTCTCTTTCCTTCATGAGCTTTCTTGTGACCCACTGAATTTAATTAGGATTACTTGCCTGAGCATGGATGGACTCTATATACTGGAGTTAGGGCACCATACCAATCGCTACACTACTAAGAAAAATGAGTCCCTCTTCCTTGGCAACACATTAAATGTCACTAATTCTTCAAGGGAGAGTGGTACCTAATAAGCCACTTCCCTATCCATGATGGAGTGTTGATGGGCCCCATATAGTACTCAATATAATACTAGCCTTGTGGAGGTGACTGTAGCTGCTATGGGTTCACGATGGCAGTAGCCATGTTACTATGTTCAGAAGACAGTGTTTCACAGTACTACTTCCCATTCTCCAGCTCCACTTAAAAAAAATTCCTCTCCTCTTCAGTGTTCCCTGGGTCTTAGAGAGGGTAACAGAGATGGCCTATTTAGGGCTTAAATACTTGTCTGTCACTTAGTTTTAGCCTTTGGACCTGTTGTGAGTGTCTGCATTAACACCTGCCCATTACAAAAGGAAGCTTCTTTGACCAAGGTTGAAAGCTACACTTGTCTATGAATATAAGCACTATTTATACAGGATTTTGGTAACACTTCCATTTACCTAGACAATTATGGATTTCCCTCCTAGAGTCTAGGATCTCCTCAACCATGAACTTTTGAGTTTTGTAGTGCCACATATGAATTCTCTCTTATGGAGCTGCCTTCAATGACAGTAAGAACATGGTTAGTTGTGTATAACACGTGTTATACTGGTAGATGTATTTTCCTAGTAGGCCAGTATTACAGCATGTAGCATTCATGGCGTGGTTAACGACTATTGATAACCTCTCCTCTCAGCAGCCTACATAGCACTTCCTGATGCTGTGATCAGTAGGCAACAGATAGGAAGTTTCAAGTTAATTTCTGTTTGATCTCACTGTGTTCTGCAACAAAGTGTGTAATGTTTTCAGTAATGGAGTCTTGTCATATAGTTCTGGAAGGTATCTAGTAGCAATGGCAATACTACCTGGGGCCCTTGACTCAATGACTCCATGACTCACAGAGAGATGGGTATCTTACACATGGCAGTGGGCTTTTTGTTACATAGTATTTGGATTCTGGGAGCATCATTATCTATTTATTCAGAGTAAGTCCATTCAAAGTCTTTTGTATGTTCTTAAAAATAAATGATATTCTTAGTAAGCGCTTAAGATAGGTGACTTCAATATGCTGTCTTGTAAAATTTTTAGTTCTTGCTAATTCTTCCTCCCTACCCCTTTTTTTGACTTGCCCCCTTCTCAGTTTAAACCTGCCTATGAATATTTCCTCCTTTACTTTCCTGTCACATATATGTGTTTTCCTATCCCCCTTACGGTCTCTTTACCTTTTCCACATGGTTTCTCCTGGCATCCATGATTCCCCACTCCAACTTAAACATAGATATCTAAAAATTTGAAGCAAGGATTTGCATAAGAGAGAGAATATATGGTGTTTGTCTTTCTGAGCCAAGATTACCTCCCTTAATATAATATTTTTAAATTAAATCCATATTTCTGCATGTTTTTTTGGTTTCATTTTCTGACAGCAATAAAATTCCTTTGTGTGTGTATATACCACATTTTCATGACACATTAAACCTTTGAACATCTAAGCTGATTCCATTGATATACATGTCTGTTTTTGTGTCAATACTGGAGTCTTTATTACTATAAAATTAGATACAATAATGCCTCTAGCATTATTTATTTGTCTATAACTATATATTTATCATCTATCTATCTATCTATCTATCTATCTATCTATCTATCTATCTATCTATCTATCTATCTATCTATCTATCTATTGCTTTGGATTGCTTTGACTATTTGGAAGGCTTTTAAAAAAAGGGTGTATGTATGTGAATTTTAAGATTGATTTTTATATTTCTGTGAAGAACAGGAGAGAGATTTTGATTTGGAGTCATATTTTGCTTTTGGTAGGATAGATTTTCACAATATTTTTTCATTCATGAGCATGGGAAGTCTTTCTATCATTTGTATTTTAAACTTTCAGGTATTTTTTCACTGTATTAAAAGTTTTCTTTGTACCAGTCTCTCACTTCCTTTTATTCCAAGTTTCACTTTTTTTTTTCTTCTTGAGGCTACAGTGCATAGAATTGTTTGCATGATGTCTATGGAAAAAATACTGATCTTTATATGTTAATTTTTTTATCTTGCTACTTTGCTGTAGGTATCTGTAAATTCCAGTAGTTTTTAGTGGAGTCTTCAAGGGCTCATGAAAAGAATCATATCATCTACAAATAAGAATATTTTGATTTCCTTTCCTATTTATATCTCATTTACTTCCTTCTCTTGTCTATTTCTGTAGCTAAAACATCAAGTTTTATATTGAATGGAGTAGAAGAATGTCAGGTTTCTGTTTTTAACAGAAATGCTTTGAAGTTTTCTACATTTATCATGATGTTGGCTATAGGTTTATCATACATTGACTTTATTGTGTCGAAATGTGTTCCCTTCATTCTTGGTCTTTCCAGAGTTCATATCATGAAAGGACATTGGATTTTGTCAAAAGCCTCTTCTGCATCTATCCAAATAATATAATAAATTGGCATAAATCGAATCACTCTTTTATCTTGAAATAAAGCCAGCTTGATCATGGCATGTAACGTTTTTTATATATTCCTGTGCTTGATTAGCAAGTATCCTGTTGAGAATGTGTGCATTTGTGTAATCCAGGAGATTGGTCTATGTGTCTTTATTTCCTCCCTCCCTCCCTCCCTCCCTCCCTCCCTCCCTCCCTCCCTCCCTCCCTTTCCTTCCTTTCCTTCCTTCCTTTCATTTTATTTATTAATTTTGTGTATATCTGATTTTCATATTAGAGAAATACTGATTTTATAAATAAAGTTTGGAATTACTACTTCATTTTGTATCTTATGGACTAATTTTAGAGTTTTTTTTTTTTTTTTTTTTTTTTTTTTTAAGATCTGTTAGATTCTGCGGTGAATCCATCTGGACCTGTACATTTTTAGGCAGCATATCTTTTTATTGCTGCTTCAATCTCATTTCTTGTTATCAATCTGTTAAATTATTTATCTCATCTTGGTTTAGTGTTGGTAGGCCATATGCATGTAAAAAATTGTACTTTTTAAGTTCTATTTCCAACTTAGTGGGAATACTGACCTTTTGGATTTCATTGATATCTGTTATAATGTCTCTGTTTTCCCCTTTAATTATGGTAACTTACTTTTCTCTCTTTTTTCATTAATTTAGTTAAAGATTTGTTGGTTTGTCAAGATTATTTATCTTTTCAAAGAACCAACTATTTGTTTTGTTGATCCTGTATAGTTTTTCCTTTCTATTTTATTAATTTCTCTGACCTCAGTTATGTCTTCCTGTCTACTCTTTTCAGTTTGTTTGTTTTTTGTTTTTTTTTTTTTTAAGCTTTGAACTACATTACTATTATTTGTGTCAGTTCTCTCTGATTTTTTCTTTAATTCAGGACCTTAGATCTAAAATTTACAAACTTTGCTGTTAGGAGGGCCTTCACTATTTTACATAGATTTTGTTATGTTGTGTTCTTATTTTCATTCATGTGTAGAAATGTTTTATTTCCTTATTAATTTCTTTCTTTTAATTTTTTTGAGATTTTATTTTTATTTTATTTTATGGATAGGGTATGTGCATGGCTCATGAGTGCCAGAAGGTGGCATTGGATCCCCTAGATCCAGAGTTAGAGATGGTTGTGAGGTGTTATGTGGGTGCTGGAAATTAAACCCTGTGGAAGAGCAGTCAGTGCTCTTAGCTGTTGAGCTCCAGCTTCTTCTTCAATGGCATTCATTATTTAATAATACATTGATCAATTCCCTTGAGTTTGAGTATTTTCTTTAGTTTCTCTTGTTTCAACCTTTTTATTCCACTGCAGTCAGATAAAATTTAAGGATTTTTTTGATTTATTTATATTTGTGGGAATATCCTTTATGGGTGTGATATAATCTATTTTAGAGTAAGTTTCATGGGCTAGTGAGAATAATGCATAATTTATAGGGTTTGGACAGAATTTTATGTATTTTTGGATATATGGTCAGTATTACTCTGTTCATTTTTTGTACCAATGTTATGCCAGAGAGAGAGAGAGAGAGAGAGAGAGAGAGAGAGAGAGAGAGAGAGAGACTGAGAGACAGAGGCGGGTACTAATGTTACCCACTGTTCATTGGGGTTAATATGTGACTTTAAATTTGTTTTATAAAATTGGATGCATTTATGTTTTGTTGTACGTTTAGAACTGCAGTGTCCCCTTGGTGGACTATTTCTTTGGTCACTATGAAGTGACTTGTTAATTTCTTCTGCCTTATTTTTGCTTCAAGTTTATTTCTTCAGATATTAGACTAGCTACACTTGCTTGTAAACCCATTTTACTTGCCTGGAATTTATTTTTCCATGCATTCTTCTAAAGATTCCAACTAAATTGAAGGGTATAGTGTGTGTGTGTGTGTGTGTGTGTGTGTGTGTGTGTGTGTTTAATCAGCAAAACTTTGGATCTTGTTTTCAAGTCTATGCCTTTTTATTGGGGAGTCAAAGCTGTTAATATTCAAAGTTATTAAAAAGTAGTTCCTCTCATTTTTGTTGATTGCATGTTTCTTGGTGTTTTCTTAGTCCTCATTTGTCCAACAACTTTCCTAGCACTGTTAGCTTTTTTTCCTGTGTAACCTCTTGGCTATACTTTTACTTCTCTTCATTATAATTTATTCACTCCTGTGGCCACTGTAGTCATACATTCTTTTAGTTCATTTTTCTTATAGAAAGGTTTTGTTTCTCCTTGAATTATCATAGTATATTTTTTGTAGGGTATACTGATCTGGGTTGAGTCTATAGTCTTTCAGAAAGTGAAATACAATCCATCAAGCCTTTGTGGTTTTTGAAATTTTCACTGAAAAAATAAGGTTATTCTGATAGGCCTCCTTTTATAAGGACTCACTCTCTTATAGCTTTAAAACACATTCTTTGCCATGCTTATTTAATGTTATTATATGATATGAGGAGTTTCTTTTCTGATTCTATTTGGTGTTACATTACTTCTTGGACATCTTTCTTGCCAAGTTTGGGAAATTTTGTAGGACTTCAAGATTCTATGTCACCTTCTTCACTTAATCTTCTCATGAAGGTCTTGAACAGTCTATTCATGCATTTAAAATATTTTTATTACTTTTTGACTAAATGATTTAATTTTTCTACCTTGTTTCCAAGCTGTGATATTTTGCGCTTCATATGATCTGTTCTGTTGCTAAGATTTTTTGACTGAGCTTTTCAGTTGACTTACTACAATTTTCATCTCCAGCATAATTTCTATTTGGGTTTTCTTTAGTATTTCTGTCTCTTTACTAAGATATACTTTAATATTCATAATTGACTTCCTTATTTCATTCATTTCTTTTTCTGTGTTTCCTTGGAATTTATCCAGAAATATATTCCCATCCTCTTTAATTTTATTTAGGAGTTTCTTTGAGGCCTATTTGAAATCTTTGAACATATTTATCAGCAATCTTTTGAGTTATTTGAGTTTTGTTTAGGTTCCTCTCAATAGGCACCATTACTATAATACAGGTTATAATTTTTGAAAAAAAAACCCTTAATGCCCATTTTTCCATGTTGCCAGTTTAATGTGGGGATGTCTACAACTGGAGCTAGTTTGTTGGTTAAGTTTTGAGTATTAATTTCTGGCCAATCTCCATGAAGTGGACTTTGAGATTTATGTTTGTGGTTATTTTGGCTTATCTGGTTTTATATTGGTTAAGAGATGTTTGAAGTCCAGTTGTGGGGACACTCAGTACTGATTCCTGGGTAGGGTAGATGCAATCTAAGTATCTAAGTATGTATGCAAGTTGGCATGGGGAGTGGTAGGGTTGTGACATTGGCAGAGTGTGGTCTCTGACATGGGTAGTGGATGTATATTTCACAGGGTCCTGTAGCAGCAGAGACTGGGGTCCTGGGGATCTGTTGGGTGTTGTCTGTGACATGGAAAGTAGGAAGATATTGTTAGATTCAATGATGATGGAGGTTGGAATCCTGGACATGGCATCTGAGTTATAGCTTCTGATCTGGGGAGCAGACAGGGCTTTGTTGGAGTTCTGTGGACATAGAAGTGGTCAGTGGGCATGTTGGCTTTGACCTAGGGAGTAAGCAGGTCTTCTGAACCATCTTACCTTTGGTTGGAGGTTTTGCTGGGTTTAGAGATTCAGTGGAGGTATGGCTTTTAACCAGGGGATCTAACCAGAGAGTGGGAAGGTGCTCTGTAGTTTCTGTACATGCTGGTGGGTGTTGGGATTCCAGGAATTGGCTGGGTGTGGTCTTTGACCTGGGAATGTGATGCCTTCTCTGCAGAGTCTTTGAGTGTGATGAAGACTGGGGGTTCCAGTGCTTAGTCTCCTTGTTTTGAGAAAGTGTCTCACACTGTAGACAAGGTTGACCATTAACTCCTGGTGATTTTTCTGCTTTAGCTTTTTAAGTGCTGGGTTTATTGGTGGGTAATACTATGCCTGGTTGTATTTTATTTTGTTTAAATAATTTTTAAAATATTTTAGCTTCTAAAATTTACAGCAAGAAACCTATGATAATGCTTTTCTGTTGCTGATCTATATATAATGTGCTGTCTTTATGTTTCAGCTTATGATGCTCCCCTTCCTCCGCAACTTGGTTGTGATATGCCTATCCATGAATGGTGTATTAATAATTATATTGAGATTTTTGTTATTTTGTATGTTTATCAAATTAGGGAATGTCTTTATCCTTATGTTTTAAGTTTTGAATATATTTCATTCTCTGTTCTTCTTCCTTTTGCTTTTGTATTCCATTTTACATGTGTTAGATTTTCAGACATTGATGCCTTGCTTCAAAGGTTAGATCACCTTTTTCCCTAATTTTTTGAGTGTGTAATTCTGTTTATCCCCCTCTAAGTTTTCTGACTATTTGCCATCTCTACATTCTCTGAATTTTATTATTTCTGATATCATCCTTTTCAGATCTAGAATTATCAGTTTTAAAAAATAGATTCTTCAAAGATGTTTCCTGTCTATTATTTGACTTTTTTCTTTGTATCAAAGAGCATAGCTATAATAGATTTGTTAAAATTCGTTTTTGCTTATCCTGTTGATTAGAATAATTTTTTAGTCTGTCCATTTACCTATCCATCTACCACTTTGAGATGTATTCTTTTAAGTTTCACGTTACATTTTTTTCTCATGATTATTTTTATTTTGATAGTTCTCTGAATGTCAAATACTTTTGATTTTATCCTCAACATTACAACTTTCTTTTCATGCAGCAGCTCATGATTTACTTATCTACTCTGAAATATCTTGAGTTCTTCTTCTTACCAGAAAATCAATATGATTGGATTTAAACTAAAAAATGCTGTACACAGTCCCAAACTCAACTGTATTTCTTTTATCTTTAAGTGCTTTTGGGTCTCTCTGGCATTGCACAGTTCCATAATGAACCAGATGGGTCGGATAGATGACTCAGCAGTAAAAAACATACTACTCAGGCAGAGAACCTCTGTGTGTGTGTGTGTGTGTGTGTGTGTGTGTGTGTGTGTTTCCAGCACCAATTTTGGGAAGCTCACAACCACTTCTAACTCTAGCTGAGGGGATTCAATGCCCTCTTCTAACTTTGGTGAACACCTGCATACTCACACACAGACTCCACTCATATACATGTAATGAAAACTAAAATAAAATCATTTTTAAGAAGAGTGAGGTTTTCTATCTGAAGTTAAGTAATCTTATAAAATGCTGGTTTGTTCTTAGTTATAAGAAGGGGGAACTATGCACTTTAATGGCATCAAAATCTTCATACCCTTTTAGAGAGCTCTGGTGTCTCAAAATAGTTCATCCTTCTCCCAGTATCTTTAGAAGTGGCCTAGTTTGCCTCTCAGTAGACATGTAATCATTCTTCAAAGTGAAATTAGGATTTCATTGGGTTCTAGGGTGAATTATAATTGATTAAGTCCTAAAATAAAGGTACCATCATATGCAGTGGATAAGAATGGCTTTAGGAACTAAAGTCCTGGTCCCCGATCCAGCTTTTCCTCTATCTACAATGCAGCCAGGACCACTTATTCTCTCTGAACTTGTGTTCTGCCTGTGAAATGGGAACAATAAGCCCTGCCCTATCACATGTTGTGAAATTAGCATAAAATCATGCTCACTCAGCTTTTAAGCATTCACTAGCTCCTGCAGCCTAGCAAGCATTCAATAAATGCCATATTTATCATTACTATTTGTTATCCATTGAATAAAATGGAGGAGAGTACAAACATCTGATATGAAATTTGAGAGAAAAATTCACGGGGAAGAAGGTGGAGTAAGAAGTTGCGCATGGGGCAGGGGCAAGGTCATCTTCCATGAGGGAGAGACATCATTCCTGATAGTGAAGCTAAACCATCCATGGAGGAATTATGGGAGAACCATATAGAGTTCGCTAGCAGAGTGAGACAGGCTCACTGGGCATTTTCCTTAAGGGTTAAAGGTGAGGGAATATTTAGGTCCATTATAAGGAGGTCCTTGGAGATCTTCTGGAGCACTTTACACTCACAGTCTTTCTCTTTTGTGTCTTCAGTTTGACGAGCTTTCATAGCCAATATCTCTATATAGTCATTGCTCTGTTATCCTGCACTTGTCGGGTTAGTGGACAGGAGATGGTCCTGTGTCTGAGAGCACAGTTTGCAACTGGACTATAATTCCTTTAGGTGACAAATTTGACAACTATAGAACTTTTCTTAATGTGTAACAACCAAAAATTAATTCAAAATTAAATCATAACAATTCTGAAATGTTTCTGACAGGGCTCATCCATCATCCCATGCAATATCAATGAACACTACCTGCGACGCTTGGGCTCATATCCAAGACTATTGCATACAATGAGTGACAGTGCCTTTTCTGTACATAGGGGTTCCTGCTTCTAAGAAAAATAATGGTTTAATTGTGGAAAATAAAGTCAATATTTTCCTACCATTATATCTAAGGGCATAAATATCCAGTTATGACTTGGAGGTGTATTATGTTAGTATGCTTTTACTTTAAAACTAGTTAATTGAGTTGCTTACTTGAGTTTCATAAAAAAAAAATTAAGTGAATTTTTTTGGCTTGGAATCATGACAGAATGCACAATAATTTCTGAAATGATCCTCAACATACTTCTGCATATTTATGGGAAGAGGAATTTTTGGTGTTGATGATCATAACATCAAAATATCAACTAACTGTGAGTAATGTTGATGATGTTCTATGTATTACTCAGCCAATGTTTAATATTTTACACAAAAGTAATAAAACACTTCTATTCCATTGCTATTAAGATTTTTATCTTTAATATGTGGTAAAATTATACAAATTCTGAACAGTTCTTTTAAAGTCAATGTATAATTTATTTTCATTAAATGCTGGACTTGTGCATCAATTTCATGGACCTGTTTTCAGTGTCCCATAAAAGTTTCCCAGATGAAAGGTGTTACGAGTGGAAGAACTTCAAGAAGGTCTACCCTAGTGTGAGACCCTGAGAGGCAATCTGTCTTTTTGTTGAGCTGGGTTTAAAACTCCAGTGACCCAGCAAGTAACCATAGCCTGCCAGGAAAGGTAGGCGTTTTGCCATGCTCCTGACACCAGGCTACCGACACTAGGCCATAGCTCTCCACTCCATAGGTCTGTTGCCATGAGTCATGTAAGGGCAACACGCCAAGCCCCTCCATAGAAGAGGTGACCGCAGATCTGGCAGCCTCAAGACAGATATCCATTTAAGTGAGGTACCTAAAGGCATGGAGGCTTAGCCAATAAACTCCCATTCCCAGACACCCCTTCCCGCAAAAGATATTTAACCTCAGGTCCACCCTAAGAAAGGAGGGTATGGTTTCACTCATTATAACTCTCTGTCATGACATTAAATACCTTAAAACCATGGACCACCTCCTCTCACAGGGCCCACAGTGGGGAACAACAGAGCAGGTCTTCTTCTAAAGAGCCATGTTGTGTCTAATCTCCTGCAGGAGTCCTCTCTGCACTCCCCCTTACCCACTGCCAGACGGAGCTCTCCTCCTACCTGTTGTTTCCCTTCTCGCAGTGATCGAGCTCCCAGTGGGATGGAGGAGGCCCTCAGTTCTCAGCTCTTCCATGGCATCCAGCAGCATCTGGGATGCCCAAGAGTCTGAGAACCTGACGTCCTCAGACTCCTTGCAGGCCTGGGGACCCCAGAGCCAGTTCTTCCGTGGCATCCTGCAGCATCAGTGGTGCCCAAGAGTACAAGCCAACATCAGTGGTCCGTGGGCACCTCAGACTGCCTCTGGAGCGTGGTCCCGGGGCTTCTCACAGCCTAACACCTGCCCGGCAACAGCTTGGGGAGCACACAGTCAATCTCCGATGTCCTACAGTGCTGAGTGGCCCACATGCCCTAGAGGATTTGTTAGTATCCTTAGTCAGGACTGGGGACTTGGAAGTAGGGAAGAATCTTGCAGACTGTGGAGGTAAGAAATCTCTATCCCTTCCCAGACACATGGGTGGCAGGGAAAATGAAAAAGATCAGAGGGGAAAAATCATATCTAGAGAACAGACCAGCACTGGTAAGAGTTTATGGAGTGGAGACTGGATGCTCCTCAGATGAAGAAAGAGACACAGAGAGGCTACAGCTGAACTACACAGCAACCTCCACAGGCTTGTGGGATCAGCCTTCAACTGTTCCCTACTTCAGCCTGGGAATAACCAGATGGCCCCATAGCCTTTATACATCCACATGATATTTTTGATCTGTATGAATTACTTAAACTGTATTCTAGCTCTGAGGTCTCTGGACCTATACCAAACCACCACTTGACGTGTAATGTAAAACCAGAGCATCCTTTTAAAAGATGCCAGGTAAGACAGACTAGAAATTGAACTAGATATCAGTGACCCAATCACAGACTTCCTATGCATCCTGAGAAAAGTCTCCAATTAAGGTCATGCCTCAGCTTCTCTATTTTATAGCAACCTCTCCGGTACCCACTGCCTTACAGATGATGGGCACAGAGCACAGGAAGGTCTGTCTGGTCTCTTTATTTCCTACCTTACAGAAAAAGAGGTGGCACCCACTGTGGACCTCTGTCTCCACTTCTGTTTTTCATCTTAGTAAGCTCTGCCAATATCCTCTAGTGAGAGCATCTTGCTTATTCTCTTTCTGCTCTCCCTGTACTCTCAGTTAACCAGTGACTCTTGATTCTAATTCACACATATTCCTAAAGATAACCTACTTTCTCAAAACTCTACTATCACTGACTTGATTCAGTCCACAGCCATTCTTTTCTTAACAGTGGTTCTCAACCTTCCTAATGCTGCAACCCTTTAATACAGTTCCTCATGTTATGGTGACCCCCAGCCATAAAATCACTTCATGACCACTTTATAACTGTAATTTTGCTACTGTTATGAATCATAATGTAAATATCTGATATACAATATACCAGGCTGAGAACCACTGCTCTATAATAATAATTTTCTAAATGTTGTCCTTATTTCCAATCTTGTTCTGTATACTTCCCACCCTATTTTCTCCTCAACTCAGAGTTCTT
>NW_028227256.1:155397631-155582631 GCF_978045245.1 Mus caroli
AGAAAAATCATATGGGGACAGGTAATGGGTAGCAGGCTTAGATTTCCTGCAAGAAGCCCCCGAGGAAGCTGTTTGTGAAGCTGAAGTTTCAGTGGAGTTCTCAGCATGTTGGGAATGTCAGGAGATTGGGACATCTGGTTCAGGTACTAAGTGGAGCCAGCCCAGGAAAGTGGCCACATGTGCTGTAGATATCAGTCCCATAAATGCAGAGTGATTGCAGTACTTTGGAGCCCTGATAATGCAGCCACACACCCTGAAATGACAACATTTTGGTGTTTGCTGTGCTCATTTCTGGTGTTTCTTGATCCCATCACTTACTACCCTCTCCCTATTCACGTTTGGAATGGAGACATTTACTCTGCCACTGCATATTCTAAATATGTAAGTTAGTTTTCTGTGAGTCTCAGAAGAGACTTTGGACTTTTGAACAGTGTTGGAAATGGTAAAACTATGAGGCCTCTTGAAGTCGTACTACATGCCGTTTGCATGAAGTCTATCACGGGTCTATGTGGCAAGGGGGAGAATGCTTTGAGTCTTCAATGTACCTCACAAGCTCATGTGTTTGGATACATAATCACCAGGTAGTGGTGTTATACTTGAAGGCTAGAGTTTCCAGGAGGTGGCTATAGACCAAAGAAAGAGGTCACTGGGTATGACCATTGATGATACATTATCTCTGGCTGTTTTCAGTCTGTTCTTTACTTACTCATCTGAGTGTGAGATGAAATTCTACCACGGGTTTCTGTTCCCACCAAACCACTCTCCTATGTTTCCCCAGCATGATAGACTGCCTTCCCAATCTGGGAGCCCAAATAAATATCTTGAGTTGCTTCTGTCATATATTTTTTATAGTTACACTAAGTACAGAAAGAACATGCATTTATGATGCTTCAAGGTCATTGATTACTAAAATTTAAGAATCAATCAATTTAACAGTAAAAGTAATTATATCTTTAGTCATAGCATAATTATCAGGAAGGTAGAAAGATCTTGGAATGTACAAAACTCTGTATAGGATATCCAATGCCTCATCCTCTAGGGAAGATATGGCCTTGAACCTGGATGAAGCTGCCACATAGGTGGTCCTATGTGCTTATGTTCATTGTCCAATGGCTAGCAATGCTTTGTCCTTGCCTACTTCAAGTGTTTGCTGCTCCACAGTGTCCATGTACAACTGAGTTTGGCCTGAAATCCCACCAGGTGTACCTACTTCTCTCACCCCTGAAATTGCTGTATATTTAGCTGGCTGAATATACCATGCAGTTCCTGCCCCTGGCTGGACAGTCAATCAAGAAGCAGCTCCATCTCTCCAGAGAACCTACTAACCTAGCCAGCTAGCCAATACTATCAACTTACACCAGGGTCTGACTCGACAATCAGCCAAATTGTCCACCCCGTATCTTTTAGGCTTACAGCATAGCTGGATGGCTCAGGTATTCCTGAGCTCAGTTTTACAGTTTTGCAGGTGGCAGTTACACACCACTGACTTTGCCACAGTACTAGTGTACATTGTACTAAACAGTCATCTAGGGGTATACTATAATTAAGCTGTTCAAAGCCAAACACAGAAGTCTAAGTGAGAAAAAAAAGATGTCATGTCACATAAAATGTACTCTCTATCAGACTAGCAGATTTTCAATGGGGTATTTGGAGGACTGAGGAGAATACCATGATGTATTCAGAGTACTAAAAGAAAATAGACATCCAAGAACAATATACCTAGACAATCACTTTCTGTCACACACTCATACTCTCTTAAACAAACAAACAAACAAACAAACAAACAAATAAATGTATAATGACTATGATAAAAATGTTCAAAATTATAAGCCCATCAATAAAATTAGATATACCAATGAGAAAGGAAAGAAATCAAACCTTATCACTGTAGAAAAACTACCGAACCACAAAGATTAGTAATACACAAAGAGAAAGGAAATATAAAGCAATTAGAAGAGAGAAAAACATCAAGAGCATGGGGTCAGATATTTTTCTACAGTGACGTTAACCTTGCATGTAAATTTGTCAAACCCAATTGGTAACATACAGACTGATTAAATAGATAAAAAAGAAAGAACTGACTATATGATGCCTATAATAGACACACGGGTAAATAAAATTGAATGTGAAAAAATTAGAAAAGGATATTAAGCCTAAACAGAAATTGATAAGTGGATATTAGTCCAGAAGCTCAGAATCCCCCAGATACAATTTGCAAAACACATGAAACTCGAGAAGAAGGAAGACCAAAGTGTGTATACTTCAATCCTTCTTAGAAGAGGGAACAAAATACCCATGGAAGGAGTTACAGAAACAAAGTTCGGAGCAGAGACTGAAGAAATGACCATCCAGAAACCGCCCCATCTGGGGATCCATCCCATAAACATCCACCAAACCCAGACATTATTGCAGATGCCAACAAGAGTTTGCTGACAAGAGACTGATAAAGCTGTCTCCTGAGAGGCTCTGCCAGTGCCTGACTAATACAGAAGTGGATGCTCAGAGCCATCCATTGGACAAAGCACAGTGTCCCCAATGAAGGAGCTAGAGAAAATACCCAAGGAACTGAAGGGGTTCACAGCCCCCTAGGAGGAACAACAATATGAACTAACCACTATCTCCAGAAATCTCTAGGACTAAACCACTAATCAAAGAAAACACATGGTGGAACTCATGGCTCTAGCTGCATATGTAGCAGAGGATGGCCTAGTCGATCATCAATCAGAGGAAAGGCCCTTGGTCCTGGGAAGGTTCTATGCCTCAGTATAGGGGAATGGCAGGGCTAGAAAGCAGGAGTGTGTGGGTTGGGGAGCAGGGGTTGGGGGAGGGGATAGGGGATTTTTGGAGTGGAAACAAGGAAAGGGGGTAACATTTGAAATGTAAATAAAGAAAATATCTAATAAAAAAAGAAGTTAAAAAAAAGAAAAAAGTGAGCAGGGATCTCTATTTTTCATATAGATAAGACAATCAAAAATTAAAGACCTCAAAATTAAAAAAGAGATAATGGATAGAAGAATCAATTCAGCAAGAAACTCTAAGAATTATATGATATATGTGACGCTGGATCACCCACATATTAAGCAAATATTATTAGATCTAAAGTGAGAGAAAGACTCTGATATGATCACTGAGGATGTCAGCACTTGCTTTTTGTCACTGTGCAGATTATAAAACAGACAAATATCTGAGTTAAGCAATACTGCAAAACAAATGGATCTAAAAGATATTTACAGGACACTTCATAATAGTTGTGTTCTCCACAGCACATTCTCTAGTTTAAACCATTGCTATGACCAGCCACAAAAGTTTCAACAAATTAAAAAATTAATAGCATGTCATAGCTCTTCTTAGATATGGAACTAAATTAGAAGTCAAGATCATGAGACACTTTAGATGCTCTTGAATGACCAATTGACCAATAAAGAAATTAAAATGGAAATTTAAAGGTCTTGAAACAAGTTAAAATGGAAACACAATATACCCATACCTGTAGTATATAGCAAAATCAACAGTAGGAAAGAAACTCATAGCACTAAATGTCTGAATCAAAAAACAGTAAAAAACAAAAATTAACAACCTAATAATGAATCTTGAAGAATTAGCAATGCAAGAACAAACAAATCCAAAGTTAGTCAGTGGTTCATAATAAAAACCAGAGTAGGAATAAATTAAAAATTTGATTCTTTTGAAAGAAAACAATTTAACAAGTCCTTAGCTAGACTAAGTATTGAAGAAATGAAGTGAAAAGTTCATCAAATCATGTGGTAGAAAATTCTATGACCAGGTATCGGATAGCTCCCTCTGAATTGTTAGCCAGGAAGACTGAAGCAGTTCATGAGTAATACAAATTATTGCCAGTCCTTTTGGTTGCCTACGAAAACAAATAAGGCCCAATTGCTGAAGACAAAACACATTTTAGAGACAGGACACAGAGAAATCCAGATGAACCAAGTTGGAAATTTTTTCCCTGCTGATTAGTGCCATCATACTGAAGTTCCTATTGCATGGGAGAAAATAAATATCTGGTTCTATGAACCAGAAGTTTACAGAACTATGGTTAGTGAGCTCATGGTCCTTATGGGGGAATCCACTAATGTTCTAATAAATGGACATGTAGTTATACTTGTTTCTACTTAAGATTATACCACATTTATAATCATAGGCTGATTCAACCCTTAGTCAGAGTCATGGGAGCCACATCTAGACACTTCTCATTGGCAAGGGTCAAATAGAAGCTCACAACTCATCAAAGTTCTAAGAATGGGAGAATAATAAATGCTAATCCTTAAATGGGACATTTATTTCACGCACTGAGGCCCATGGAACAGGATGGAAGCAAGGGTGGAAAGATTGTTAAGAGTCATGGGATGGTAGAGAGTGATGTGAAATTCTGTCTTCTGGATATGACGTGACTATTACAACCAGAAGCACACAGCAGCGGTGATCATTTGCTCAATAGAGGCATGAGAGAGATGGGAGGAAGAGATGGAGAGAAAGAGAGGGAGAAGGGGGAAGAGGGTGGGAGAGAGGAAAGGAGGAAGGAAGGGATAAAGGGAAGGAGGGAGGGAGGGAAGAAAGACGGAATGGGAAAATATAGTAACCAGCTGTAGGAGAGGGATCAGATAAGGCAATAAGGAGAGAAATATAATCATAATACATTGTAAACAAGTTAAAAATGTCATTATAGAATAAAAAAGTCCCCGAATTTCCATATTCCATAAATCTATCTACAAACTTAATATAATATCTAAAATACCAATAGCATTCCTCATAGAAATAGTAAAAAGTAATAATACTAAAATTTAGGCTGGAGATATGGTTCAGCATTAAGAGTTCTTGCTGCTCTCATAGAGGACCGAGGTTCAGTTCACAGCACCATATGGTTTCTAACAAACATCTGCAACTCCAATTCCAGGAGATATCATGCTTTCTTCTAATATTTATTGGGACCAGGCACACATATGCTACACATACATATATGCAGGCAAAACACTCACATACATAAAATAAAAATAAGTAAATCTTTAAAAATTCTAAAATTCATTTAGAATCACAAAAGACAAAGCAAACTTCAGAAAAAAGCTGGAGGCACATAATACTTGAGTTTAAAACATACTGCAAAGCTATACTAGTTGAAACAGTATAGCATTGGCATATATGAATAGAATAGAAAACAAACAAAACAAAACAACAATAACAACAACCCCTCCCCCACAAAAAACCCAAACAAAACCAGGGCCAGATGGTTTTGGTGAAAAATTCTAAAACAGAGTGACAATATCCCTCAAATTATTTCCTCAAATAGGAAGAGAAGGAACATTGCTATATTAGCCAAATTTCTCTAGAGTAACAAATTATAGAATAAATCTCTATGTATATAGAAAGTGGATTTATTAGAATGACTTCTAGGCTGTGTCCAGTTCATCCAACAACAGCTGGCTATGAGTGGGAGTCCAAGAATCTAGAACTTGCTTAGTCCATGAGGCTGGATATTTTAATTGGTCTTCAGTAGACTCTGGAATCTTGAAAAAAAAATAGGCTCTAAGGCCAGTGAAGGAATGAACTTGTTAGCAAGGTGAGAATAAGCAAGCAAAGAATAATTCTTTTTTATTCTGTGTCCTTATTTAGGCTTCCAGCAGAAGGCGTGGCACAGATTAAAGGTCTATCTTGCTACCTCAAGGTCTGAATTAAAGGCTTGTGTCAATAGGCCTCAGTAGGTACCACTAGTGAAGTAGAAGCAGTCATTAAAAGTCTTCCAACCAAAACAAAAACAAACAAAACAAAACAAAACAACCCCTCCCCAACCCCCAAATTCCTTTCCATGATCTAGATAAAGTAGATCTTCCTACTTCAGATTAATAAAGTACCTTCACTGGTGTGCCCTCCATTGTTAGAGTTTAGTTAATTATAGATATAGTGAATATGACAATCAAGAATATCCATTACAATTGCCCAATCCATTTTGTAAGACCACAATTACCATAATACCAGAACCACATAAACAACCAACAAAGAAAGTGAATGACAGATCAATTTATCTTATGAACATAGCTGCAAACATAATAAAATTCTTACAAACGGAATCCAAGAACACACCAAAGAAATCATCCACCATGACCAAGTAGACTTCATCCCAGAGATGCAGGGATGGTTTAACATAAAGTCAGTAAATGTAATTCACCATATCTACAAACAAAGGGAAAAAACCCACGTGATCATCTCTTTAGATGCAGAAAAGGCCTTTGACAAAATCCAACACCCCTTCATGATAAAAGTTCTGGAGAGATTAGAGACGGAAAGAACAAACCTAAACATAATAAAGGCAATTTACAACACCCAGAGCCAACATCAAACTAAATGGAGAGAAACTCAAAGCAATTACTTTAAAATCAGGAACAAGACAAAGTTGTCCACTCTCTCCACATCTATTCAAAATAGTACTTGAAGTTCTAGCTATAGCAATAAGACATCAGAACTAGATCAAGGGGATATAGATTGGAAAGGAAGATGTCAAAGTAACATTTGCAGATGATATGTTAGTCTGCATAACTGACCTAAAAATTCCACCAGGGAACTCCTACTGCTGATAAACAAGTTCAGAAAAGTAGCTGGATACAAAATTAGTTAAAAAACAATCAGCAGTCCACCTGTATACAGATGACAAATGGACCGAGAAAGAAATCAGGGAAACAGCACCTTTCATAATAGCCTCAAATAGATAAAATATCTTAGGGGTAACTCTATCCAAGCAAGTGAAAGAATTATATGATAAAAACTTCAAATTTTTGAAGAAAGATATCGAAGAAGGTATCAGAAAATTGATCAATCTCTTATATATGGATTAATATACAAGAATTAGCATAATAAAAATGACCATCCTACCAGACTCAATCTATAGATCCAGTGCAATATCCATAAAAATTGTCAACACAATTCTTCACAGATCTTGAAAGGACAAGTTTCTGCTTCATATGAAAAAAAAACAAAAACCCATGAGAGATAAGAAAAGCCTTAATAGTAAAAGAACTTTTGGAGGTCTTCTCATTCTTCATTTCAAACTGTACTATAGAGCTATAGTAATACAAACAGCATGGTATTGACATAAAAACAGACATGATGACAAGTGGAATGGAATTGGACACCCAGACATAAAACTACATACCTATGAACACCTAGTTATTGATACAGAAGCCAAAAATACATACCAGAAAAAAGACAGCATTTTCAACAAATGATGCTGATCATATTGGAGATTATACATAGAAGAATGCAAATGGATCCATATTTATTATCCTGTACAAAGCTCAAGTCCAAATGGATCAAAGATCTCAACATAAAACCAGATACACTGAACCTGGTAAGAGAGAAAGTGGGTAATATCCTTGAACTCAGTGGCACAACAGAAGACATTCTGAACCAAACATGGATAGCACAGACACTAAGATTAGCAACTAATAAATGGTATCTTATGATATTGAAAAGCTTTTGTAAGGCAAATGACACCATCATTTGGACAAAGCACCAGTCGAGAGAATGGGAAAGGCTTTTACTAATGATACCTCTGATAGGAGACTAATATGCAAAATATATAAAGGTCTCAAGAAACTAGATATCAAAAACCAAACAATTGATTGTCTGGGTACCTCTCTGCCTGCCTTCATCAGACTCAAAGCACTAAGAACATATTGGTTATCTCACTTCTCCTACCCCCCAACCCCCAGGGGCACACCCAGTTGCTAGGAGACTTGCACTGCACCCCCTGAGTTCCATTATCTAGCCCAAGGCTGCCCACCAGAGGCCTGCTACACCAGGAAAATCTAGGTTAGGCCCACTCTCTCAATATCTGATACATTATAACATTCAGGGACAACCAGATGCCTAAATGTCAGCATAAGAATACAATCAACAAAAGCCAGGGCAACGTGGCATCTTCAGAGCACAGCTATCTCACTACAGCAAGCCATGGGTATTCTAACACAACCAAAGCACAAGAAAATGTCTGATTTTATAAAGATGATAGAGGCCTTTATAGATAAAGAGGAAATAAATAAATCCCTCTAAAAAATACAGGAAAATACAATCAAACAGGTGAAGGAAATGAATATTCAAGACCTGAAAATGGAGATAGAAGCAGTAGAGAAAACAGAGGGAATCCTGGAGGTGGAAAACCTAGGGAAGAAAACAAGAGCAACAAACAAAAGCGTCACCAACATAATGCAAGAGGTAGAAGAGAAAATCTCAGGAATAAAAATAACAGTAGAAGAAACTGATAAACCAGTCAAAGGAAATGTGAAATCTAAAAAAAAAAAAAAAAAAAAAAAAACTGATACAAAATATCCAGGAAATCTGGGATACTATGAAAAGATCTAACAAAAGAATAACAGGAATAGAAGAAGGTGAAGAGTCCCAGCTCCAAGGCCCAGAAAATATTTTCAACAAAATCATAGAAGAAAAAAATTCCAACCTAAAAAGAGATGCTTATAAACACACAATAGAGCTTAAAGAACATCAGTTAGATTGAACCAATAAAGAAAATACTTCCACCACATAATAATCAAAACACTACATCTTCAGAACAAAGAAAGAATATTAAAAGATGCCAGGGAAAAGGCCAAGTAACATACAAAGGCAGACCAATCAGAATTACACCCAACTTCTTAACAGAGACTCTAAAAGCTAGAAAGGCCTGGACAAATATCTTGCAGCCTCGTAAGAAACTGCAGATGCCAACCTAGACTACTATACCTAGCAAAACTCTCAATCCCCATAGATGAAGAAAACAGATATTCCAAGAGACTTGCTCAACTATGTTCATTGCAGCTTTATTTGTAATAATCAGAAACTGCAAATGACCTAGCTGTCTTTCAATTGAAGAATGAATAAAGAAAATGTGATTCATCTACATAATGGAATACTATTCAGGTATTAAAAACAAAGACATCATGAAATTTGCAGACAAATGGATGAAACGTGAGAATATGTATTCACTTATAAGTGGACATTAGCCATAAAGTGCAGGACAACCACAGACCCAAAGAACCTGAGTAATAAGGAGGGTTCAAGGGAGGATGCATGAATCTTACTTAGAAGGGGGAAGCAAAATACTCATTGGAAGTGAATGGAGAGAGGAAAATGGGTGTGAGATGGGGTGAGGAGTATGGAGATAATGGTCAGGTGTAGGGGAGGGTGAGAGAGGGCTGGGAAATTGGTGGGGACATTCCTAGGGCTAGTTGAAGGCCTGGGGAGGGGGAGGCTACAGAGATTCTAAGGGGGGATGGCCCTAGCTGAGATTATACTAGTGGGGCATATAGAGACTGCAGTGGCCACCTCCTATAGCCAGGAAGGACTTTCAGTGGTGGGAGGAGAGCATCAACCCACCCACAAAATCTTCAACCCACAATAAGTTCTGCCTTTAAGTTGTGGAGGGATAAAGATGGAGCAGAGACTGAGGGAATGGCTAACCTATGACTTCCCCAACTTGAGACCCATCCCATGTGAGAGAGTCAACCCTGACACTATTAATGATATTCTGCTATGCTTGTAGACAGAAACATAACTGTCTCCTCTGAGGTTTCATATAGCAGCTGATGGAAACAGATGGAGATACCTACAGCCAAACATCAGGCACAACTCAGGGTGTCTTGTGGAAGAGTGGAGGATAGAAATGAGCAAGTCAAAGGGACCAAGGACATCACAAGAAGTCCTACAGAGTCAACTAACCTGGACCCAGGGAGCCCCACAGAGACAGAACTACCAACCAAAGAGCATGTAGGGGCTGGACTTAGACCCCCTATTCATTTGTAGCAGATATGCAGTTTGTTCTTCATGTGGCTTCTCTTACGATTGGAGTCGGGGGGTTGTCTCTGATTCTGTTCCTTTCAATTGATTGGATCTCCTTCCCCTAGCTGGACTGCTAGCTGGGGCCTCAATGGAAGAGGATGCACTTAGTCCTACTGGGACTAGATTTCCCAGGGTGAGGTGGTACCCAAGGGGGCTTTCCCTTTTCTGAGGAGAATAGGAGGGAGTAATAGGGAGGAGTTTGTAAAAATGGGACTGGGAGGAGAGGAGGGAGGAGTGCTGTGATCAGGATGTAAAGGGAATAAAAAATTATTTGAAAATAATCACATAAAATTGGGAGGGGAAAGTGGTAATGGAGATAATGGAGTAGGGAGTAGATTTGATGTCTATAATGTACCAAACACAATGTATTCTTAATATATAAATTAAGCAATATTTTTTAAAAAGTTTGTATACTCATCATATGTAGGAGTTTGGAACCCTTGGAATAATTCTCATCATATACTCATTTTCTGAATCTGCTCATATTTTAAAGTAAGTTGACTGGCTTCCTTACCTTCAGTTATCCTGACTCATTGAAAAGAGATTCTTTTCTCTTCCTGAAACCTTTTGTTTTTTAACCAAAGTTCATATTCACTATAACATTACTGATGTGATCTCCTTCACTTGCCCTTGGTTGTTATAGTCCAAAGTTATGATCTCAATGTTGATTCTAATATAATATAATCAATATTAACTGTTAATGTTTAAAAAAACCAAACAATCTAATATTTAGATGGGGTACAGATAAAACAAATAACTCTCAAAAGAGGAATCTCAAATGGCTGAGAAATGTTCAACATCTTTAGCCATCAGGGAAATGTAAATCAAAACTACTTTGAGATTTCATCTTACATCTGTTAGAGTGACCAAGATCAACAGTACAAGTGACAGCTCATCCTGGCAAAGATGTGGAGCAAGGGGGACACTCCTGCATAGCTGATGGGAGTGCAAACTTGTACAGACACTATGGAAATTAGTGTGGTTGTTCCTTTGCAAGATGGGACTCGATCTATCTCAAGATACAGATATACCACTCTTGTGTATATACCCAAATGATGCTTTATCCTACCACAAGGACACTCACTCAACCATGTTCATTGCTGCTGTATTCATGATAGCCAGAAACTGGATGAACTTAGATGTCTCTCAACAGAAAAATGGATGGAAAAAATGTGGCACATTTACACAATGGAGTATTACTCAGCTGTTAAAAAAGGGACCTCATAAAATGTTCAGGCAAATGGATACAACTAGAAAAAAAAATCATCCTGAGTGAGGTGACCCAGGCCCAGAAAGATAAATATGATATATATATTTGCTTGTATATGGACATTAGCCATTAAATAAATGATAACCAGGATACAATATGTATACCCGGAGAGCTGAGGTATAGAAGAAGGGACTAGGTGGGGACACATGGATCTCTCTGGGAGTAGGAAAGAGAATATTTATGGGGAGACTGGCAGCAAGGGGGCATGGGTAAGGGGGATGGTATAGGGAGGGAGAGAGGAGATGGTGTTAAGAGAAAATGTGGGGATCAAGAGCTAGAATTGAGGGACATTTGAGGGGTGTTATGAAAAAGAAACCTAGTGTATAGAAATTTCCTAAAACATATGAAGGTGACCCTAGTGAAGTTTCTGAGTAATGAGGAAGACAGAGTTCCAGTTGGCCCTTTCTTGATACCAAAGGAAGCTTCTTGTACAGGTACTAGGTTATTTCCAATTGAGTTGCTGCTTAAAGTGTTCCTGTGGAGATCACACAAACAAGACCATTGCTAAGGTGTATGGATCTCTCTCTACAAACGGACAGCAAGGTCCCACTGCTGAAGCTAACACCCACACGACTCACTGGATCTGGAGAGGTCGAACTAGTGCTCATATAGAATTTTTTTTTTACAATCTATTTTTATATTTTATTTTTTATTTTTTTTACATTGTACATTTTTTTATTAAATTATTTTATTTATTTACAATCTAAATTTTGCTCCACCTCCCAGTCCCCCTCTGAGACTTCATCACTCTATACTCCCTCTCCTTTGCCTCTCAGAGAGAGTGCATTTATTATTATTATTATTTAATTTTTAAAAAATATTTTTATTAGGTATTTTCCTCATTTACATTTCCAATGCTATCCCAAAAGTCCCCTGTACCCTCCCCCCACTTCCTTCCCCACCCACTCCCATTTTTTGGCCCTGGCATTCCCCTGTACTGGGGCATATAAAGTTTGCAAGTCCAATGGGCCTCTCTTTCCAGTGATGGCCGACTAGGCCATCTTTTGATACATATACAGTTAGAGTCAAGAGCTCCGAGGTACTGGTTAGTTCATAATGTTGTTCCACCTATAGGGTTGCAGATCCCTTTAGCTCCTTGGGTACTTTCTCTAGTTCCTCCATTGGGGACCCTGTGATCCATCCACTTCTGTGTTTGCCCCTACATTCTAGTGTCTTTGGTATAGGAAGTTACCAAAATAGAAACTAAGCAGCAACACAGCCATAAATCCTCTGATCTATAATCTGTCCTGCTTGAGATATATGCTGTGGTCCAGCATGGTGGAACAAAGCTGTGAGAGTAACCAACCAGTATTTGATTTGAGTTAAGATCCCCTCCACAAGAAGGAACCGATACCTGACTCTGATTAGGTGATCAAAAACCAGAAACTACATATCCCAGAGACCTAGGGTAAAATCAAAACTACTGGTCTTTTTTAAAAATGTGATAAAATCACTGCTAATGATGTTCTGCTAAACTCATAGATCAGTCCCTTGCTCAGCCATCGTTAGAGAAGCTTCCTCCTGGAGAACATGGGAACAAATACACAGACCCACAGCCAGACATTTTACAGAGAAAGAGTTTGGAACATACAGCTCTTAATGGGATACTTCCATCAAATCCCTCCCCTTAGAGCTTAGGGAAGCCCACAGAAGAGTAGGCAGGCATATGGGAGCCAGAGTGGGTGAGGGATATTAGGAGACCAAGGTCTTCTCAATCAATCTAGCAAAGTTTATATGAACTCAAAAAGACTGAGGCAGCAATCACAAGAACTACATAGGTCAGCATCAGGTCCTCTGCATGTGTATTATAACTTTTAGGTTAGTGATTTCTATGGGACTCCTGAATGTATAAACAAGTCAGTCTCTGATTCTTGTTCCTTCTCTTGGGCTCTTTTCCTTCTGTTGGTTTGTGTTGTCTCACTTCAATGTGATGTTTTTAAAAAATCCTATTATATTTTATTTTGTTATGTTCTGTTATCTCTTAGAAGCCTGTTCTTTTCTAATGAGAGACAGAAATGGTGTGGGATGGTAGGAGAGATGGGGAGGAACTGGGAGCAGTAGAGGGGGGGATAATCAGGATATATTGTATAAGAAAAGAATCTATTTTTTAATTTTAAAAGGGGAGGATACATAATTCTCCCTAACAGAACCCAGCCAGCCTAAGAACTGGGATTAGGGTAGGTAAGGTAGTTTAGTAGGTAGGGGCAGCACTTGTAGATCAGAGTGATAATCTGAGCTTAAGCCCTGGGACCCACATAGTACAAGAAGAGAACTGACTTCTACAAGTAGTTCTCTAACCTCTACACACATGCCCACACAGAGAAGATAGATAGATAGATAGATAGATAGATAGATAGATAGATAGATAGATAGACAGATAGAGTAAAAGAGAAAGGAAGGAAGGAAGGAAGGAAGGAAAAAGGGAAAGAAGGCAGGAAGGAAGGAACAAGCAAAAAGAAGATGAATGTTTTAGGACATTGATGTGGGCAAGCATGATTCCAAAGCCCAAACAAAAATAAATAAATAAATATTGACTAATGGGATTAGCTAAGCTAAAACACATCTTCACTGTGAGGAAAATGATCAGAAGCATTAAGTGACAACTTACACAGGGGAGAATATAGCTAAATAATATTCACTCAATAAGAGATTACTCGACAGGCCTCATCCGGCCGGATCAGCGCCGGGGTAGCGGGAGCGCAGGGTTGCCTGACACCCGCCAGCTACCCACGACCCCCACCGCAGGATTTTGGGACTGCTGGTGAGTGGAACACAGCTTCAGCTCCAATCCAATTGCGCGGGACCTGAGACTGCATTAGTTAGGGAAGCAGAAACCGGCCTGAGTAGGGCCACAGGCCTCATCCGGCCGGATCAGTGCCAGGGTAGCAGGAGCACAGGGTTGCCTGACACCCGCCAGCTACCCACGACCCCCGCCGCAGGATTTTGGGACTGCTGGTGAGTGGAAAACAGCTTCTGTTCCAGTCCAATCACGCGGGACCTGAGACTGCTCTGGTTGGGGAGAGAGAAATCCGGCCTACATAGGGCCACAACCCTCTTCCGGTCAGAAAAGCACCGGGGCAGCTGGGGCGCAGGGTCGGCTGACACTCACCAGCTACCCACAACACCCACAACAGGATCTTAAGACTTCTGGAGAGTGGAACACAGCTTTTGCTCCAATCCAATTGCACGCTGGACCAGAGACTGCATTAGTTAGGGAAGCAGAAAAACGGCCTGTGTAGGACCACAGGCCTCTTCCGGCTGGACCAGCACCGGGGTACTGTCAGCTACCCACGACCCCCACCGCAGGATTTAGAGACTGCTGGTGAGTGGAACACAGCTTCTGCTCCAATCTTTAAACAGTGACAACGATAACAACTAACCCCAGAGATTACCAGATGGCGAAAGGTAAACGTAATAATCTTACTAACAGAAACCAAGACCACTCACCATCATCAGAACCCAGCACCCCCACTTCGCCCAGTCCAGGGCACCCCAACACACCGGAAAAGCTAGACACGGATTTAAAAGCATATCTCCTGATGATGATAGAGAACTTCAAGAAGGACTTTAATAACACACTTAAAGAAATGCAGGAGAACACTGCTAAACAGGCAGAAGACAATGAAGAGAAAGCACAAAAATCCCTTAAAGAATTGCAGGAGAACACTGCTAAAGAGTTACAAATCCTTAAAGAAAAACACGATAACATAATCAAACAGGTAGAAGTCCTTACAGAAAAACAGGAAAACACATCCAAACAGATGATGGAAATGAACAAAACCATACTAGACCTAAAAAGGGAAGTAGACACAATAAAGAAAACCCAAAATGAGGCAACACTGGAGATAGAAACCCTAGGAAAGAAATCTGGAACCATAGATACGAGCATCAGCAACAGAATACAAGAGATGGAAGAGAGAATCTCAGGTGCAGAAGATTCCATAGAGAACATCGGCACAACAATCAAGGAAAATGTAAAATGCAAAAAGATCCTAACTCAAAACATCCAAGAAATACAGGACGCAATGAGAAGACCAAACCTACGGATAATAGGAGTGGATGAGAATGAAGATTTTCAACTCAAAGGACCAGCAAACATCTTCAACAAAATTATAGAAGAAAACTTCCCAAATCTAAAGAAAGAGATGCCCATGAACATACAAGAAGCCTACAGAACTCCAAATAGACTGGACCAGAAAAGAAATACCTCCCGACACATAATAATTAGAGCAACAAATGCTCTAAATAAAGATAGAATACTAAAAGCAGTAAGAGAAAAAGGCCAAGTAACATATAAAGGCAAGCCTATCAGAATTACACCAGATTTTTCACCAGAGACTATGAAAGCCAGAAGATCCTGGACGGATGTTATACAGACACTAAAAGAACACAAATTCCAGCCCAGGCTACTATACCCAGCCAAACTCTCAATTAACATAGATGGAGAAACCAAAGTATTCCACGACAAAACCAAATTCACACATTATCTCTCCATGAATCCAGCCCTTCAAAGGATAATAACAGAAAAAAACCAATACAAGGACAGGAACCACGCCCTAGAAACAACAAGAAGGTAATCCCTCAACAAACCTAAAAGAAGACAGCCACAAGAACAAAATGCCAACTTTAACAACAAAAATAACAGGAAACAACAATTACTTTTCCTTAATATCTCTTAATATCAATGGACTCAACTCCCCGATAAAAAGACATAGACTAACAAACTGGCTACACAAACAAGACCCAACATTTTGCTGCTTACAGGAAACTCATCTCAGAGAAAAGGATAGACACTACCTCAGAATGAAAGGCTGGAAAACAATTTTCCAAGCAAATGGCATGAAGAAACAAGCTGGAGTAGCCATTCTAATATCTGATAAGATTGACTTCCAATCCAAAGTCATTAAAAAAGACAGGGAGGGACACTTCATACACATCAAAGGTAAAATCCTCCAAGAGGAACTATCAATCCTGAATATCTATGCTCCAAATACAAAGGCAGCCACATTCATTAAAGAAACTTTAGTAAATCTCAAAGCACACATTGCACCTCATACAATAATAGTGGGAGACTTCAACACACCACTTTCACCAATGGACAGATCATGGAAACAGAAACTAAACAGGGACACAGTGAAACTAAGAGAAATTATGAATCAAATGGATCTGGCAGATATCTACAGAACATTCTATCCTAAAACAAAAGGATATACCTTCTTCTCAGCACCTCATGGTACCTTCTCCAAAATTGACCACATAATTGGTCACAAAGCAGGCCTCAACAGATATAAAAATATTGAAATTGTCCCATGCATCCTATCAGATCACCATGGACTAAGGCTGATCTTCAATAACAAAATAAATAATAGAAAGCCAACCTTCATGTGGAAACTGAACAACACTCTTCTCAATGATACCTTGGTCAAGGAAGGAATAAAGAAAGAAATTAAGGACTTTTTAGAGTTCAATGAAAATGAAGCCACAACATACCCAAACTTATGGGACGCAATGAAAGCATTTCTAAGAGGAAAACTCATAGCTCTGAGTGCCTCCAAAAGGAAACTAGAGAGAGCACACATTAGCAGCTTGACAACACACCTAAAAGCACTAGAACAAAAGGAAGCAAATTCACCCAAGAGGAGTAGACGGCAGGAAATAATCAAACTCAGGGGTGAAATCAACCAAGTGGAAACAAGAAAAACTATTCAAAGAATCAACCAATCAAGGAGCTGGTTCTTTGAGGAAATCAACAAGATAGATAAACCCTTAGCCAGACTCACTAGAGGGCACAGGGAAAGCATCCTAATTAACAAAATCAGAAATGAAAAAGGAGACATAACAACAGATCCTGAAGACATCCAAAACACCATCAGATCCTTCTACCAAAGGCTATACTCAACAAAACTGGAGAACCTGGATGAAATGGAGAAGTTCCTAGACAGATACCAGGTACCAAAGTTGAATCAAGATCAGGTTAATGATCTAAACAGCCCTATATCCCCCAAAGAAATAGAAGCAGTCATTAATAGTCTCCCAACTAAAAAAAGCCCAGGACCAGATGGGTTTAGTGCAGAGTTCTATCAGACCTTCAAAGAAGATCTAATCCCAGTTCTTCACAAACTATTCCACAAAATAGAAACAGAAGGTACTCTACCCAACTCATTCTATGAAGCCACAATTACTCTGATACCTAAACCACAAAAAGACCCAACAAAGATAGAAAACTTCAGACCAATATCCCTTATGAATATTGATGCAAAAATCCTCAATAAAGTTCTTGCTAACCGAATCCAAGAACACATCAAAACAATCATCCATCCTGACCAAGTAGGTTTCATCCCAGGGATGCAGGGATGGTTCAATATACGGAAATCCATCAACGTAATCCAGTATATAAACAAACTCAAAGACAAAAACCACATGGTCATCTCCTTAGATGCGGAAAAAGCATTTGACAAGATCCAACACCCATTCATGATAAAAGTCTTGGAAAGATCAGGAATTCAAGGCCCATACCTAAACATGATAAAAGCAATCTACAGCAAACCAGTAGCCAACATCAAAGTAAATGGTGAGAAGCTTGAAGCAATCCCTCTAAAATCAGGGACTAGACAAGGCTGTCCATTTTCTCCATACCTATTCAACATTGTACTTGAAGTCCTAGCCAGAGCAATTCGACAACAAAAGGAGATCAAAGGGATACAAATTGGAAAAGATGAAGTCAAAATATCACTTTTTGCAGATGATATGATAGTATATATAAGTGACCCTAAAAATTCCACCAGAGAACTCCTAAGCCTGATAAACAGCTTCGGTGAAGTAGCTGGATATAAAATTAACTCAAACAAATCAATGGCCTTTCTCTACACAAAGAATAAACAGGCTGAGAAAGAAATTAGGGAAACAACACCCTTCTCAATAGTCACAAATAATATTAAATATCTTGGCGTGACTCTAACTAAGGAAGTGAAAGATCTGTATAATAAAAACTTCAAGTCTCTGAAGAAAGAAATTCTAGAAGATCTCAGAAGATGGAAAGATCTCCCATGCTCATGGATTGGCAGGATCAACATTGTAAAAATGGCTATCTTGCCAAAAGCAATCTACAGATTCAATGCAATCCCCATCAAAATTCCAAATCAATTCTTCAACGAATTAGAAAGTGCAATCTGCAAATTCATCTGGAATAACAAAAAACCTAGGATAGCAAAAACTCTTCTCAAGGATAAAAGAACCTCTGGTGGAATCACCATGCCGGACCTAAAGCTCTACAACAGAGCAATTGTGATAAAAACTGCATGGTACTGGTATAGTGACAGACAAATAGACCAATGGAATAGAATTGAAGACCCAGAAATGAACCCACACACCTATGGTCACTTGATCTTCGACAAGGGAGCTAAAAACATCCAGTGGAAGAAAGACAGCATTTTCAACAAATGGTGCTGGCACAACTGGTTGTTAACATGTAGAAGAATGCGAATCGATCCATTCCTATCTCCTTGTACTAAGGTCAAGTCTAAGTGGATCAAGGAACTTTACATAAAACCAGAGACACTGAAACTTATAGAGGAGAAAGTGGGGAAAAGCCTTGAAGATATGGGCACAGGGGAAAAATTCCTGAATAGAACAGTAATGGCTTGTGCTGTAAGATCGAGAATTGACAAGTGGGACCTCATGAAACTACAAAGCTTCTGCAAGGCTAAAGACACCATCAATAAGACAAAAAAACCACCAACAGATTGGGAAAGGATCTTCACCTATCCTAAATCAGATAAGGGACTAATATCCAATATATATAAAGAACTCAAGAAGGTGGACTCCAGAAAGTCAAATAACCCCATTAAAAAATGGGGCTCAGAACTGAACAAAGAATTCTCACCTGAGGAATACCGAATGGCAGAGAAACACCTGAAAAAATGTTCAACATCCTTAATCATCAGGGAAATGCAAATCAAAACAACCCTGAGATTCCACCTCACACCAGTCAGAATGGCTAAGATCAAAAATTCAGGTGACAGCAGATGCTGGCGAGGATGTGGAGAAAGAGGAACACTCCTCCATTGTTGGTGGGAATGCAAGCTTGTACAACCACTCTGGAAATCAGTCTGGTGGTTCCTCAGAAAATTGGACATAGTACTACTGGAGGATCCAGCAATACCTCTCCTGGGCATATATCCAGAAGATGTCCCAACCGGTAAAAAGGACACATGCTCCACTATGTTCATAGCAGCCCTATTTATAATAGCCAGAAGCTGGAAAGAACCCAGATGTCCCTCAACAGAGGAATGGATACAGAAATTATGGTACATTTACACAATGGAGTACTACTCAGCTATTAAAAAGAATGAATTTATGAAATTCCTAGCCAAATGGATGGACCTGGAGGGCATCATCTTGAGTGAAGTAACACAATCACAAAAGAACTCACACAATATGTATTCATTGATAAGTGGATATTAGCCCAAAACTTAGGATACCCAAGATATAAGATACAATTTGATAAACGCATGAAACTCAAGAAGAATCAAGACCAAAGTGTGGACACTGTGCACCTTCTTAGAATTGGGAACAAAACACCCAGGGAAGGAGTTACAGAGACAAAGTTCGTAGCTGGGATGAAAGGATGGACCATTTAGAGACTGCTGTATCCAGGGATCCGTCCCATAATCAGCTTCTAAACGCTGACACCATTTCATACACTAGCAAGATTTTGCTGAAAGGACCCAAATATAGCTGTCTCTTGTGAGACGATGCCGGGGCCTAGCAAACACAGGAGTGGATGTTCACAGTCAGCTATTGGATGTATCACAGGGCTCCCAATGGAGAAGCTAGAGAAAGTACCCAAGGAGCTAAAGGGATCTGCAACCCTATTGTTGGAACAACATGATGTACTAACCAGAACCCTGGAGCTCTTGTCTCTAGCTGCATATGTATCGAAAGATGGCCTAGTCGGCCATCAATGGAAAGAGAGGCCCATTGGACTTGCAAACTTTATATGCCCCAATATAGGGGAATGCCAGGGCCAAAAGAATGGGAATGGGTGGGTAGGGAAGTGGGGGGCGCTATGGGGGACTTTTGGGATAGTATTGGAAATGTAATTGAGGAAAATATGTAATAAAAAAAAAAAGAGATTACTCAAATACATAAGGAACTCAAGCAACTTTAAATCCAAAGCCCAAATTATTCAATTACCAATGGTTAAACGATCTGAATAGGCAATTCTGCAAAGAAGGTGTATAAATAGTCAATAAGTATGTTTTTCTAAAGTGCCCAACATCACTAGGAAAATGCAACTCAAAGCCACAACAAGAAATCAGTTCACTTCTGTTAGGATGACTATATCACCAATGCTGCTAAGACTGTGGAGAAAGAAAATACTTATACACTGTTCATTAGTTTAGCCTTTATGGAAAACAATATGGAGATTTCTCAGAACCACCAACAAGATCTTGTCTCCTGGGTCCCTCTGAGACCAGTCTGTGCAGGTGAGAGTGTGGACTGCAGAAGTGACACAGCTTCTGGGACAGGCCCTGTTTTAGATTGCAGACACCCAGGCACCTTCCCTGCTTGAGGAGAGGTGGCCGCCAAGGAGGACTCTGACCCCCAGAGCAGGTGAGGGAGCCATCTTGTCTCCTGCATCCCTCTGAGACCAGTCTGCGCAGATCAGCGCACAGATTGTGGAGGATGAGCAAGCAGAGTGTAGAAGCAACACAGCTTCTGGGACAGGCTCTGTTTTGGCCTCCAGACATCTGGGCACCTTCCCTGCCAGAAGAGAGGTGACCACCTGGGAGGGCTCTGATCTCCAGAGCAGGTAAGGGAGCCATCTTGTGTCTTGAGTCCCTCAAAGACCAGTCTGTGCAGGTGAGCATGCAGACTGCAGAGGCAACCCATCTTCTGGGACAGGCCCTGTTTTGGGACTTCATCTTCAGCCAGGAGGCAGGTCTGAACGCCAGACCTCTGTGCACCTTCCCTGCAAGAGGAGAGCTTGCCTGAAGAGAGTACTCTGACCACTGAAACTAAGGAGAGAGCTGGACTCCTAGGACAGCTGACCAAGGTTAACAGAATCACAGGAGGAACAGACTCCAGCCAGAGACAACTATAACAACTAACATCAGAGATTACCAGATAACAAAAGGCAAAAGTAAGAATCTTACCAACAGATATCAAAACCACTCACCATGATCAGAACACAGCACTCCCACCTCAGCCAGTCCTGGATACCCCCAACACACCCGAAAAGTAAGATTCGGTTCAAAATCATATCTCATGATGCTGGTAGAGGACCTGAAGAAGGGCATTAATAACTCACTTAAAGAAATACAGGAGAACACTGCTAAACAGGTAGAAGTTCTTAAAGAATCACAGGAAAACACTGCTAAACAGGTACAAGTCCTTAAAGAGGAAACACAATAATCCCTTAAAGAATTACAGGAAAACACAACCAAACAGGTGATGGAATTGAACAAAACCATTCAGGACCTAAAAAGGGAAGTAGAAACAATAAAGAAAACCCAAAGTGAGACTCTGGAGATAGAAACCCTAGGAAAGAAATCAGGAACTATAGATGTGAGCATCAGCTACAGAATACAGAGATGTGAGCATCAGCTACAGAATACAGAGATGGAAGAGAAAATCTCAGGTGCAGAAAATTCCATAGAGAACATGGGCACAACAATCAAAGAAAATGCAAAATGCAAAAAGATCCTAACTCAAAACATCCAGGAAATCCAGGACACAATGAGAAGACCAAACCTATGGATAATAGGAGTAGACGATAATGAAGATTTTCAATTTAAAGGGCCAGCAAATATCTTCAACAAAATTGTAGAAGAAAACTTCCCAAACCTAAAGAAAGAGATGCCCATGAACATACAAGAAGCCTACAGAACTCCAAATAGATTGGACCAGAAAAGAATTTCCTCCCAACACATAATAATCAGAACAACAAATGCACTAAATAAAGATAGAATATTAAAAGTAGTAAAGGACAAAGGTCAGGTAACATATAAAGGCAGGCCTATTAGAGTTACACCAGACTTCTCACCAGAGACTATGAAAGCCAGAACATCATGGACAGATGTTGTACAGACCCTATGAGAACACAAATGCCAGCCCAGGCTACTATAACCAGCAAAACTCTCAATTATCATAGATGGAGAAACCAAAGTATTCCATGACAAAACCAAATTTATACAATATCTTCCCACATATCCAGACCTTCAAAGGATAATAATGGGAAAACACCAACACAAGAACAGAAACTACACCCTAGAAAAAGGAAGAAAGTAATCCTTCAATAAACCTAAAAGAAGAGAGCTGCAAGAACAGAATCCCAACTTTAACAACAAAAATATCAGGCATCAACAATTACTCTTCTTTAATTTCTCTTAACATCAATGTACTCAATTCCCCAATAAAAAGACACAGACTAATAGACTGGCTACACAAACAGGCCACAACATTGTGCTGCTTATAGGAACCCACAACAGGGAAAAAGACAGACACTACCTCAGAGTGAAAGGCTGGAAAACACTTTTCCAAGCACATGGTCCGAAGAAACAAGCTGGAGTAGCCATTCTAATATCGAACAAAATTGACTTCCAACCCAAAGTTATCAAAAAAGATAAGGAGGGGCACTTCATACTCATCAAAGGTAAAATGTACCAAGATGAACTCTCAATTCTGAATATCTATGCTCCAAATATAAAGGCAGCCTCATTCATTAAAGAAACTTTAGTAAAGCTCAAAGCACACATTGCACCTCACACAATAACAGTGGGAGACTTCAACACCCCACTCTCACCAATGGACAGATCCTGGAAACAGAAACTAAACAGAGACACATGGACGCTAACAGAAGTTATGAAACAAATGGATTTAAAAGATATCTACAGAACATTTTATCCTAAAGCAAAAGGATATACCTTCTTCTCAGCACCACATGGTACATCCTCCAAAATTGACCATATAATTTGTCACAAAACAGGCCTCAACAGACACAAAAATATTGAAATTGTCCCATGTATCCTATCAAATCACCATGGACTAAGGCCAATCTTCAATAACAGTATAAAAAATAGAAAGTCAACATTCACGTGGAAACTGAACAACACTCTACTCAATGGTACCTTGGTCAAGGAAGAAATAAAGAAAGAAATTAAAGACTTTTTAGAGTTTAATGAAAATGAAGCCAAAAAAAGAAAGAAAGAAAATGAAGCCACAACATACCCAAACTTATGGGACAAAATGAAAGCCATCCTAAGAGGAAAACTCATAGCCCCGAGTGCCTCCAAAATGAAACTAGAGAGAGCATACATTAGCAGTCTGATAGAAAACTTAGAAGCTCTAGAAGGAAAGGAAGCAAATTCACCCAAGAGGAGGAGATGGCAGGAAATAATCAAACTCAGGGCTGAAAACAACCAAGTGGAAACAAAAAGAACTATTCAAACAAACAACCACACCAGGAGCTGGTTCTTTGAGAAAATCAACAAGATTGATAAACCCTTAGCCAGACTCACTAGAGGGCTCAGGAACAGTATTCTAATTAACAAAATCAGAAATGAAAAAGGAGACATAACAACAGAACCTAAGGAAATCTAAAACATCATCAGATCCTACTACAAAAGGCTATACTCAACAAAATTGGAAAACCTGGATGAAATGGACAAATCCTAGATAGATACCAGGTACAAAAGTTAAATCAGGATCAGATTAATGATCTAAACTGTCCCATTTCCCCTAAAGAAATAGAAGCAGTCATCAATAGTCTCCCAACCAAAAAAGGCCCAGGACCAGATGGATTTAGTGCAGAGTTCTATCAGACCTTCAAAGAAGACCTAATTCTAACTGTCCTTAAACTATTCCACAAAATAGAAACAGATGATACTCTACCCAACTCATTCTATGAAGCCACAATTACTCTGATACCTAAACCACACAAAGATCCAACAAAGAAAGAGAACATCAGACTAATTTCTCTTATGAATATCGATGCAAAAATACTCAATAAAATCCTCATAAACTGAATCCAAGAACACATCAAAACGATCATACATCATGACCAAATAGGCTTCATCCCAGGGATGCAAGGATGGTTTAATATATGGAAATCCATCAATGTAATCCAGTATATAAACAAACTCAAAGACAAAAACCACATGATCATCTCTTTAGATGCTGAGAAAGCATTTGACAAAATCCAACACCCATTCATGTAAAAGTCTTGGAAAGATCAGGAATTCAAGGCCCATACCTAAACATAATAAAAGTAATCTACAGCAAACTAGTAGCCAACATCAAATTAAATGGAGAGAAACTTGAAGCAATCCCACTAAAATCAGGGACTAGATAAGGCTGCCCATTTTCTCCCTACCTATTCAATATTGTACTTGAAGTCCTAGCCAGAGCAATTAGACAACAAAAGGAGATCAAGGGGATACAACTCGGAAAGGAAGAAGTCAAAATATCACTATTTGCAGATAATATGATAGTATATATATAAATGACCCCCAAAATTCCACCAGAGAACTCCTAAACCTGATAAACAGCTTCAGCGCAGTAGCTGGATATAAAATTAACTCAAACAAATCAGTGGCCTTTCTCTACACAAAGGATAAACAAGCTGAGAAAGAAATTAGGGAAACAACACCCTTCACAATAGTCACAGTAATATAAAATACCTTGGTGTGACTCTAACTAAGGAAGTGAAAGATCTGTATGACAAGAACTTCAAGTCTCTGAAGAATGAAATTGAAGATCTCAGAAGATGGAAAGATCTCCCATGCTCATGAATTGGCAGGATTAATATAGTAAAAATGGCTATCCTGTCGAAAGCAATCTACAGATTCAATGCAATCCCCACCAAAATTCTAACTCAACTTTTCACTGAGTTAGAAAGAAAAATTTGAAAATTCGTCTGGAATAATAAAAAAATCTAGGAGAGCAAAACTATTCTCAACAATTAAAAGAACCTCTAGTGGAATCACCATGCCTAACCTCAAGCTGTACTACAGAGCAACTGTGATAAAAACTGCATGGTACTGGTACAGCGACAGACAGGTAGATCAGTGGAATAAAATTGAAGACCCAGAAATGAATCTACACACCTATGGTCACTTGATCTTTGACAAGGGAGCTAAAACCATCCAGTGGAAAAATGACAGCATTTTCAACATACAGTCCTGGCACAACTAGTGGTTATCATGCAGAAGAATGCAAATGGATGCATTCTTATCTCCTTGTACAAAGCTCAAGTCTAAGTGGATCAACGAACTCCACATAAAACCAGAGACACTGAAATTTATAGAGGAGGAAGTGGGGAAAAGCCTCGAAGATTTGGGCACAGGGGAAAATTCCTAAACAGAACAGCAATGTCTTGTGCTGTAAGATCAAGAATCGACAAATGGGACCTCATAAATTGCAAAGCTTCTGACACTTTCAGAAGTTTAAGGCAAAAGACATTGTCTATAACACAAAAAGGCCACCAACAGATTGGGAAAGTATTTTTACCAATCCTAAATCTGATAGGGGACTAATATCCAATATATACAAAGAGCTCAAGAAGCTGGGCTCCAGAAATTCAAATAACCTTATTAAAAAATGGGATACAGAGCTAAACAAAGAATTCTCAAGTGAGGAATACTTACAGGCTGAGAAGCACCTGAAAAAATGTTCAACATCCTTAATCATCAGGGAAATGCAAATCAAAACAACCTTGAGACTCTACCTCACTCCAGTCAGAATAGCTAAGATCAAAAATTCAGGTGACAGCAGATGATGGTGAGGATGTGGAGAAAGAGGATCACTCCTCCATTTCTGGTGGGATTGCAAGCTTGTACAACCATTCTGGAAATCAGTCAGTCTGGTGGTTCCTCAGAAAATTGGACATAGTACTACCAGAAGATCCAGCAATACCTCTCTTGGGCATATACCTAGAAGGTGTTCCAACTGGTAATAAGGACACATGGTCCACCATGTTCATAGCAGCCTTATTTATAATAGCCAGAAGCTGGAAAGAACCCAGATGTCCCTCAACAGAGGAATGGATACAGAAAACGTGGTACATTTACACAATGGAGTACTACTTAGCTATTAAAACAATGAATTTATGAAATTCTTGGGCAAATGGATGTATCTGGAGGATATCATCCTTAGTGATGTAATCCAATCACAAAAGAATTCACTTGATATGTACTCACTGATAAGTGGATATTAGCCCAGAAACTTAGAATACCCAAGATACAATTTGCAAAACACAAGAAAATCAAGGAGAACGAAGACCAAAGTGTGGACACTTTGCCCCTCCTTAGATTTGGGAACAAAACACCTATGGGAAGGAGTTATAGAGACAAAGTTTGGAGCTGATATGAAAGGATGGACCATCCAGAGATTGCCCCACCTGGGGATCCATTTCATAATCAGCCACCATACACAGACACTATTGCATATGCCAGCAACATTTTGCTGAAAGGACCCTGATATAGCTGTCTCTTCTGAGGCTATACCAGTGCCTGGCAAACACAGAAGTGGATGCTCATGGTCAGCTATTGGATGGAACACAGGGACCCCAATGGAAGAGCTAGAGAAAGTATCCAAGGAGCTGAAGGGGTCTGCAATCCTATAGGTGGAACAACATTATGAACTAACCAGTACCCCCCAGAGCTCGTGTCTCTAGCTGCATATGTAGCAGAAGATGGCCTAGTCGGCCCTCTTTGGGAAGAGAGGCCCCTTAGTCTTGCAAACTTTATATGCCCCAGTACAGGGGAATGCCAGGGCCAAGAAGTGGGAGTATGTGGGTAGGGGAGCAGGGTGGGGGGAAGGTATAGGGAACTTTTGGGATAGCATTTGAAATATAAATAGAAAATATCTAATTAAAAAAAAAAACCACCAACAATTGTACTACTGGTTATATACTCAAAGGAAATGAAATCTCTGTTAAAATGACATTTCAATCCTGCTTATTCAGTACTATTCCCAATAGACATGATACAGAATCGAGGTGTTCATCAAAGGAAGTATGGATAAAGAATAATATATGGTACATACATATCAAATAGAATATTATTAATAAAATGAAGCTCTGGCCTTTGCAGTGACATGGATGACCCCTGGGGGGCATAGTGATTGCAATAAGTCAGGCATAGAAAGACAAACGCCACCTGCCCTTATTTCTCTGTAGACGCTAAAAACAGTGATCTCAAAAGGAGACAATAAATCAGTGATTAGCAGAGGCTGAGTAGGGTAATGGGGAAGGACAGATGATGGAGAGGGGATGATTAATTGGTAGAAGTAAAATTGGAAACAAAATAGCTTTATGTTCTGTATAGCATAGTAAGGCAGCTATAGGTGACAATTAATTATATGTTCCTAAAAATGCTGTCACAGAAGCTTATAAGTGTTTCTAATACAAAGAAATTGTAAGTCTTTGAACAGTTGAATCTGCTATGCTATACAATATATGTACATAGCAAAAATATATAATATGCTGATTAAAGACATAAAGAAATCTCACCCTTAAAGCTCTAAGGTACAGATTTTAACAGGTGGCTGGCAGTGTTGTGTCTTCCAGTGTGTCCTGAGACATTGAGAGGACAGAATTTGTGTAGGGTAGAATAGGATGAGAGCCACTGCGTTTAGAAACAGCTAACTTGTGCAGTTAATTCCAAGGCAAGGCAGCCTCCCTGTCACCAGTGATCATGGTCTTCTTCAATTCTTTAAGTGAGCAGTGGCTTCAAAGACCTAGGATATTAAACTTCAAAAAAAGCACATTTAGGGAAATTAATCAATCGAATAAATATGGTGCAGAGGGAAGAAGTATTAAAATCTGTAACTGGATGGAATTTTGAACATCTGAATAGACATTATAATTAAAGCATAGTGGATTACAATTGCTCTGGAAAAGAAGATTGGAGATTGCTTGCTCCTTGCAAAGTGAATTTACAAAGGGTAGTTTAAAGGCCTATGTGCAGAAAAAAAAATCTGAGCTGGAAAGGGAAGGAACAAGAGGGACTCAAATGAGGAGATGTGACTTCGGTTCAGGCAGTTGAAGAACAGAGTGAATTAATGTAGCAAATGAGAATAAGAGAGTTTTTTCTGAACAGACCAAGAAAAAATGAAGGCAAGGGAGAAGGGAAGTTGGCAGATAGACAAGGGCGATTACAAGGTTAAAGAGCACTTTGAGGTTTGCTGAGGTGCAGTCTGGTCCCTCCTGCTCCCCTCTACCAATTCAGTTCTAGTAAGAGAAGTGAAGAGAATAAGTCCTGACAATTAAAAAGCATGAAGACTCCCACAAAGAGCATTTTATGAAAGGCAGGAAAGAGGAAGAGCCCTGCTAATGCAAACAGGGAGGCAGCGCAGGATGGAGCTCACTTTAAGATGGTTTTGATGTTTTTCCAGAATCCAAAGAAAGAACAGAGTCTTTAGTAAAGCTAGAACCACCTGAGAAATGAATGTAAGCCCAAATTGAAGTGAGTGTTTGGTGGGACAGTGACAGTGATGCAGGGGAAAAAGTCTTTGTCAAGAAGAAATGTGTCTTGTTAAATAGCCATAATGTCTAGCTATTCAAATTGTTATTAAGCACTTGCTTTAATGCTTTGGAACATAAACATCAAAATGATTTTATGACATGAGCAGAAATGATATGTCCTGTCAAAACATCCTTTATAAAGGGATGGGGAAAGACATTTAATATGTGACTATAATTTTTTTTAACCTCAGTGCTATGAGGAATTTTGATCCCTGCTCTGCATGCCTGCACACATTAGGATAGAGACATTAATCTATTTCATCATTTAAAATGCTATTATTTGTTTGTTTATTGAAACCAAATGTGCCTTGGTAGGTTTGTGGAGGTCAGGGGACACCCCAAAGGAATCAGTTTTCTCCTTCTTCAGTGTGGGTCCTGGAGATTAAACTTAGGTAATCAGGCTTGGCAACAAGTGCTTTTACCCACTGAATCAACTTGCCAACTCTCTATTCTATTTGTTATCAGGGGTTTGTGAAGCTCTCATGGCCAAAGTGCTTCTCCTCTCCTTCTGCCAAGAAGCTTGACATTTTCCAAGTATGACCCTTGCTTAGAAGAAAGCAGTGTCTCTGTTTAAATGTACTCATGTTACCTGGGAGAGGCAAAAGACATTGCTCTTAAATAGTACTTAATAGAGGGATTGATTGGATTGATCTTCTTAAAGAATAAGATATAAAGGTTTACAGATAGTAAAGGCTAATGTTTACTGAGTACCAATGACTCATGTAAGATTTTTCTCATTATTTCTCCAGACAAGGCTTTGAGAAAAGACACTAACAATAAATCCATTTTGATGAGAAAAAAAAAAAGAGAGAAGCCACAAAGAGCCTAGAAATGTGTTCATTATTGATTAGTTCATGAAGAATCGAAGAATAGAGATGAGATTTAGGCCGATGCAGTGGACTGGGGACACACAGGGGAGATGGCATTTTGAACAAAGGTTAAGGCAAAAGGGAAACCACCCATCTCTTAGTAGAAGCCTCTTCTGGTTCTCTTATACTTGAGTGGAGAGCCTTGTGGTCCCACTTATGATAGGAGTATCTCCACTTAAAAATCCCATCACTTTAAATTTTATTAGAGATCACAGTTCTAGGAGAGTGAATTATTAAGTAAGCATATTCTATTAGGAAATGAGGAAGAGCTTGAAAAAAAAGTGAATTAAGAGGTTAGGTGGGGCTCCTGCATTGGGGAACCATAGGAAGTGCAAAGCATCTCAAGAATTCCTCTTCCTGCCCATGGTTACCTATTCCCCCCCCCCGCCCATGGTTACCTATTCCCCACCCCCTTTTTATTTCTAAGAGAAGTCTCTTCTTATAAGCACAGGGCAGACTATCATCAGCATGCACATTTTGTTAAAACACACTAATGCACTATATCTATGGCTCCATGCATTTGCAAATTATCTTGCTGGGGCTTAGAGATGAAGCAAGCTATGAATGTCTGTGTGAGAAATGAGAATAAGCTTGTTTAGGAACCACTGTGACCTCAGATTGGAGCTGGGGCTCAGAGTGAGCCAAACAGGAAGGGGTAGGTTCAAGGCAGACACATTATGAGCACAGCTTTAAGGTTCAGGTCCTCTCTGCACACCGAAGACCATTGGAAAGACAGATGGACAGTGGCAGGTGATCTCTTTCGAAGCTCTTGCTTTCATCTAGTCAACTACAGGCTCCTTAGTCCCTCTTTCCTTTAACGTTTTATAACATCAAGGCATGGCTCTTTCAGAAGGAGCTCTCAATGGTGATTTCAACTGTCTCCTGTTCAGATACTCTCTTTAGAATGGTCAGATGATGGGAACCTATGCTCTCTACTACTCTGCTTAGGAGTCTCTCACAAGAAGTCTTATTAAATTTGGCATTTGCATAAATGGTAGCTGTATGTGTTTCCCCTTTGCTTGTCTAGACAATGGTAAACTGAGTGAACAGTGCTGGGAAGAGAACTTCTGGAGCTGAAGGACAGAGTCGTTGGGAGCTAGCTCAGGCACCATTTGAAAGTCCTGCAGTTCTCAGTCAGTGGGGCAAGGCACAATCCTGAAATTAGGGAAGGGGATTTTGGGAAGCTCCCAGGAAGAATAATCATCAGCTACTAGAATATAGACCCTGAACTAGTTCAGGCAAGGAGGGTATAAAAACTAAGATTAAAGAGCACAGACAACAGAAGCTTAAAAATAAGCAAGCTAAGGGAATACATACAAAGCTGGGTATGAGCAGAACTGGAATACGGAGCATCCCTCTGTTCTGTAGTGTATGTGTGTTGACTGTCTTGAGAGATCTAGGCTCAGGTATGGGCTGGCAGGGAGAAATGTCCATGGATGCATATACTTCCAGAGTGTAGGGCCAAGGGTAGAAAAGCAGTTATATATACAAGGAAATAGAATGAGACATAATCAGTAGCCAGGAAGGCCAGAAAAGAGGACAGTCTTGATGGCAGACAGATGTGTACAGAATAAGGAATGCATTGTTATCTAAGGTTAGTTATTGCAGGGTTAAAAGTTTATTAATTTTCTAGGGAGGTTCAACCCAGATCTATTATATTTATGGTAGAGAGCTTAACTAGACCAGGATTCCATGTTGAGTGTGGTTGATTCTTTTGAGTAGTGCCCAAGGCACAGTTGTTCCTTGTCATTATTTATGTCAAAGCAGGGTGGAGCTTAGCTGGTCAGGAGAGCTCTGTGTCTCCTGGGAAGGGAAGACAAAGGCTTACTTTAATGAACTGGGTACTCAATTCTAGGAAAGGTTTTGAGTAGAGCACTGCTGGAGGACTCATTTCTGGGACAAACATTGTTGGGGTGGGAGAATGTAAAGACTCATCTTCACACTTGACTTGTCTTCTTTAGCAAGTGGTACTGCTTTGTCTTTTTCAAAGAAGCAACGATCCAGTCCCGCAATCCTCCAGGAAAGTAGTAATACTAGCTTATTGATTTATTGAGTGCTCTCCTCACTCATCCAATGAATGCTTATTAAAACCTACAGGGCATGATGCTTTGGATACAATGCGTCACTGCCCTCTAAGAACATTGCAGGGGAGAATTCAAGTAAGCAGATGTGAATAGCAGGCATAGAGCGGTGTGAGTCCCCCACAGGGTTATAGAAGGAGCTGTGTAACCCCAGCAAAAGGATCAGGAAAGTTCCAAGGGAGTAGTAGGTCAGTCTTGGCCTCTAGAATTCTCCTTGGTGTTGTCTCTGCTTTACCCTCATGGATTCTGCTCTTGAATTCTCTCCTGCTTTCTAAACGAACCCCTCCCCATAAACAGAATAGGCAGTCATCAGCACGCACATTTACCCAAAACACACTAATGTGTTATTGCTGAGGCTTCATGCATTTGTAACCCTTTTATCTCTAATTGTAGCAGCGAAGATTAGTTCCTGTTCAAAGGAATTTCAGGCTTCAGAAAAATGGATATAATGGGCACTTTTCCTGTGTTTTTAAAAAATTTGTGAGCAGCTGCATATGGAAAGAGACCACGTGAAGTACGGTTATAAAAGACTCCATCAGGACAATATCTCTATATAGCCTAACATGAGAAGCAGAACACAAATCCCAAGCTGGAAGGAACATTTGCCCCACATGTAAGAGATAAAAGGATTTTCTCCTGGATCCAATAAGACCATTTCCAAATCACTAAGGAAAAGAGAAACAACAATATAGAACTCTGGACAAAGGATTGGGAAAGACAGTATAGTCATCTTAATTTATAGTCTTCTTACTTGCACAACTTCTACATGATAAAAAGTTCAAGATTGTTATAGAAGATTCACCCCCCCCCAAAAGTTAATTTGACACATTACAGTGATAGACATGTTATTATTGTGTTGCATGATAAACAGAGTTAATTTGCATACCGCCTGTAATTAGTATTACTTTTAGCCACCTAAAGTTTCACGAATTTTTTTCACTTTTGAAATTTCTCTGTAACTATAATTATTGTCAAAGATGTCAATTTTCCTTCAACATATGCTCTAGCGCATGCGTATTTGCAAACACTGTACCCAGGCAGGCATTCAGGGAAGCCATAAATGCCCTCAAACAGATTTGCTCATCTCTGCTATCTCTACCCTGTTTCCCTCAAATGACAGAAACTCTCATGGTGATAAAGGCTTTCAAACCTCTGGAGTTGACACTGTGTTTCACAATGGGACATTTTCTGTCCAAAGTTCTTGCCTTCCAAGTTTCCAGGTGTTCCTTTGTTAATTACCTAAGCTTTGACAGTATAGGCCATCTTCCTAGAGGTCAAGTGGTGGGGCTGTATGGAGGGCCTTTAGTGAAGGTACACAAGCATGCTCATGATGGTGCCTGGGTCAGAGTGAGGACAGGAAAGTGGTATCTATGGTGCCATGGACTAGGGGTCGGGGAAGGATCTCAGATGGTCAAGGGAGTGTCTCGGAGACCTCTGACTCCAGGCTCAGAGGAGGATTGCAGGAACATTGTAGGATTTTGCTACTTGTAAGCATCCCAGTTTAGCACTTCTGAAGGGCGTTAGCACAGAGCAGCCCAGGGACACTCACCTCATCTGAGGAGGACATAGTAAGACAGGCGACCACAGTCATCTCGGTAGACAACTCTTCCTCACTGGCTTGTGAACTTGCAGCAACACTGCCTTGGGCTCATCACAAGAGTGCAGTCTTTAGGAGGTCTTCCACTTCTACCCTATGCATTGCTCAGTTGATGCATGGGATTCCTGGATGCTACAATTAATGCTAAGAGGCTATAATTGTCCAGAAGAACTCAGGTACTTTCTATAGTGCTTTTGTCAAAGGTGAAAATATAGAGTCACAAGCTTGCCTATTTTTGATGGACATGAGAGAAGCCCCTAGGAAGCACAAAAACCAAGAAACCAAGATGAGCTCAGTTGCACTGGAAATATTCACAGCAAGTGACAGCTACCCTGGAATCGAAATGATTTTCATGGTCAGGAAGAACTAGAAATGCCTGAGGCCTGGGATCCCTGGCTCATACTGTGAAAATGAGATGGCTGAGTTAGTGAGGGTAGCAGGTGAGAAGTGTGGATCACATGTGACAGGCTGCATTTGCTCAGAGCAAGCAGCTGAGACAGTGACAACCCCTGAAACCCTTCACTCCATACTGCCCATCACCTCTAATTCTTCTTGTCGGTAGGTCACAAGGTCCTGAGAATCTAGCTTTGCCTTTTGGTTCTTCCCAGCGTAACTATTGGTTTCTGCATTTATTTTCTGTCCCCCTCCCCCCGTGTGTGTTTCTGTGTGTGCAGATATGCATGCATGTGTCTGTATATATAGATGTCTATACATTGAGGATAACCTTAGGTATCATCCTCAGATATACCTTCTATCTCTTTTGAGACAAAGTCTCTCATTGGTCTGGAGGTCTGCCAATTAGGCTGTGATTTTTGGCCATGGGGCCATTGGGATGGTCCTGGTCATGCCTTTTCCCTCTGAACCCCCCAGCTTTCAGCACTTGGATTATAAGTGTATGTCACCATGCCTATCTATTTTTACACTGGTTCTGGGCACTTGGAATTTAAGTACTTGTGCTAATAAGGCATGTACATTTCTGACTGACTGACCATCCCTGTAGCCTGGTTTCTGCATTTTTCCTAATGACAGCTGAGAAGGAGTGGGTGCGGCTTCAGCTGGTAGATTTAATGACCAAGAACAGTTTGTCTATGACTCACACTATCATCACAGAGTTCCTCTTTATTTTATGTCTTACCCAGGATACTTTTTACACCCTGTAATTAATAAGGGATGTCACACAGGGTATGTGTGCTCACACTTGTTCTGTTATTGTAGTCTTTGCAATCTTTTGTACCATTGCTAGTAAATAGAAGTGACTAGACCTAAACAAACAGGAATGGGGCACTGAATGGGTTAATGAGAGTAATGTGGCAAACTTTTTGCAAACACCGAGGTTATTTGGATACTAGGAACCTACATGACTCCTTGGAGGGAAAGGGGGGATATTACATGCACAGATATTTTATTTATTGTTTTCTCTCAAGCAGTAAGTAATAAAGAGATAAAACCACAGGGTTATTGAATCATATTAGCTTTCTGCTTTGGCCAAATGAAACTTTAATTTTCTAACTAGAGATAAGCTATTATTCTGGGGCAGGGGAGGGGCTGCTATACAATGTTCACACAAGGGGACGTATTCTGGGCTTTCATGGATCCTGGAGGAAAAGTACAGGGATTTGGGTGACAGAGGAGGGAACACTTGATTAAGTACAAGCCACCTCTCAGAAGTGGGCCCCTTAGAGTTACAGTGATACCTGTGTGTGAACTTTCCAGATCCTAGCAGATCATGGTTTATCTCCCTCCCCAGCTCTTCATGCCTCTTTCGTTGCCTCACATTGGAAATTCACAAGGTCAGTCATTAGTAGCACTCATGTCTGATAAGACCTGAGGTCAACTGACTTGGCTGTAGAAGAGATCAAAAAATCAGGTGACAGCAGATGCTGTTGAGGATGTGGAGAAAGAGGAACACTCGTCCATTAGAATTGGGAACAAAACACCCATGGAAGGAGTTACAGAGACAAAGTTTGGAGCTGTGACGAAAGGTTGGACCATCTAGAGACTGCCATATCCAGAGATCCATCCCATGATCAGCATCCAAACACTGACACCATTGCATTCACTAGCAAGATCTTGCTGAAAGGACCCAGATATAGCTGTCTCTTGTGAGACTATGCCGGGGCCTGGCAAACACAGAAGTGGATGCTCACAGTCAGCTAGTGAATGGATCACAGGGCCCCCAATGGAGGAGCTGGAGAAAGTACCCAAGGAGCTGAAGGGATCCGCAACCCTATGGGTGGAACAACATTATGAACTAACCAGTACCCCGGAGCTCTTGACTCTAGCTGCATATGTATCAGAAGATGGCCTAGTCGGCCATCACTGGAAAGAAAGGCCCATTGGACATGCAAACTTTATATGCCCCAGTATAGGGGAAGGCCAGGGCCAAAAAAAATGGGAATGGGTGGGTAGGGAAGTAGGGGGGAGGGTATGGGGGACTTTTGGGATAGCATTGGAAATGTAATTGAGGAAAAGATGTAATCAAAAAAAAGGAAAAAAAAAAGAGAGAACACTGAGTATTGTACATGCATATCCAGGTTGGGCAATCTTACTAGACAACCTTACTGCAAGAAGAAGAAGAAGAAGAAAAAGAACTCAGCAGCTTCATAATAAAACCTTCACTCTTAATCCTTCAAAGCTGACTGTGGTTCCAGAAACGGGAGGATGCCCTCATGTGCTGAATCATACGTCCAAGCTCCTTTCTCTCCACTGGAGGCTCCTGGACTCCACACCGAAGGGTAGGAGGCAAGCTGGAGAATCTCACTGAGGATATTTGAGCTCAATTTGGAGGGACGTATTATTTCATGTCACATTTCCATAACCAGAGCCAGTTACAGGTTCTGCTGACATCACAGTGGTTAAATGGTCTCATCTTCCCTGTGTTCTGCAAGGAAAAGCCAGTTCTCACTGGGACAGTAATTTTGAAAACTCATGAGCTGGAATTGTACATTATTGTTGTTATTAAATTATTGTTTTCTCCTTTAAGACACTAGAATTCAGAGAGGTTAGGATAACTGCCAAAGAGCCACTAGATCACCATCCAAACAAGTAGCTTTAACTCCCATTGTTGGTTAGACTTTTACCTCTGTTGCAAAGAGTTGGGATAATCACCTACATTATTACCAGTGCTTCAAACCAAGCCATTGTTTGCCTTTTTATTGACTGATTCGTTGCCTTTTATTTCTCTTATTCAGAGTTTGCCACCATCTCCCTACTCTCTTGGCAACTACTCAAATTTGCTATGTATGTATGTATGTATGTATGTATGTATGTATGTATGTATCTATCTATCTATCTATCGATCTATCTATCATCTAATCCCTTGTTCTTCAAACATGTGTGATCATTTGAATGACCTGTGCCCTTGTGATTTTGACACAACCCTCACCAATCTTGTATTTGTGACCTTTGAAAAACTCTCAATAAACAATGCAGGAGAGAAAGAAACAATTCCTATGTGTATATGATTACATAACATAGTCCAAGTCTCTCATTTCTAATGTCCCCTGCAGTAGGAGCATACCCACCCACATGTGCAAGTGCGCTCTCGTGCACACACACACATGCACACGCACATGCATGAGCACATGCACATGCACATGCACATGTAGATGTGTGTATGTGTGTGTGTGTGTATATGTGTTTCTTTTTAAATAATATTCCCAATTGTCTCAATGCTCTATTTTGCCTCTGCTGGTCACAGCTTATCTTTACATAGAACAGCCAATGAATGTTCAGGCCTCAGTTTTTCTCCTGTATCACCAAGTGATGTCTTGATGTTTAATTGCTTTAAAAGCCAATCTGAGAAGAGCGATTTCCTTGGAGGTTGGGGCTTTGCTGACATACACGCTTATCATCCTTATTTTCTTTGTGGCAGATTTATAGCCTGTGGGACTCACTTGGTACCTGTCACTTACCTTACCCCCTGACGCCTTCCTACACAGCTTTGTCTGTCATTTCATCTTACTGTCAAGAGTGTATAAAATCAGGCTCATAGGGAATGGGGCTGACAAGTCACTGTTTCTTACAGGTCATCATAGGTGCTAGGCTGTCTTCTGTAGAAGCAGGGGCATTGGAAGAGAGGGTGACATACAATCTATTTGTGATCACACAGTCTCCATTATTTAATCACTAGCTACTGAATACAAAACACACCCACTGTGTATCATGTGTTAAGAACTGGGAATACTTTTCTTGGCAGAGGGACTCCATCTATCTGTCTGCTTTCTCCAAGTCCTGTCTTCCCTGTCCAGGCTCTCTAAACTAATCCCCTCCATTACTCTCAGTTGTCTCATCTGTTTCCTTTTGCCCCTTTTACTATGAGACTGTGAACACATTTATTACATACTGTCTATCTCGCCTGCTCCCACTTTATAACATTGAAGCTGGGATGCCAGCATCGAGTGAGCAGGGGCTATTTGCTCTTCATTGTTCACTTCTCAGTGCTTAAAACAGTGTTAGGAATATCACCATAGGACACATCCTCAGAGTGAATCCTGGAAGGTACTTTTGATCACTGCCTCTTCTGTCTATCTGTACCATGAGCATGTGTCTCCTATTGTGTGTACATAGACAAGAAGGCATATTAAGAGGTATTACGTACATATTATCTCTAAGGAACAATAGGTTTTGAGACAATGCTGAGTGCCTAAGATGAAAGTGTCTGGCAATTCCTCATAGCTCTCCAGAGTGATTCTAATCGTATTCAGTGTACAGTGCCTTCTAAAATCTCCTTGTGAACTATTTGTGGGCTGGCTATTTTTCTTTATTCTCCTTCTTAAATTAAGCCTCTGCTTCAGCAGTTAATGGCTGTGGTATTTCACTTTTGAGTTAGTTGTCTGGCACCCAGTAGCGTGGCGAAGCGATCCCTGTGTTTAGGTTATCGATATCCATTTGGTACATTTGTCTTCTAGACTGGCTCTTTCTCGGTCTACCCAACCATTCTTTAACTGTGTAAGTCATTTTAACCTGAGGTGCTCTGCAGATGAATGTTCTATGGCAAATGCCATATAAATTAATATTATGATGCTAAGTCCAATACCATTTATCTAAGGATTGGCAGTGATTTACTTTTTATGAGTAAAGTTTTATTCAACTCTTAACAGTGAAACATAAAACAGTTACAATTGTAATGAAATCTATAAAAGCACAGAGGATAGTCTTGGGTAAAATGTCCTCAGAGGAGAAGATGGCACCTCGGAGAGCAAACTAAGGAAAGCTTTAGGTAGTTGCTTTCAAAGGTCCTCCTAGGACTTTGGGTGACTCTGGCCTATGTCCCTGAACAGGCCTTATATGGATCCCAGCTACCCCACCACCAAAATTTGAAACTCTGTGTTTATGAAGGAACTAAAGGGATAGTTAGTATACTTCGCTTCCAGAATATCTCCTAAAAGCCATATGCAAAAGGCATAGCTGCCAATCTATGGTGCTGCTGAGATTTGGGGCATATCTAACTACTCTTGGAGGTAGTCACCCAGACAAGTTCTTTCAGGGGAACTGGACTTTGTCGACTTCATCTCCTACTTTTTCCTGCTATTTCCTGGTTACCATGAGGGGAGGGAATTTGCTTTACCACCAACTTTTCATTGTGGTATCCTGCCTGATTCCAAGGCAGAAGCAACAGTGTCAAATGACCATGAACTGAAACATCTGAAAGCGTGAGCCAAAATAAATCTTTCCTCAAGTTGTCTATGCCAGACCTTCATCAGGGTGCCATAAAGCAGTCTAACACAGTGATCGAAGGAGGAGAAAGTTATTCCTGTTTTTGCTAAATAGGAAACAGGTTGAGTAATCAACAAGGCATGGTAGCAAACAGGGACCCAGAGTAAGATAATTTGAATGCATTTTAACTATTGGTGCTATTTTCAAAGATGGGGCTTATGAGAGTCACCTGTGACAATGAAGATTATGGGAGCTGGCATCAGTGGGACTCCAGGTTGACCCTCAGGTCTGAATGATGGGGAGATCAAGTGGTTTCTAGTGTCCTGGGACCATAGGGTGTCTGGGGACTGTCATCTGGCTGTAACAGCTAGTTGACAATCAACTTTCAGCAGTGGAACTGGATAGGACTCTTTTGATCCTCTGGCTTCCTGTCATGGCTTCTGACTAGCCAAGCTGAAGTGGAACTTGGAGAATAAGGAGACTTATATAGGTAATGCTGTGGGACATCCTGCAATCTGGAGCAGAGAGAATAGTGAGTACAGATAGGGAGTGTTGTGTAGCAATTCCCTCTGGGATTGAAACATCCCATTCTACAGAAAAACTCAATAGGACTGGAAGTAGGCATCGCAAAGGTAACCCCCACCCCTTACTCCAGTAAAGAAACCCCAATAAAACTCGTCAGTTCACTGTGTGACTTTGGACAGGTGGATCACAGAGCTTACTGTCTGGCCGGTTTATCCAGCATTTTTCAGTATTTGGGTCAGTGAGAGATCTTGTCTCAGAGAGTGACATGGAAGAATTAATTCCTGGTGACCTATTCTGGCATTTGTGTGAATGCCCCTGAGTACATACTTGTGTTTGTGCACGCAAGCACACACACACACACACACACACACACACCATTACTTGAACACATTCATACACTTACAAATAAAGGAAGGTACTTATAGCAAAATTAAATGTTTTTCTATCCCACAAGTGATATAACAAAGTTAATAAGTAAATAACAAAATAGGAGAATATATTTACAGTGTCTTAAATAAGCTGAACCAAATAAAAGAAGACAAAAAACTCCAAACAACCCCTTCCCCTTGAAAACAAAGAAACGAAACAACAAAAGCAGCACCAACACCAACAACACTATCTTCAATGCCCCTGAATGTTTATATTTTAAAAATTGGAACACCATTTTGCAAATGGAAAAGATTAGGGATAAACAATTCAGAGAACACCTAAATGGCTGAAATGCATGTGAAGAAATGCTCAAAATTAATAGAAATCACAGAGTCCAAAATTAAAGCTCTCATTATCTTGCTTTCTGTTAGCTTGCTCTTCTTCATGCTTCCCACCGAGGACGTGACTCTTAGTTTCCTGTTTATGCTGCCATCCTTCCCACCATGATGGACTCTCATCCCTCTCTCAGCCAGATAAACGTTATCCATATGCTGCCTTTGCATTCATGCCTGTAGGCCAAGCACTCTTGCCTGGTCCGCCATCTCCCCAGCCCCAGACTCATTTTGTTGTTGTTGTTTAGTTTTGTCACCTTTGCTTTGGAAGTTTTGATTAAGACGCTAATATTTTTTCCCACTCAGTGGGACATACCTTTAATCTGAGCAGCTGGGAAGTAGAGGCAGGAAAATTTCTGTGACATCAAGGCCAGCTTGGTCTACATAATGAACTCCAGGACAGCCAGGGCTATACAAAAAGAAATCCAGTCTCAAAACAAAGCAAAATAAGACAAAACAAGACAAAAGCTAAAACAAACAAAAAGAAGTAAATTCTGTTTTTAACATATAGGACACATAAATATGTTCCTATCTTCTACAAATTTTTTTTCTGCTAAATTTACTAGTCCTATGCTTTACACTAGGTCTTTAAGCTACCCATTCCCAAGGTTTGGCTGGGGTATGAGTAGACATGCAGTGGATTCTTCCTGTAAGGAGCCAGCTTGCCCACCCCTACATACTAAAAGCCATTCTTTCTCCCTTGACTTGTGCTGACACTGGTACCCTGTGTTATTCTAACACATACATGGCTCTTTCCGAACTCCCATCCCATTGTTAATTTTCTTCTTACTCCATCATTACCCTGTCTTTATTGCTATGGATGTACTATTTGTCATTACCATAAACATTTTACTAAAAATGTGTTATATATCCTTCTGTCTACCCACTCATTTCAAAGTAAAATGATAACATCAGTACAGTTTCCCACTTATACATCAACCCACATATTATTGAGTTAAATATTTATAGGTTTCATGTAAATTTTAGATATAATTATATATGTGAATGTCAAGTATACATTTCATTTCATAGATCTATCTAATTTTTGATACTGTCTTTATACCACACAAAATAATTAGCTTTTTTTTCTCATGTAAATTACTGAAGAAAACTTCAGAGCACAGTATCTTCTATGTACTTACTATGTAACTTCAACAAAGGCCAATATATAGTTTGACTGTAAGAGATCTATTTTATTTTTATTTAAGTGCTTGCATGAGTGTATATCTCACTACACATGCTTGGTGCCTGCAGAGGCCAGGAGTGCAGTTGGATCCCCTGGAACTCAAATTAAGCATGGCTGTCAGCTGCCCTGTGAGTACTGGGTACTGAACCCAGGTCCTCTGAAAGAGTAGCAACTGAACTTAGCCATGGAGCCGTCCCTCTATCTCTCAGAGTCCCTCTTGTTTCAAGTATGGTTCCTTCTTCACATCCCTACACTGGATCATTCTAAACGAATTTAATATTTTTATCACATCATCAAAAATACTTTAGCGTGTAGCTCTCAAGAGAAAAGAATTCTAAACCTCGTTATCACTGTATCCCTGTGATGTGGTTACTCTTAGTCACACAGGAAAAGTTTTACTTCATGAATGCTTCATGCATGTTTAACACAATGTGGCCTAGAGTTTCAAAATCTTCCTTATTTTTAGTATTAAAGGAAAGTGATTTTTTTTGTATCATAAAATGTCCTGCTATTTTTCTAAGTTTTACATTATATTTACCTTATTATTGTTACTTTTAATGTAATATTTTGAGAACTACTCACATAAGCACTGCACTTGCATCACTCCTGACTCTATTTCCATAACTCTTCTTAGATTCCCCCCACATCCTCCAAATTCAAAACCATATATATATATATATGTGAGTTTGTGTGTGTATTCACATTTTTTTTGGGGGGGGTTGGTTTTTCGAGACAGGGTTTCTCTGTATAGCCTTAGCTGTCCTGGAACTCAGTTTGTAGACCAGGCTGGCCTCGAACTCAGAAATCCACCTGCCTTTGCCTCCCAAGTGCTGGGATTAAAGGCGTACACCACCACACTGGCTATATATTATATATACTTATGGAATTGAACAGTATACACACACACACACACACACATAGACACACACACACAGATACACATATAATCTGTATATATTTATATGAATATGGGATTGGGCAATTCATGTGGGACCTTTCCTGTAGGAGACTGATTTTTCCTCTCCTGGCAGCCATGTCCCTCGAAAGTTTACTTTTAAGCTAGTCTCGACACAGGTCTTTATCTCAGGTTGACCATGGTTTTGGTCTTGTCACTGTCTTCGTGCTTCTTTGGCTCTTTCTCAGTCCCTGTCTCTTGAGTCTCAAGGTAAGGACAGACACTTGTTCACTATTTTCTCCTTTGCTTCTCAGTTGCATCTATAATTGCTTTCTATTTTATTCCTTATGAACTTTATTTATTTGTGTCTTTCTATTATCTCTTTAAGTGAAATTTTACAGAGGATTCCTCGAATATATTTAACAAATCAGCCTTAAAATGAACAATCTACTTTGTGAAGTTTTTTTTTTTTTTAACAGCTTTTAATTTGCTTACCTCTTTAGCTATCTCTGGATATTCTAATTTGACTGTATAACCCCAAAATAATTTTACTGTGAATTTTTGCATATTAAGTCTCTTAAAACTTCATTTGTCTTTGTTATGTTATTATATATGAATATAATTCACAACTACTATTTCTTCAATACATTAAAATTATGAAGCACTATTTTTTTCTTAGCATATGTCATAGTCCATGTCCTATCGCTGTGAAAAGACTCCTTGACCATGGAAACTTTTACAAAAGAAAACAATTAATTGGGGCTTGCTTCCAGGTTCATAGAGGAATTCATTTTCACCAGATGGGAAGCATGGAGGCACACAGGCAGACATGGTACTGAAGAAATAGCTGAGAGTTCTACAGCCAGATTCACACACAGCAGGAAGAGAGCGGTACTGGGTCTGGTTTGAGGTTTTGACATCTCAAAGCCCAGTAGCACACTTCCCCCAACAAAGCCACATCTACTCAAACAATAACACACCTCCTAATTTTTTAAGCCATGCCACTCCCTGGTGACATTCAAATATATGAACCTTTGGGTGCCATTCTTATTCAAACCACCACAATATATCTTAGTTATCCAAAGTAATGGGCTCATTGTAATAGCTTCCTGCTTGCATGTAATGTACTTTGTTCAAATTCACTGTTGGTTACCCATTCGCCACTGTACCCCTCCAGATCCTAATAGTTTCCTCTTGATTTTCATGTCCTTTTATTTTTCTGAGCTCTCAGTATGTGATACTGAGCTTTCTGATTCTGGCTCACTTCACGTTCCATGATTTCCAGTTCCATCTGCTTGCCTGCAAATCACAAGATTTTGCTTTTTCATTGTGCTTTAATAAAAACTTGACTTTCTCTGTCTCTGTCTCTCTCTCTCTCTCTCTCTCTCTCTCTCTCTATATATATATATATATATATATATATATATATATATATAATATTTTCCTTACCAATTCATCTTTTTATGGCCTCCTACACTGATCTATGATGTGAGTATCATGAACAAAACATTAGTAAGAGTGGATATGTGGAAATCTTTACAGTGTATTGATTTTGGTTATTTTGGGCATATACATTGAGTGATATAGCAGGTTATTCAGTAATTAAATGTTTATTTTTAGAAGAACATCCATACCACTTTCTACCATGATTGACATTTCCAGCAACTGTATCTTCATCTGGAACTCTTGCTTTGTTTTTTGTTTTTGTTTTTTCTTAATAGTAGTCATTCTGATTGAAGTGAAAGTGAATCTGAACATAGCATGGGTATATATTTTCTCCTAATGTAAAGATGAATAACTTGCAAAAAGATTATTCAGTTCTAAGCTGTCTTTTTACTACATTACATTTTTCTTTGTGAGCTAGATTTAAAAATAAAACTGTGTTCTTTTATACGTTTGTACATATATAAGGTACATTCTGTTTATAATCGTCCCTCCAGTCTCCCTACAGTTTGATCACCCCACTACATTCATTGCGTTTTGGTTGCTATTATTTTCATTGTGATATGTTGTTTGCTTGATCTTTTTTGAGATCCACTGATTATTAACTAGGGTCATTTCTGTGGCCATGGATTGAGAGCTATCCATTGGAACCTAGTGGACTCTTTAGTGTAAAAACAACAGAAGACAGTGTCTGCACCTCATTCAGATCCATCAGTAGCAAATAGTTCATACAAGAAGAATAGGGCCCCATATATACCTCCCAAATCTGTAGTTGACTATTAACAGACCTAATCATGTATAGGCCATTATAGACAAAGTACAGTGATACTAAGCTTGAACTGAGCTAAAAGCTCCCTCCCTGCCGAGTAAATGTCATATTGCTGAGAGGTACTATACAGGATGATGGGGAGGACAGGTATCAGCATTCATACCCAGCATCCAGCTGTGAATCCTACATTAACTTGCTAGATAAGAAGTGTTGCTGGTGCAATAGTGGCATAGCTGCCATATGGATAACCAACTACATTCTCTGGTTGGATTTGGGGCTTTCTCATAATGATCATATGAATATGTATATATTTTAGGAAGACTCTACAGTAATAGGTTTCCATGATATTCCTAAAATAGACTCTAATTTTAGTTGTCTTTCCTGCTATTCCCTCCCCACTTTGTTCCTTTCTTCCTTCTTCCACTTAATCCTCCTGTTTCAGCACCCGCTATCCATCCATAAATATCTATTTTATTTCCCTTCCCTGGGAATATCTATGTACCCACAGGCTCCCAGTAATTTAATTTATATGTAGCTTCTGGGGTTCCATATATTGTAGCTTGGTTATCATTGACTTAACAACTAATATCCACACATAAGCAAATACATGCTACATCTGTCTTTCTGAGTCTGTGTTATTCCACTCAGGATGACTTTACTTAGTACCATGATTTCACTTGTTAAATAGCAATGAAAGAATGTTCCCTTACTCTACATCCTTGACATCATGGGCTATCATTTATTTTATTGATTTTAGCTACTCTGTTGGTGGGAATAGAGCAAAAACTTGTACAGCTACTATGGAAATAAATATGGTGTTTCCCCATAAACTTAGAATTGATCTACTCCAAGACATACCTATACCACTCTTGGGCATATATCTGAAGGGCACTTCATACTACCACAAGGACACTTGTTCAACCATGTTCATTGTTGCTCTATTCTTAATAACTAGAAACGAGAAACAACCTAGATGCCCTTCAACAGAAGAGTGGACAAAAAATGTGGTACATTTACACAATGGTGCATTAATTAGCTGTTAAAAAGGTAATCATAAAATTTGCAGGCAAATGAATATAACTAGAAAAATGTCAGGCACAGAAAAATACATGTGGTATGTATTTTCTTGTGGGTGTACATTAGCTATTAAATAAATTATAACCAAACTACAATCTGAAGACCCAGAAAGGATAGGTATAGAGGAAGGGACTATGGGGGACACATGGCTCTTCCTGGGAGGAGGAAATATAATACATTTTTATGATTGCACTGGGGAAAGGGGCACATGTGAATGGGAAGATCAGCTAGGGACAAGGAGGAGAGATAGTGAAGAAAGAAATGTGAGTAGAGACAGATGGAATTGAAGAGCATTTGAGGGATGATATGGAGACCCAGTGCAGTGGAAACTTCCCATATATGAAGGTTACTCTAATACGGTTGCCTAATAATGGAGAATATAGAGTCCTAACTGGCCATCTCATCAAATGAGCCTTTCAGTACAAGGAGTGGTTTGAACTCAACTGAGTTGTTGGCCAAGGGGTCCTATAGAAGTCTCCAAACAAACCAGGCTGTTGTTAAGACAACGGGTGCTCTCTGCAAACTGACAGTGGGGTCCCATTGCCAAGGCTTACAGAGACAGAGTAGCAACCACAGGGTCTGCATGGGTCAGAACCAGGCCCTCTTGCATATATAGTACAGCTTTTAGTTTAGTATTTTTAGAAAACCCCCTAATTGTGTGAACAAGTGGGTCTCTCATTCTTATGCCTGCTCTTGGGACTCTTTTCCTTCTGTTGGGTTGTCTTGTCCAGCCTTCATGTGACAGATTTTTGGTCTTACCTCATTATATTTTATTTTGTAATATTGGGCTATCTCTTAGAAGCCTGTTCTGTTCTAGTGTAAGACAGAAAGGGAATAGATTTGGAGGGGAAGGGGGGTAGGGAGAAACTGGGAGAAGTAGAGAGAGGAGAACTTTAATTAGGATATATTATATGAAATAAGAGTCTATCTTCAATAAAAGCAAAAGGATGAAAAAAACTGAATGCAGTCTAAAACTGAAAGCATCAAGTTCACCCACAACAAGAATGAAAAAGAAAGGGGCTGAGATAATGTAAGATAAGCGAGGGAGGAATAATTTATAGTTTCAAGTAGTGAGAATAAAGTATTAAGACGAAGAATGGAGAAAGGAAAAACAGAGTAGAAGCAACATGGGAGAATATGGAATGAAAGTGAGGAAGGACAAACTCAAACAAATACAAACCAAAACAACAGGGTCGATAGTTCCTCCTTGCTGAGAAGAGGGATTTTGACGCTAACATTTTCCTTAGAGTTCTTGTTTTTTCCTTAGAGTTCTTGTTTTGAAGTTCTACAGGTATGTGGTATGTGGGAAGCAGTGAGTTGTTTTCTTTCTCAGGTCCAGACAGGTCAAACAGAAAGGGCTATATGAAGGATGACCCCTGCCCTCCATTGTCAGCTGGCAATGAAGGAGCCAAGATAATGGTGTTGAATTCTTTCTGTTGATCTAGCTATGTAGACCAGGTTTCTCCTGCCCTCTAGATCTTGGGGAAACCCAACCTTGCACTACAAGTGTCTCATTAGGTTTCTTTTGGCAGAGTGCATCCAGGCTTCTACCAAATGTCTCTGAGGCTCTGAAAGTGGAGAATGTAATAAAAGAAAGCAGCTTCCCTTGAGAAGGGGACACTAAGATGAGATCAATGGTTAATCCTGCAATGCTGCTGGTTCACACTTGCCACCCTCTGTCTGGAGCCCAGAAGGACAGAAAGCTGCTTTTACTCTCCTCCTTTTCCCAGAGTTCAGCTTCTGTTACCAAGTGGAAGTGCTACTGTGCACTGAACACCTCTCCTATGTAGACCTGCATCCAAAAATTTATATCTGAGTTATAAATAGCTTCCTGGATCTATGCTAATCCTTGGGGCTCAGCGAAGAGGAGAGGTTGTTATGAGTGGAAGGTGTAAAACTGGGACCCCTGCTTTCATGCAGCTACAAAGTTTCCTTACCACAGCACCAGAGGAGCACGTCTTGATCTCATCCAAAAGGCAAAGAAACAATAAAGGCAAACTAGGAAGTGCAGGGTCTCTTCTCTAGTGCTCTCCTGCTGCATGGATCACATACATCAATATATGTGTATACATTATTAACTCATCTTAATACATTAACACATATATAAATACAGTAGTTCACATTTATATATGTACAATACATATTTCTTCTTTTAATTCCTTTTCCATTTATTTATTTATTTATTTATTTATTTATTTATTTATTTATTTATTTTTACAAACTTCCAGATCTCATAACTATGATACTCCTGGAAGTTTTACTTAGACTTTTTGCTTAAGGCCACACTAGGAATTTCTTCCTACTCTGTTTCCAGTATTTAATTCCTTTGTTTCTTTTGTAAATATAAAATGCAATTTTCTGGATTTTACCTGGTGTTTATATGTGCTGTTTATTATTGCTGTTCCTGACATGCCTCTCCCCTCATAGGTGGGAAGCCATGTATCTGATACTTTGTTTCAGTCTCCAGAGATACAGGGGTGTTCTGGACATCAACTGCCATCTTCACGTCCATAATGCATCACCTTTTAAAAAGAAGTTTCCAAAAACCCAAAAGAAGAAAAAAAGAAGTTTCTATTATTATTTTTCTATTAGTGCTCTGGAATATTACAGTATTATTTTGATGCTTACAATTTTATTGAAGACCTTCCTTCCTATTTTCAAAATTCTAGGTGTTTGGGGCTTATAAATTCACACTTTTTTTATATAGAGGTCTACTATGCCTAGTAATCTTTATTGGGGAAAGATAAATATAACTCTCTAATTTCTAAGTAGAGATTTTTTTTAAAAAAAATACAGGGGCATTGCACACCAGAACATAGATGCATAGTTACCATAAAAGCACCTTATATTGTTTCCTTGTACTGCCTCTCCTCTGAATACCGCCCCCATCAGGCTTCCCGACTCTACGTACAGTCCTCAGGAAGAAAAATAAGAAAGAGATGATTTGGGATTCTTAGACTTACTCTCCTAGGAGTATTTGTTTGGAGGAGGAGTCAATGAGATAAGGATGCGCTCTTCTTGTGCAGGTAGTCTCTCATCATGGGGCTGGGGTATGGACAGTCACTGCTCCCTGCCTCTACCATCAGCTGGGTACTCTGGTTTGAGGCCCCTTCCTGCTTGAGACAGAGTATACTGTACTGAAACCATGATGTCACCCTGTATTCTACTGGCACCCTGCTCAAGGCTCCTGACCAGGATTCCTGTTCTCATATCCCCTCAGCCAACAGGTGTCTATAATTCCTTGATGTCACTTTGGATCTGAACTCTAATAGGACTTCTGCAGGATGCTGGTGATGAACCTCTCAAAACAATGAATGTGAAAGTGAGGGACTGAATGCAATACACTGCTTACCTTCTAGAACAAGAACTTCCTGTCTCTTCAAGGGATTCGCATCCTCCCGCAGTAGCTCTCCAAGCTCCACTCTGCCTGCTCACACACTCTGGAGTTAAATTTGAGGAAAGGGACAATTCATCCTCTTCATTGGACCTGGACACCTGGTCTGTGTCTTTAGAAAATGGTTTCATGAGACTTTTGTTTGTAAATTTTAAAGAGCAAGTTTGAAAAGACTTTTCAGGCAATCGAAAGAGGGTCAGGAGGTCTACAAACGCACACCAGTTATGAGTCGTGCCCTTGGAAGTGGAGTAGGGTAGAAGGGCATGAAGTTCTTAGATGATAGGCTTAGAAGACCATGACTCCTTCCTCAACCAGGCAATTATCTGCCTTAATGCCGCTTTCCTTGTCTGTAATTGAGAATGTCGATGCCTACGCTGGTGTCTTACATGGCTGCTGCACTTCTCTGATGAGATAGTATCTATGAAAGGCAGTCTGCACACTGCCTACCACAGGAAGCGAGAAAGTAGCAGTATGAACGGGAACCAAAGAGCATTTGAAATGATGTTAACTCTCCTGAGACAGGATGTTCTTTGGCTGGGAAGGCACTAATCCCTCCCCTTGGTGACCTAAGTGAATTTCAGATCCAGCTTCAAAGCATGTCAGGTCTCTGCAGCAGAGAGTGGTGAAAATATTCCAAGTCTCTGACCTCCCTAAGCTGGAAAAGGTTGGCATCAAGGACAGGAGCTTTCAATTGCATTGAACATGGCCTGGGCGGGTTCCAAGTAGGTAATTACTTTATGCTTACTTACAATTTCCCCTCCAGCTTCAAAGGGATAGAGTATCCCGCATGTTCTGCACTAACGGGGCCATTCAGTGTTGGTAGGCATATGTTGAACAGCTGCCCCAGTCACCCACCTCAGCAGACAACACATTTTAGTAATGATGTCAGGGCTCCAATCGAGCAACGTGGCAGCACATTTCTTTGATTAGTGTTCGGGACAAATGTGGTCTCTCTTTGAAATGAAGGCAGGGTACTTAGCATGTTTTCTCTCATTGCCACCAGGCAGGAGGGCAGTGAGCAGGTTCTTGGAGAGGCAGCTTTCAGAGATGCTCTGATATGAATCTAATTGAGAAAATATGCTAATTTTATGAGGTCAGTAGCCACAGCAATTACTCTTTGTGCATGAACAATGCATTCTTTTGAAAAGTGGGATAGAAAATAAACTACTATCTCTGAATTGCATCCTCTGATATATAACTAAGTGTTATAAAACTAAGGATGATATGATATGATATATAACTAGTGTTATAAAACTAAGGATGCAGAGAGGCATCAAAACAAGTTCCTGTAAGGTGACACCCAGGCAGCAAGAGGTTTCCAGTGGTGAGAAGTTTATTGGGAGAGGTCTCAGTTGTATTGATTATCATCCTTGTTTCCTCCCACCTCTTGCTTGTCTCTGCCACTTAACAGCGATTTGAGTCTAGGTGCTTAGCTCTTCCACACTTCAGATTCTTTCATCTGTTAAGTACTGATAATATTGGTGTCTACCTCATAGGGCTCTTGTGGGGAATAAAGGAGATAATATCTCTGGCACACAGAAAGAGACTAATAAATGTGAATAATGATTATTACTGTTATGACTCTGCTTTCAGGTCCTAAAATCATTTTTTTCCAGTAACTTCTGCCCTGTTCCAATACCAGGATAGGTATATGGCTTTATTCTTTCATATGTATAACAGTATGTGTTTCCTATAAAGAGAACTATTTGGGGACTTTGTGTATTATAGTTTCTGCACTGTGTTAATTATTTCATCATCCCAGTTTATCAATAAAAAATTGAAGTGGAGAGAATGTGTTTAATTTATGTATTTGGACTCTTAGCTACACTTGTCTGATTCAGTAGTATTTGCTTATGTTGTTATCTTTCCCACTAGAGCATAAGTTCTGCATGCCTCCCAGTCCTTTCTCTTGGCAAATCTACCACCAGTTTACACTGGGGCTGCAGGTTATATGATCATACTCTGAGCCCCGAGATTGTATACTGGAAAACCTGTCTAAAGTTGTAGAGGGCTCAGCCCTGGCACACCCTTTTAACCCAAAAGTGTTCTGTTTGTTATAAACAAGATTGAACAAAGTCAACCATAGATGAAGAGGTGGAGTAAGTAACCAGTTGACAGGAAGTGAACAGAGGAATAAAACATAAAGGGTGAGAGAAAGTCAGGAGGACGGAGAGAGAGATGCACAGGAAGTAGAAAGGAGGGACATTCAGTTTGGAAAGGTTTATAAATCAGTGTAGAGAAGGAAAAAGAGCTTTCTCCTTCTGGGATGATGGTAGAGTAGGAAGGGTCAGCTGAGTGCTTTCTCTGACTCTCTGAGCTAGCAGGCTTTCACCACATCATCTGGCTCCTGAGTCTTCATTGGTGAATCTGATATTTGCAATATATTTATTAAAAATGACTCTGGGATTTCCTCCTTCCTGGCATGCATCAGAACCCATAACATTCGTATGTTTCATTTCTCAGTTTCGTTCCAACCCACAGCATCTTCCTCTGTTTTTGACTCCTCTCTTAAAGTCCATCTCAAGGCTAGTTGTATCAACATTGCCTTGCTGATCACCTAAGTCTGCTCTTACCCTCTCACTGTCTGCTGTACCATGAGCTTTGTGCATATTCTAGTGTCTGCTGTGCTTTGTGCCTCCATCAGAAACTAGAGATTGCAGGTGGCAGGAACTCTCTCCAAATCATTTTAAACAGAAACAGAACACACAGGAGGGATCAGAGAATTAATAAGAACATCAGGACCAGACTTAGAAAAGGAGAAGGATGTAAAGGTTCTAGGACAACCTTTCCCCCCCACCCCCACCCACTCCATCTAACATACTACAGCATCTACTGATCCTGTATGTTCAGGTTTGGAAGCATAGATTCTGACTGACTTAGAGAAAGGCTTTATAAAATGATGAGGGGAGGGTCCTCCAGGATTTGATCCCCTTTAGCTTCTTCAGTGGCAGCCGATAATGGAAGGCAGATGCTAGGAGTCACCCATTCCTCAGATCACATACACTGGAGGGGAAGGGCATTAATCACAAGGACAGACAATGGGTGCTCAGCAGGAAACACATTCCAATTGTCATTGTTCATTTTATTTGTTTACACTGAATCATCTTTGCCAATCCCATGGAATACCCTGTTGGTCCATTAAAACACCGCACAGCCTTTCCTGGTGGAGACTCTTTGTGTTCTTTTGAATTCCGTACCACATTTTCATAATGGAGGGCTGCCTGGTTCCCCTGGCTGGACACAGGCCTTAAGAGTTAGGGACAGAGAATGCTTTTATGAATAATCATAATATTCCTGTCTTACTTTTAGCATGCCTTCTTGGCTCTAGGTGAGCATACCTTTCAGTTGGCTCCCCCAGAGACATCTTTACAAGCCAGCTCCTGTGTTCTGGATCCTTGATCACATCAATACATTTACCTCCCTTTTAACTCCCTTCCATTCATTCAATTTTTAAAATTTCTGTCATTGCCATGGCCTGCACTTCTCAAGAGTTCCTTGCTAACAACCCACTTCTGGGCAGTAGTCTTCCCTTCTGCTTACTATTGTTGGGAATATTCTCATTTCCCTGGTCTTATCGTCCTGGGGCCATCCTGGAATTTTATGTGACTTTAATATGACATCTTAGCACTCATGTGCTTTCTCACTTAAACCCATCAAGACCGTGCTCTGCGCTCGTATATCGTCACCCTTTGTTCAGTCCTTTGTGAGTCCCCAGACTCATGCTCTTGTTGGAAGGAAGATTTTATGTCATATTTTCTCGGTGATTTATCAGAGCATGGGTTCCAAGTTTGTCCTTTTCTTAATTCTCAGTCACCTTCCTGGTCTCAACTCTAGCAAATAGCCGAGTATTTGCTATTTATGTATTTATGTATTGAGAAAAAAAATAAATACATTTATTTTTTTTCTCAAGATCTGAATCTTCTTTGTCTTGGTTGGTCTGAGACCTACCTTGCTTCTTTTTTGCCATTGTGCTTGGTAGTACTTTGCTAGGGCTGGATGCTTATCTTGTGAGATTCTGATCTACATTCCCCTGACTGTGGCACTGTTCTCCCATGCAACCTGTTTGTATGTTGTTTATCAGGGCCAAAAAAATTCCATGTAAAATGCTCTAGGAAAAGGAGCTATATTTGTGGGTAGCTTAGTAGGAATATTACCAAACTGACCACTGAACCTTGTCCAATAACTGCTGCTCTGTACCCTGGTTCATCTCTACTACCCATCTCTACTTCTGAGTGTTCTCTGTTTCTGTTTGAGCCCTTACCACTCAAGTTGGTCTTTGACTTTCTGGCTGGAGGCTTAGAATTCCTCTCCAGTGGCCTGAGATATGACTCCAGACTTTATGTTTTTTTTTTTCTTTTTTTCTTTTTGTGTTTCCCACTAGACTTGCCATGGGTAATATTTGAATATATGTCTGTCCTCTCTCAGTGTTCCTCTATCTGAGGGATGCTGTCTGCATCTCATGGATGGTTTTATGACTGCTGTGCCTCTCATGTCTACCTCACATATCTAGAAGGTCACAGGACCTAGAGCACATTAGAGCACATTCTAGCAGGAGGCGTCTGCATGAGCACATTCATCTAAAGCTTTCACACCTCCTGAAGTCTTCCTGCCTTGCTGTACTCCTATCTACTTAGCAAGTGAACTTTCTAAAATGGTGGAAGGAAAATCTGATAGGTACTTCTTTTCTTTCTCAACCCTCTCCCACAATGCCTTCAATTCTCCTCATATCTCAGAGGAGAGGACCCTTCATTCACTCCTGGCCCTAGTGGGCTATCCTGGTCTCTCTCCTCACCCTAGGATGAAGCTTAATCAGGCATTCTTTATTTCCTAGGTACTTCCATCTCTCTCATCTCTGGGAGACCTTTACCATCTGCAGCTTGATCTATTGTCTCCAGTGGGATGGTTCCATTGACAAATGCCTTGAATATGTGAACTTCACCCAGGTGTTCCACTTCTTCTCCACCCTTTCTCTCCAAGTGCCTGTTATCTGGCCTCTATTGTCACCAGATTACCAAGTACTACTTTCAAAGTTCACTATTACTGCCTAATTGGCAAACATAAAGACTCATCTCAGACATTATGTGCTATGTTCTATCAGTAGCATCGATACTGCTAAAACAGTTGATCCTGTCTTTCATTATAGAAATTAATTTCTCCTTTACATGCATCTTATTTTTACTGAATATTTGAAGTGAAGGGTTACTTAGCCTTTCCTATGTGTTTTCTGTGTCTTTCTTGATAATTCTACATTCTGTGTAACCAGGATCTGTGGGCTGTATGCAGTTATACAGCATTATTCTGTGAGCATCTAGCATTGTGCTATGTATCTAATAGACAGAATAGTTTCCAAATGAAAGAATAACACTACTAAGAGTCATTCCTTCCTGTCTTACTTTTAGCATGTCGATAAATGCTGTTTATGGCTATTCTGTTAAATTTTGTGATGGCACACTGCCCATTTTTTAAGAGAACTTATTGTCTGTCCACCAAGAAATCTGCTCACATACATATGCAATTATAATATAGAGAGATGATCAGGAATCACTTGACTGAGGGGTGGCTCCAGGGAAAGGTTATTGGAAGATATAAGAGAATTAGCAAGGCAAAGAGAAGGAAGAAGGAGAGTTCCTGGCAGAGCTAACATTACCTTCACAGACATGAAACTCCAAAGAATGGAGATGGGCAGTCGGGTGGGTGTGGCTAGATTGTCCAGTCAGTTGAATTCCTTCCCCATTCAAGTGCTTGGCTTCTCTCCAGTACTTGGTCTTCCCACCCTTTTGACTGGCAGGTGGCAACTGCATTACAAATAGAAAAACTGAGCTCTGCAGAACTGAAAAGCACTACATTAATAGCAACTGAGAAATCATCACTTCCTGATGCAGTTTCCTGTTAAATTTACCACCTTAGCAACAGGAGCAAACTGGGCAAGATATAAAATCATAATTTAGAAAAACCCATTAGAGAACTGGGGATGCAAAGAAACCCTAATGAGTTATATTCAAGGGAAAGGGAAGCATGAGGCAGCGTGCATCACTGGAACAACAGCAGGTAAGAGAAGAATCCATCAGATGGGTGAAAATAACAAGGTAAATTTCCTCAAACTTGTAATAACCACATAGGGGCTGGTATGATGGTATCCTTGGTTATAAAACATGTCAGTAACACCTGCCAACTCTCTTTTTAACACATGGAGAGCGTCTTAGTTACTTTTCTATTGCTGTGACAAGACACCATTACCAAGGCAACTTACAGAAGAAAGATTTTAATTTGGAGTTTATGGTTCCAGAGGATGAGTCCATGACCATCATGACAGGGAGCATGCCAGCAGGCACGCAGGCATGGTGCTGGAGAAGTAGGTGAGAGTTTACATCCTTATTTGAAAGCAGGAAGCAGGGAGAGATAACTAGGAATATGATGGGCTTTTGAAATGTCAAAGATGACCCTCTTCCTCTTCCAAGGGCACACCTCCCAATCTTTCTCAAACAGTTCCGTTGACTGGGAACCAAGCATTCAAATATCTGAGGCTATAGAACATCCTTTTTCCAATCACCACAGAGAGGGTGCGAAATATAGAGGTTGAAAAGAGCTGGAAAAATTCCTGAGAAGCATAGAGTTTCCCAAGTGGGGAAGGGGGGCATCTACCCTAGTGCAGTGTGGTGGCTTGATGTCTTCTGGATACAGGCAGGTGAAGTAAACTGAGTTCCCTTGTCAGATGCACAGGACCTTCTTGAGTGCAAACAATGTCCCACTGAGGGTGATAACAAGAAGGGAAAATCTGTAGAAATCTAAGAGGTAGGAGCTTTGTATCAGATATATATGAGATGCTTCCTGAAAGCTTGATGAAGAGTAGCAAGAGAGTTATCTCCGGAGATGCCATGGCTTTACTGAATGCATTGCTGTAGTTCTCCAAGGTGCAGACTGGAGTATGACTGGAGAGGAAAGATAATTAACCTCCAACCCCAAAGCTGGTTGACAGTCTGCAGAGCACCCGCTCAGATGGTTCAGAAAGGTGACTACCAAAATACAAGGTGTGAGAACAGCTCCAGGGTATTTTTCATGATTGGTTCAAGGGGAACTCTCCCAATCTTATCCTCAGATGTTTAAATTCAATTGTAAACTGAATCTAGCTAAAGATTCAACAGTTCCCAGTTCAACATAGCAACCTGGCAGTAGAAGTATCTACAACAGGGACCACTGCACATGTTTATGGAATCCAATAAAGGTATCTTCACTATTTATATGCAGTGTCAATCACAGTGGGAAAATATGCAATATGTGAAGAATCAAGATTGTATAGTAAGTAATCAAAAGAAAAGCAATCAATAGAAACAGTTTGGCATGTGACAAAATGTTGAAATTGCCTAATCATTTAGAAAGGACTATGATACATGCATATGTGGATATAGCACAAAAGTTAGACTGTGCACAATGAGACATGAGGAATTTCAGAGAAGAATGGAATCTGTATAAAATGAATAGTGTGCATGGGAGAAATAAAAAACAAAAAACCCACAAGCAACAAGGAATGAATTCAGGGTTTCCATTATCTGCTATTGCATATGAGATACCACAAAAAGGGATTTAACAAACAATTCATTCCTTCATTCCCCTGTCTAGCTGGGCTCAGCGAGGCAGCTCCTTTTGCTCCATAGGATGATGATGTTGATTGCAGCATTAGCCAAAAGGTAGAAATAGCCTATGCTGAAGGACAGATGCCTGGATAAGTAACGTGGCACATGTAAACAGTGAAATACTACTCTCATGAAAAGAGTGAACCTAGACAAGGGAGAAGAAACTTGGAGGCATACAGATAATTATAAGATAAAAGGAGAAGTAGTATGTGTTCACATTATACCTGCATGAAATATCTATAATAGAAAAATTCACAGATACACAAGGTAGATTAGGAGTTTCTAGATGTTGGCAGAGGTGAAAAATTATTATTTCATTACTGAATGAAAAATGTGGGTTCACCTGGATCCTCTGTTTCAAGTCCATCTCTTTCCTTTTGTTTTTAAATATAATAAAATGTTTTTAAAGCTGCATTTTGTCTTTCTTGAAAAAGAAGGCACATCCTCAAATCAGACAATGGGATTGTTTTCTCCCCTTTGCTTCATTCTCAGCTCCTATAAAGGTAATTTGAAGAGGCACTGGAACAAGCCACAAGAGGAAAGGACAGTGACACAGAGAGGCTCTGCTTGCAAACACAGGGATATTTTGAGCAGGGTCTTTAAGAAACTGGGACTGAGTTGAATTAAAAGCCAAGGCCTGCATGCAAACAGTTTGATCATGTCTGTGAGGGACTTCATGTTCCCTTTGTGCTTCTGGCCTGCCAGTCCATTCTTTGTGCCAACAGCTCTGTCTCTCACAAGCTGGAGGCAGAGTCTTCATTCAGTGAGTTAATTTTAAATGAAATGAAAACCCAAGTCATAATGTTTGGTTCACTACGCAGGCAACAGGCACTGTCTGCCTCATTAATGATTAACATGGCAGCTGGTAATGTCTTGCAGCTGGTTGACCAGTTTAATGATGCCAGAATCTGGCTGAATCCTCTTTGTGCTCTGACCAATACAGGGACCACCTTTTCCTCACAGTGCTTTGAGTGTGGTGTTGGGTGAATAAAGATATAGATTATGCAGTAGAAGACAAAATCTTTCTTGTATTACAGCCAACTCACATAGATCTATACTTGTTTTTCTGGGTCTGAGGCAAAGGCTGTACTCTTAAAGAATGTATTTATCTGAGGTGGAAAGTAGAAGATTGGTTATCAAAGAGGCAAGAGGAGGTATTAGAGTCAGTGGACCACTGGTGCTAAAGACGAGACCCGGGAGATCCAGGAGATACCTCTTAGTTAAGTAAAGAACCTGGGTGTATTTGCACGTGTGCAAGTATGGAGAGGGCATCTGGAGGCCTGTTGTTGATAACAGATATCTTCCTTGATAGGTCTTCACATTATATCTTGAAATAAGGTCTCTTGCCAAACTCCTATCTTGCTATCTTAGCTTACTCCAAGAATCCCCTGTCTCCCTGAGTATTACAAGGGAAACACCTTGCCCATGGAAATTTCATAGATGCCCCTTCTTATATGATAAATTCTTTATTCACTGAGCCATTTCTTCAGCCCTTGAACCTCTCATATTTCTGCAGAGTGGGAAAAATGCTCTCCTTCATTTTTCAGAACAACCAGTCATGGACTGAGATGAATCCCTGAATAAAGAGATGGCTCAGTGGGTAGGGAACTTATCACACAGTCATGAACGAGGACAAGTGTTCACATCCCGATTCTGATCTTTGCCCTCAGAACTCCTCACTGCTTTCTCTAATACACGTTATCTGTTTCTCAGCTTCCACTACTCTGTGTATCCTTGGACCTAGCATTCCCCAGTGACCTTGACCAGATCTCCTGAGCTGCTTTGCCTAGCAAGTCATAATTTACAAGAGCATTGCATGGCTTGCTAATAGAAGGTACCATATAAAGAGCAGAGCCCCATTTCTGTCCTGGCTGATGCCCTCCATTAAGATGATGCTCTTGATATTCTAAGCTGTGAAGACTGATTTTGAGTTAAGTGCTTGTACACTTAATTTGCTTTCACTTAAAGCACGCCACCGGTGACAGTGCCTGTTCTGTGACCCGAGTTACTCATTTTAGCACTCAAAACTGCAAGGACAGCAGAGGAGATTACATTGTTAGGGATTACACCATCCCTCTCCCCACCCCAGACTCCGCTCTGCTCATAAGGGAACACAGACACGTGCATGCACACATATGCGAGCCTCGACACCCTCCCCGCTTCTGTTGGAATGAAGTTTCCACAGTACCAGAACAGACACTATTTCACTTGGAAGAAGTGTTCCATTTCTACCCTTCTGAAACCTTGTCAGGGTAAGAAAAACAGAAGCTGTGACTTTTCAATGCCATCTGGTAAGTTAGATTGAGCATCAGCACTGTGGAGCGTGTCTGCTGTGTGGAAACAGGCCGTGCTAGGATTGAATGGCTGACATTCCCTTGGGGCTGTGAGGGAATGGAGGCGTTTCTGAGACTTCCTTGCTAAGAGGAATGCCAGGGAGTAGCACTGGCTGCCTAGATCACCACTATCCCCTTTAGATGCACTTGCCTTGTATGAGGAGGCACCCACATGTTGAGTCCTCTGCCTGCTGCCTGGATGCTGGACAAGCCCTGGCTGAGTTTATGAGGAGATAAATAACCCCTGTGGATGTCCACATGCCACCATGACATTTAGAACTCCGGTACCCCACATCTGATTTTGTTTTTGTTTTTACTGTAGCACTAGTTAAATCCAGCTAACTATGATGAAACAGGTTATCAGAATGAAAAATGAATAAAAGATTACTTCCTGTCTGCTTCCTCCAGGTGGGCGGGGCTGCAGCTGTCTTCTGCGATGATCAGGGTTGAATGCTGAAGTGATTAAGGCCTTACCTAGGAGGAAGGAGAGACATCTGTCAAGTAGGATGGGCAGAGGCAATGTGTGGTATTTTCACATGGTCCATGTGCCCTGGCACTGAGAAAACTGGGTCATGAAGGCTTCTCTTTTCATCATTGGCCTTGGCCTGTCTGAGTGTTCCTATGAACTTTTTCATTCAGATGTGTTTCTGTGTTCACAGCTCTGCTGGTTCAGGGCTTCAAGGCCACATCCCTGAGTTAGGATAGCTGGTCCCTAGCCTGTTGCTGTGGCTTAGAGGGGCTCTAAATATCAATTTGGGGCTATCTAGGGCAGGTGAACTACACTTCCCAGAATTCTCCTTTCATGTGTTTTCCGTTAGTCTAACCACATGGTTTGGGAGGGAATGAATGTAAAGCTACAGATGCTCAGAAACTCTCACTTTTTGCTGCTGACCAGATGACTTACCTTGTCAGCAGAGAGATGCAAGCTGGCAAGCAATTCCTCCACATTCTGTTTTTCTAAGATTCTCTGATTCTGGATCAAGCTTGAGTGTTTAGCTCCACAGGATGTCGATCCCGCCAAGGTGAGAGGCAACACGGGCTAACAGGCACTTTAGAATATTGTTTGGAGTGTGGGTTCTCCTTTGTTCTCACTTCCTACCAACTTCCTGCCTATCTTGTAGTCTTCAAGCCCGTGCCACTGGCACCACGGCTGTTAAGGAAGTCTCCGGGCTGCATAAAGTCAATCCCTGCGATAGGTGTACCCACCATCCACCTGCATGTCTATGTACCCACCATCCACCTGCATGCCTACTCAACAATCAACCAGCTGCTCACTCCGCCTCTTTTTGTGTCTGCTATGAAAATATGCTGGTGGATCTGCTTCTTCTGATAGAAACCTGATTGATTCTGAGAGAAAAACATTGTATGCCCTAATGCTGAATCCCCATAAAACTACTACCCTGGGTCTTAAGGATCTAGCACCCGTGGCCAGATTTACTCATTCTGGGTTTGTGTTTAGTTCTGGGAAGCAGTTTGTGTTTGTCTATTCTTTGTCTCTGTCTCTCTCTCTCTCATCTCTAGCTCTCTGTCTTTATGTCTATCTCTTTATCTTTACCTCTATCTCTATCTTTATCTCTTTCCCCATTCCACCCCACCCCCTGAAATACTGCTGTGTAGGTTACTATAGAACATGGCAAGGCATTTCAACCACCTACCCTGTAACCTCTATTTTGCACATTTCCCTCCTCCTTCACCCTATTTCTTCCATAGCACACACATATTTGTGAATTTTGAGCATGGCTGATCCTGACCTATCCTAAGCCTAATGTACCAATTTCTCTGTAGGATCTGGGTGGGCAGGAGACTTCAAGGAAAGGGCTTAGCTGGGAAGCCAGTGCAGCAGACCCAGAGAGCAGCTTCTCCAGTGCAGAGCAAATGGAGGAGAGAACATAATTTGCTTTCTTTCACTTCGGTATGGGATCATCAGAGAACTGTCGCTGAACCCAAGATCAGAGGATGTTCCAAACAATAAGCCAGCTTGGTCCAACTGCTTCTCTCTGCTGCCCTCTCCCCTTTCCTGCCCCCTGCTGACAGCTGGGAGCTATCTGGGAGATGAAGGCTCATATGCCTCTTCCAGAGAACAGACACTGGACACCATCTTACTCTCACCACAAAAGACAGAGCCTGAAAATACCAGTTCTCCTGACTAATTTCCCCTATGTCCCTTGTTGTAAGATGTATATTGTGTGCTTTGCATTTGATGGGTAGCTTGATTTCTCTTGGTAATTTCTCAGTACAAAATCATGACAGCTTGAGAGGAATTCAGTGGCTACTATCTATTCCAACCCTTAGTTATTGTTTTGCAGCAGCTCGCTGGTTTCGCTAGTTAGAACTGGTAGCAGAAACAGAAGGGGTGAAATACCACCAAGAGGACTATTCTTCCAGTGATCATAGCAGGTGTCTCCATTAGGCTTTTCCTAAGAGCCACATCCAGGTGTAGCAAATTAGTTAAGAGGGCCATGGGTTCATTTGCATGTGATCTGCATATCATTTCTGAGTCCTTAGATAAACAGTGGTGGTGCTTTGCAGGCAGTTCCTGTTTCAGTTTTGTTGCTTCACACCGGAATCTACAGGAGCACACACATGAAAGAAATTTCAAGGGAGGGAGGGAAAGAAGAGAGCTGTGTTGGAAAAATTTCCTTCTACCGTGCACGCTTGGGGTTTACAAAAGTGGAAGCCCTCTCTGGTGGGAAGGAAAGATGTAAGCACTGGGAGCCCAGTGTTGAGAGAAGTCTCATCCCAAGGACTGAAAAGATGGAAGTGACATGTTTGAGGATGATGTTGGGTTCTGATGTGCCACTGGGCCCTTATGTGACCTCCCAGACCCAAAATACATTCTGGATCCGCCCATTTCATCTCCAAGTAAATGTCAACACTGATTTAATTCACAACTCTACAATCTATGTGGGAAAATTAGTTGAAGCCTTCCAGTGCCAAGTGTTGCTGGGTAAAATAGCATTCCACATTCAAAGGAGGCGTCCCCTATCCTTTAGGGGAAATCAGTCATCCCAACAGTGCCCCTAACTCTCCCTACCTGACTTATCTGCTGACACTCTTCCCATTCTTTCTTCCTGTAGCCATTGGATTCTGGGAGGTTAGGGGTTTTTTATTGGCCAGGTGCCTGCAGGCTTAGAATCACAGGCTTGCTATTTTTTTTTTTTTTTTGGCTGGGTTAAAAGAACAGCCCCATGTGATTTCCTTAGGGACTTGATATAGTTTTCTCTTTTTCCTCTCTTTTTCTGCTTCTGTCTTTTCTATGCATTTGTCTTCCTGTTCCTTTCTGACTCTCCTGTGTCCCCCTCCCAACCAAGTCCCACCCCTTACTGTGAAATGATGGGCAACTCAAACAGAACCAAAAGCAGTGTCAAGGCTGCCCACAAGGAAGGCGATCCTGTGGATGATACCTCAGTGAGTGCAGTGGCACAATGCCATGCTAAGGAAACTGGAGGCTGGCAGTGATGGACACAGAATCCTGTATTTATACACTCTGTAAAAATGACCCTGCTGCAGTCAGATCCCAGGCCCAGAAGATTAACTGAGCTTTGTTAAGATGGTTGAAGAAACTGAGTGACAGTTGCTACCGAGATGTAGGAGATTTATTGGAGTAAAGTGGGGCTTGGGTTGCCTGGCCTGGGTGTAGAGAGCCAATTAGCCAGATCTGCATGAATGCCTGAAAGAAGGAAGAACATGGGAACTAGGAAGCCAGGGTGCAGAGGGATTAATTGGGTTGTCTTCCACAACATAGCAGAGCAGGCTTTATGGAAGACCCCAAGGGAGCCAACAAAAGAACGCTTTTGTATTTTGCTGTTTGACTTGTATTTATTGTTCTTCCTCCAAGGAGTTCCCAGTGCTTTCTACCCCTCACATACTGTTCAGGGCTTTGTGTTTCAGCCCTCATCTGGAGCTGCAGATGAATGCTACAGATACCAGGCACTCTGGATCAGCCTCTAAGAACCCAAGTTCAGTCCCCAGGAATCAACCTCTAATCCACATCAGTGTTCATTCCCAGGAGGTAGAAACAATCAGACACTTGATTTATTTGGTGAATAAAGCCAAAAATGAACACAAAGGACATTGGAACTCCTTAGTAGGGTGGACTCTTCAATACTCTAGGGGATGCGGTAATACAATCATACGGTTATATATTTTGGATATTAATTTTTTCCTGCAAGTCATGAAGGAAATGCTTAATACAGATGTCTTCTCTGTATTATCAGGCTGTCCATGCATATTTTGGAATCCAACTGGCTTGGTCCCTAGTGTATTGTATCTAGTTGGGCTTAGTGGCTACTTTAATGACATCACTACTGTTTCTGGGGAGAGTTAAATGATTATCAGTTGCTCCCATGTAGGAACTTCCAGGAATACTTCTGCCACCTACTGCTTCGACTCACCAGCTTCCAAAGTTGTAGCACCAGAGACCAGATAAACAGTAGCAAGCCCCATGATGCCTAGTACTGTATTAACGGTTGGGTGGAAGAAACAAGGTTTTAATATATAGCCTTACAAGCTAGTCCATAGGATATTCCTTTAAAATTCACAGTTCCTAGGAAAGACATTTCGTAGGAATTTTTGTTTGTCAACAGTCCTAGTCAGTTGCATGTTATATTCATTGTTTCTCTTGCTGTTGTGACAAACAACTGACTAAAGCAACGTCAGGAAGAAAAGGTTCATTGTGGCTTCCGATCTGAGAGGATGTGGTCCCACAAGGTCGAGAAAACAACTCATGGGTTGTGTGAGTGTGAGAGATGGTCCGTCACATTGAGTCTGTAGTCGGGACCCAAGACAGCATGAATACTGCAGGTCACCTGGCTTACACCTTGCTCCCTTTCATTCACTCTGAGCCCCCAGCTCATGGGATGCTCCCATCCACACTGAGAGTGGGTCTTTCCTCAGTTGAACCTCTCTGGAAACACTGACACAGACATGGCCAGAGGTATGTCTCCTAGGTAGCTCTAAATCCAGTCTAGCTGACAATGAAGATTAACCATGACTCGTGATGCTGCTAATTACAAAGAATCTCAAAGCTGAAACTTTTGTAAGTTATCAAGGATAAAGATCACCTTCTTCGTCATCTCAGCAGGACAAAAGTAAGATGAGTTTCTTATTCTTTAGGAACTGGAACAAAATTGCTACCATAGGAGGAGGTGATTATATGTTTAATAATGTATGAAAAATGAAGCCGTGTAGGGCTGTGTCAGGCAATTAGTAAAAGTGATAGGTTGCTCGAAATGTTTATAATGTATGTGGCACTTGTCAGCTTTAAAAATGTATAATTGTAGTTCATTTTTCACTCTAAATAAACATTTGCTTTTATATGTGATGTGGAATTTGTAGTTTTCTTTCATAGAAGAAATTCTCTGATTGTGTAGGTTATCAAGTCCATCAATCCAGAACTTTCCTTTGGGCATTGCGGTTGTCCTTGGGAATTCTGGCTCCCGGTAGCTCACCTGTGTCCGGAAAGTATGATGATAGGTCCCACATTCCAGCCACAGACAGATCCAATGATTAATCTCCCTACCTTAACAGTGTTTTAACTTGTTTTGCACACAATCCCCTGTACAAAATCCCCTGTAGTATCTTGTCTTCCTAAGGCACTTTTCCCCATTCTATGTTGAAACCATCTGAGATTTAGTGGAAATCTCCCTAGTACAATTTGATTGTAATTAAAAATTTGGTATTATCTAATTGTCTGAATTTGACCAAGACAATTTACCTTCTTTTGACCCCAATTTTCTCATCTTGGCATCATTACGATAGTCCAGTCTCTCGTAGGGCTATGGTGGGTACTACCGGGATTAAAAGAAAGGTTAAAGTACAGACTGCTTTGCAAATAGAAGAGATTATGTTTTATTTATAAATGCAAAGCAAAATCGTCTGGGGCTCAGATTTTAAGTACTTAGACTGTAATGCCAAGTGAAGTGATATATTCTGCATTTGTTCTTCTGACAATCATAGCCCTTTTGTGTTTTATATGTCTGAGGCAAAATGACATGGCACCTTGACTGTGGCAATTTGTGACAGGCAGGCCACCATATATCTCAGATGTAGGAATTATTAGGGGATTGGCATAGAAAAGGGGCTCAATTCAATTCCAATTGCAGGTTTTTAAAGGTGAGTTCTTCCTCATTCACTGGATCCTCTGGTGTTTCTAATTGACTTGAAGGTATCTGGTCTCTCCTTGGAAATGTCACCTAGCCCTTTTCAAGTGCACTCCCGGGCAACTAAGATAATACATCGCTTAGGTTAAGCATATTACATAGTGACTGACAGCCCAAATGAGTGCATGCTTCAGTCACTAGCACAACTTCTGAGTTCAGGACTTGTCAAAACCTTTTCTTATCTCTGACCATATATTAAGGACCTGAGAAACACTGTCAAGAAGTAGTGTGGGGCTGGAAACAGTGGTTTTTCACATATGACTTCTAAGTTTAAGATGGTTATAGACTTTGAGAGTTAAAGTCATTTTTTTCTCTATTTTTTTCTTTGTGTTGGTTTTGTTGTTGTTGTTGTGGTTGTTGTTGTTGTTGTTGTTGTTTGTTTGTTTTGATTTTTAAAGACAGGGTCTCTCTGTGTAGCCCTGGTTGTCCTGGAACTCACTCTGTAGAAGAGGCTGACCTTGAACTCACAGAGCTTTGACTGCCCCTGCCTCCTGAGTGTTGAGATTAAAGGTGTGGGCCACCACAACCCAGCTCAAAGTCATTTTTAATGTAAGTGGCCATTTCAGGGCACCTGGTATGTTCCAGACACTGCTCTATACATGTCTGGTAATAGCCAGCTTGGCCTTCCTTGTAATGAGCTTACATCCTATCAGAGGCAAACATGTAGTACTCACTCGTATTAGCTGGACTAATGGGTCTAAGAGCAGAAGGCAGAACCTTCCTAGATTCAACAAGAGGACTTTATTCTCTAACTATCTGGTATTTAGTTTTCTTTATTTGAATACTGAGACAGCTTGAGTGAAATACAAACCTAATGGTTGAGAAATTAGAGCACTGGCCTCTGTTCTGGCTCAGTCCTCAGATACCTTTCTGTTCCTTCTCTTTAACCATAACTCTTTCAAATGGTTAAATGGCTTGGCCACCGTACCTGACTTTAGTTAGAATAAGTAACATTTGTCCATGAACTTCAAGGAGAATGGTCTAATATTGTGGAAGTTTATATGTGCAGAGAGTATTGTTGGCTTTCAAGGGCAATATATATGATCTAGAGGGGAAGCATTTGTTGCTCACGTTCAGTCTTTAGTTCTTCTGAGGCTACTTCACAGTGAAACAACTCTAAGGGGTTGCTCTCAGAAGATATAGGTAACCATAGCGGTACTCTCGTAGAGAATGAGCATAAAACCTTGGCTTCATGGATTGTGGTCCATCAATCTGGCAAGACAATGCGTACTGCAGCATCCTATATATGGAGCTTTCATCCTTAGAAGCTGAAGTACAGTAGAATGGATAACTAAGAGAAAATATCTTACTTTGGAAGTAAGATGGAATGGAAGTGGAGTGTCACAGGCTGTTTTTAGAGGACCCACATTCTTTACAATGAACTTGACCTTGCTTGCTTCCTTTGTCCTAGCCCAGTCAATCACAGCCTGTCCTACACATCCTCAATCAGATTTTAGGGTTTGTGTATGTTTACTTCCGGGCCAAACTCTGGGTTCTCTATGGATGGACTTTGGAGGGGAAAGCTAATAATGGTAAACTTGTCACAGGCTTCCTTGAAAGGGTTCTGTGCTTGTTCCCAGTACCCAACTCCCTCCTTCTCCCTGACTGGTCTGATTCCTTAGCTCTCCCCATTGGCCAGTGGCTGGCTGTGTGCCTGCCTTACCTTGGCAACTCTTCCCATTACTGATTGTTTGGTAAGCTTCTGATTTTTCACATGTCTCAACTTTCTGTAAGATTATTATTGTTAGCAGTGGTAATAACAACATCCTTGTTATTTATTATTATGCAAGACAAGTTACATTGTTTTTTATAAGTAAAGGGATCCAAGAGAAGTACTTCTTAAATTTTAATGTGTATACAGATTTTGGGACAAATAAAGACCTTTATCCAGAAGTTGTACACTTCTGATTTTTTCACAATCTTTCAGATGATGTTCATGCTCATAGTCCATGGAGTTAGATTAACCAAGGCCCAGGGACTCTCACAAAGGACATCAGCCTTGGGCTGAGGTCTTGAGAAAGGTGCAGGATTAGGGATGTTTGGTTACTGGACAACTCTAAAGTCAGGATCAGAAAAGCACATGACCATCCTGCCGAAAGCTTGTGAAAATTCAAGTTTACAGTCATGTAATTTTGATTAACCCCTGATTTCTCCTAGAGTTAACCAACACACTGACAAAATGAGAACAGAAAGCTTACTTTGCATCATGTTGTAAGAGGAGGTAGAAGAGACTACATCTTCCCTACAGAGACATCTTTGTCTTACTCTGGGTGGGCCATAGAAGAGCTAGAAGTTTATGCATAGGCAGAAGGAGTGGTGGGTGGTCTGTAGGAATCTTAGGAGAGAGTGGAGTCCTTCTCAGATGTGAATTTTGGGATCTTCTGAGTACTTTTGAGCCCAGCTTAGGTTATAGGCTCATCAGAGATGGTATACTTTAAGGAGAAACTGCTTTTCTGGTTTCTATTGTTACTTCCATAAAATGTTGTAAGTAGCAAAGTTAGGACCTTATTTAGGCCTTGGCATTATTTTGCTCAATATGCACAGCAATTACAAATGCAAAGTTTTTTGTTTCAAGACCCTGATCACTATCTGATATACTTAAGGTTTTGCCAATTTATTTTATTTAGTGTCTCCACTAAGTAGATTTTAGACTCTGGGCACACTTTTTCACTTCCCAGCTTCTGGAATAGAGCTTAAATACAGTAGCCTCTCAATATGTATTTGTCAGAGAAGTGATTCGACGGATGGGAAATCCAAGAAAGGTTAAGTAATTTGCCCTAGGTTACCCACATGATGAATGCTGCTGTCGAAATCTAGATCCAGGGCACTTTGCTTTAAAGCTCTTAACCACTCATAGTTCCATAAACCTGCCATGTCCATCATGCTAGGTGCCTTGTAGGTTTGTTGTTTATGCTCTTAACACTTTAGTCTTTGGGTGTTGAGTTCAGAGCATCTGTGGGTGCTACTTGGGTACCCAGACATTTGTCAGTGACTTCTGAGAGGTCATAGTAGAGACAAGCCTGAGGCATTTTAGGTCCTTGGTATTCCCAGATAAGGGTATAGGGAATAAATATCCTCAGTTAGCAGGCCAGAAAAAGGTAACATTTTAAAAAAAAATTTCGGCCTCAATCGACTTTTCTTTAAATGGGGTTGTCACCCACTTAGACTCAGAAGAGAATTTACTTATTTGTTATGTTTGAGTTAAAGGAGCTGAAGTCTCCAGGAGAATCAAACAAGCAAGATTATGTCACCCAGATTCCACAAGCAGAAATTGTCCTGGTTTCCCTAGAAGCACAGTCATTGGGTGCTGATCTGCTGATCGAACCCACGGCCTTAAAACATCACCAGTGCCACAGGATGGCAGTGTTGGAAGAACAGTAGAAAGCTCAAAAAACACATTTGCAAAAACTAGGCTTTTGACTCAGAACTAGTTTTTTTGGAATCATCTGATAGAAGATGCACAAGAAGCACACACACACATCTAGATATCTATTTGAGCAAGGAACTCAAATCCCATTATGCACTCCCAAGGCTCCAAAGGGTGGATGGTGTTGATTCTACTCCAACTCAAAGGTATAAAGTGCGAATGAGCACACCTGACAGGTGGCACAAGTGCACTTGGGTATGACCAGGGCCCATGGGCATAGAATCCTACATGAGGTCATAATTGATTAAAAATAACATATTCCATGCCTTCACACAGTTATTAGCAAAGGAAGAAAGTGGTGCTGTTCTAGAAAAACAAGCTGTACCTTTCTATTTATTTATTTATTTATTTATTTATTTATTTATTTATTTGTAATACTGGTGATTGAACCAGGACCTTATGCATACTGGGCAAGCATACTGAGATATATTCATAGTTTCATTTTTATTAATTGAAATATTTTATTCTGAGACAGAGGTCATGATTTATGAAGTTGATATCAGGAAATTACTTAGACATCATAGAATCGTGATGATATACATTCTTATTGGTTTGTTATGGATTTAGAGTGACTCCCAATAAAATAAAACTTTAATGGTTTTATTTAATGAAAATTAATGTTTTTTTGGAAGCTCTTCAAAATAAAAGCCTTTTGAGTAGTCTTGTGATCTATCTATCTATCTATCTATCTATCTATATCTATCATCTATCTAATCTATCATCTCTTTGAATCTAACTGGTTTCATGAAGTGAGAAGGAGTTTTCTATTCATGTAACCCAGTCTCAGGCAGAGTTTCCTAGAGCTTAATGTATTAAAGAAGGGGTTAATTTTCAGGGTCTTCCCACAAAGTACTGTAAAGAAAGAAACAAAGGGATGGAGAGTAACTTCTCTCAAATTCAGGATGAGCAGTAGCTTATGCCTTACATTCAGCTCATGAATAAGTCTATAACAAAGAGGTGAGGCATTTTCCACAGAAGGCACATACATCACAATGATCTCCAAAGCCAAATGAAGGCCCAGCTCCATCAGGAATAACGAATGTCCAGGCTGGTTCACACCATAACTTATTCCTGTTCCCTAAGTTCATCACATTGTCTGCCACCACTGCTCATTTTCTCAGAATAATTTCTCTAGTTGTCCACGGGCTTCCAGCCCTCATCACCAAGCACAATAAAGAATTGTCATATCCTCTCATATAATTTACCCTAGCATCCACAAATCTCCTCAGGACTCCACAAACAAAGCAACATGCAAAATGTGGGATACAGTTGATCACCAGTACATGGACATGTCTTCAAGAGCAGAAGTAGGAGATGTGAATAAAGGAGAAAGGTGTGGACTTGGCACATTAGCCAGTCGCTCTGATTTTCCATTTGCCCCACTCCAAATAAATGAGCTGTAGTCTACAGACAGAATTATCATATTTTTAATATGAAATCTGCACGAAGGCTTTTGCAAATACTGCTAAAGTTAAACTAATATCAGCTGCCCCAAGAAGTACCACAAGATGACATGAAAAACAGCTAGCTTTACAGTTCATACTGGACACTGGGAGGACAATTGTAAGAAATGCATGTTCAACTGTCTCCATTTGTGCTTGCTTCAGAGTCACTGATGTTCGTGGTCAGAGCCAAAATGACAATAAGCAAGAGGCAAAGCCAAATTGCATCTGGTGACAATGGCCTGGGTCAAGGTGATTATATCCTTCCTCGCACTTGCTCTCAGATAGATACTATGCTGTGAAGAACTAGACAGAGAAAATCATTGTGAAAAATTTGACACAAGTATCATCAAACTCAATAAAAACCAGTCTTGAGGAGGCTGTCAGTGTAATGTTGCTTTCCTGCTTGAGGAAGTAAATCAAACACAGATGGGGAATACCCGAAATAAAGAACTATAATCGGTATTTGGGAATTTGTTCACTGTGGTCCAATCATTCATTGAGTTTCTGTTTGTCCTGCTGCTACTCTTGATAGGAGCTTGTTATGTGTCATTACTAAAGAGTGACCATTAGCTTTGACTGTCCCTCCTATCCTTCATCAACTCTGTCCTTTGATTGCTGCTTTTCCCAATCCCCTCCCCCTAGCCAAAAAAATTTTATCACTCCTCTTCCTCAGTGACTGTCCCAGGCATTCTGCCATGCCAAAGCAGCCCATTATTCTGAAATTATTTACCCATTGCTCTCTCATATTTGACTTTAACATAGTTATCTTTGTGTTATGTCAGCATACCATTGGCCACATTGAATTTAGAATTAAAGGAAATTTTTTTTTCAAATATAGATCTAAAATGCTTTCAATGTATATATGCATGTACACATTCATGTTTACATCTACATATATATATACACATATATACACATATGTATATATACATATATATACATATGTATACATATATGTATACACACACATACACACACACATATATATATATATACACACACACACATATGCACACATGTGTTTAGTCTCTGAGGTAGTCTCTTTTTCATAGGCTTGTTGATTTTAGGCAGTTTAAAATACTTACTTCACCCTGTATTCTAGTGGAATGCTAGCACAATATTGAGTTTGGAAAGGATTAAACTTAATTAATAACAGTTTTTAATTAATAAGCATTAACACAACCTATTTTCCTCCTGGGTTGCACTGGTATTTTCAAGGTATTTGGAACACTCGCTTGTGCACCAGAATGGAGACTTACTTGCTTTCTAAATTGTGCCCTTTGCTGACAAATGACAACTTCTTAGAAAACTTGTACTTCCCATCGGTAAGGTAGGTACATCTATACAATTCAAAAAGTTCAGAAAACAGAGAGATTGCCTCTGTCTTTACTTATGAGTGTCAGAAACTGAGGCAATGTATTATTTGAATAACGAATGTGCATGACCAAGTAAGGCACAGGGATTTCTCCCATGCCCAATTATCTGCTGGCTCAGCAGTGCTCATCTTCTGTGCAGTAAGTGCTGTCCTTGGTTTTGTAGCACTGGGGCTGCTCTGGCTCAGGAAGGCTTCGCTGTTCTATGAAGGCCAGTGGACCTTTTCATCATGTCTGTCTCTTAAGTATGCTAAGGCATCTCTCTCTTCCCGCTTTTATTTCAGATGCTTTAGAAGACTCGGCGAAATAAAGCTTCGGGCTTTCCTTTGTTTGACAGAGCAGTCCTGCTCAGTCATTCTCTGGAATTAAGGGGATATAAATGCACCTCAACGAGGCAGCTGCCGTGTTTTTGTGATTGGCGGAAAATTAATTTCTCATCAGGTGGTGTTGGGTTATCTATTTCCCCCTGTGTCTGGTCTCTGAGAAAGGCAATAATTGTACCAGGCTGCTGCGCTTCTAAGTTACCTTTACCTTTTCTTCGCTCTGGCTCTTGTGTCTGGCTTTGGTGTCAGTCTTGTGGACAAAGCCTTTGGGGTAGTGTTTTAAGTCCCTTCAATGGAGGCCACTGGATGCTCAAAGATTCCCAGGTCTTAGTCCATTATCCTTAGCTCTGCCTTATCCTCAACCTAGACAACAATATTTTCAATTTTAATGTTGTGAACAAATTGAAGAGCATGAGTGTAGGAAGAATGGAAAGAGATATATATGGTTAGCTTTGGGAAGATTTCTTATTGTATATAGTTTTGTTTTCCAGCTCTGCTGTGATTGGCAGTCTTGACATATATAGGTTCCTTTCCAGCCCGAGGAAACTATAAATGGTCATAAAATGGGGCAGCACAAGGATAGAGGTAAGAGACAGTAACACTGTATTAGGTATTGTAATCCCAGCTCAAGTCTCACAGGATAATCAAAGATAATTTAACCCAATAATTTTAACTTCAGTGTCTTCTGGGATATACCCAGACCTCACCTTATTTTTTTTTTTTGTCCAGAAAAAAACCACTAATGTTGTATGATATGTTGTAGCTTTCAGAATATATATATATATATATATATATATATGTATGTATATACATATATATACATATATATATGTATACATATATATACATATATATACATATATGTATATATATACATATATATACATATATATATATACACACACATGCACACATATATACATATACATATATATGTATATATATGTGTGTGTATGTATATATATGTGTATATATATATGTGTATATATGTATATATACTTTCAGAGTATATATATATATATATATAACTTATATATGTGTAGTATATCATATATTATAATATGTGTCATGTGATTTTTCAAATATCCCTGTAAAATAGAAAAGAGAAGTAAATTTTGTCATTATTACCTATGTATTTTCTTCAGCTTGTTTTTGCTTTTTATGCTTCTGAATGATGTATTACATCAGAATAAAAATGATTTTTACACCAGTTTTTGCCATTCGGATCCACACAGAAAAAGCAAGGCCTGGGGAGCTTGAGTGACTTACCTGCAGTGTCAGGTTAAATGCTTAAAGAATTGGGTTCTCAGGCGCTGTCTTTCCATAGCCTTTAAAGTGTTAACCTTTGTACTCTGAGATAGATACAAATTTACATGTAAATCTGATAAGAAGTGGTACAGAAGGATCCTCTGCAGCCTTTCTCAGTGGCCATAACTTCTGGCCATGTCGTTGCTCAGTAATCAGCCCTGATTACAGTGGAGATGCAGGATACTGCACCAACTAAAAGATCCTGCTAGTCCAGCCCCTCATTTCCTCATTCGAAAGAAGTTATGTGGGCAAATACTCAGAGTGACTCTCTGAAGGAGAACTCCTGGGTTAATGTGCCAACAGTTTGTCCCAGTTTGTGGCTTAGAAACATGGATATGTTACCATGGTTTAGTTAGTTAGTCATTTGCTCATTGAAGAACATTGGGTTGTTTTTAAGTTTGGGGTTTTGTAAACAAAGCTGGTATAGAAATCTCCATAAGTTTTTTTTTTTTAAGTTTTATTTCATTTGTGTGTGTGTGTGTGTGTGTGTGTGTGTGTGTGTGTGAGAGAGAGAGAGAGAGAGAGAGAGAGAGAGAGAGAGAGAGAGAGAGAGGTACATATGAATGCAGGTGCCTACAGAAGTCAGAAGAAGGTGTTGGATAATCTGGGGCTAGAATTTCATGAGATTGCGAACCTCCTAACAGGAACGCTGGGAGCCAAACCTGGGTCTTTTGCAAGAGCAGCAAATGTTCTTAACTACTTAGGCACCTCTCTAGCCCACTTCATAGATATTCATATGAATATGCTTTCATTTCTTTTGGGATTAATAACAGGACTGCATTTTTGGAGTTATAGACTTTCATATTTCCCACTTCCCCTTTATGGGAAATACCACAGCCATGGTCTAGAGTGGCTACAGCATCTTACATTGATCCAACAGTGCATGAGTCATTTGCTTCTTCACATCCTCTCCAGGCTTGGTTGTTATCACTGTTTTTAAAGTTAGCCATGCTGCTAAGTGCAATGAGCCTGGTGCTGGTTTAGTATGCTTTTCTCTCATAGCTAATGATGTCGAGCATTTTTATGATCTTATTTGTTTTGTTTTTCCTCTCTAATGCAATGCCTCGTTATGTCTTTTGCCTGTTAATTTGATCCCCCCATTTTTTTTTACATTACTGTTGAACTGAAGGCCTTTACATCCTCTAGATAAGATATGTTCTTCATATAGGATATGTGGATCACAAAGCTTTTTATCAGTTTTCAGAGAATACATTCTTAATTTTGATGAAGGTCAACCTGTCAAGTTTTCCCTTGTGCATCGTGTTTCAGTGTAAGGTCTATGAGCTCTTTTCCTAATCCTAAATCCCGTGGGTTTAGAACATTTAAAAAGCCCATAATTTATTGTTTTATATTTCATGTTCAGATCTATGACTTATTTTGACATGGGTTTTTATGTAATGTGTAAGACCTGAATTAAAATTCTTTTGTTGTTGTTTGTTTATGCCAGTGGGTACACAGTTGACCCAGGAACATTTGTTAAACAGTCTGTCTCTCCTTCATTGAATTAATTTTATACCTTTGTCAAAAATAAGTTAGATATATTTTGGTGGGCATATGTTCAGCTCTCTTGTTACTTTATTTATTTATTTTTTTTTTGATGGCTGGCTTTTGCCAGTTTGATGTAGACTAGTGTCAGCAGGTATCTTAGTCAGGATCACAATTGCTATGATGAAACGCCACGGTCAAAGGCAACTTGGGGAGGAAAAGGAAAAGGTTCATTTGGTTTCTATACCTTGAGCCACAGTCCATGGAGGGAAGCCAAGGCAGGAACTCAAAATGGGCAGGAATCTGAGGCAGAAGCTGATGCAGAGGCCATGGAGTGCTGCTTACAGGCTTGTTCCACCTGACCTGCTTTCTGATAGAATTCAGGATCACCAGACTGGGGTGGGGATGGCACAACCCACAATGAATTTGGGTTTCCCTCATCAATCACCAATTAAGAAAATGCCCTACAGGCTTGTCTACAGACTGATCTTATGTCGGCTAGATGACTCTAGGCTAGATGACTCTAGCCTGTGTAGAGTTAACATAGAACTAGCCAGCACACTAGGGATGCAGTAACCTCAATTGAGGATCTTCCTTCATCTGATTGGCCTGTTGGAAGGTCTATGAGGAATTTTCTTGATTAATGACTGATGTGGGAAAATCCATCCCACTGTGGATGGTGCCATCCCTGAGCAAGTGAGCTGTGGGAAGCAAGCCAGTAAGCAGTGTTCCTCTGATTTTTCCCTCCTTCAGTTCTCACCTCCAGTTCCTGCCTTGGATTTCCCCAACGATTAACTATAACCTGTAAGTCAAATAAACCTTTCCCTCTGCTAATCTATTTTTGCTTCTGATGTTTATCATAGCAACAGAAAAGCAAACCAAGACACAACTCATTGACCTGTTTCTATTCCTGTTCAAATATGAAATCTTGATTACTATAAATGTTCATTTAACTTTAGAAACAAATAAAATTATTTCTCTGACCTTATTCTTATGAAAATATTTATTCTATTTCCCTTAATTTTCTATGTACATTTCCTAGAAGACTTGTTCATAACTAAAAAGTATTTTTGTTGAGCTTGCAATAGAAATTCCGTTAATCTTGGATATCAACTTAGGAGTAATTGGCATTTCTATATCTAATCAATCATTTAATTCAGGAACTTAACATGTATCTCTGTTTATTTAAATACTTGATTTCTTTTACTAGTATTTCAAAGTTTTCTGCATAAAGCTAGGATATATTTTGTTGTTTTGAGTCAGTGTAAATAAGATTCTCAGTTTTGATGTAAAAACAGCCAATGGAAATCCAATTGCTTTTTGGATGTTTCTGTGTCTTTTATTCTTGATAGACTCACTCATTAGTTCTAGGAGTTAAATCTTTTTTCCCCAGATATTTCTTTGAGATTTTCTATGTAGAAAAACATGTCTAAAAAACACAGTTCTGTTTCTTTTTCTTAATAGTTCCTTTAAATAAAAATTCAATTTCTTAAAGTGAAATCATATCCCTAGATGACATATACTATTTCTTGTATCATATCATAGGATGTGGAATATCTGAAGTTTCGTGTTTAATGAAGCGTAGTGAGCAGTGGGATTGATAAGATTGTCTCAAGCCATACATTTTCATAATCACCATATAATCATAATCTTTTACATAACAGAGTACGAATTGATTTATAATTAATTTTTGAATCAGAAATTGTAAACTTAGAATATTTTGAATTCCATAACAGTGCCCTTGCATCTACTAATCAGAGTTGGATCAAGAAGGACCAATCCTTATCAATCTTTTCTTTTCTTTTTTTTTTTTTATAATTTATTTTTTATTAGGTATTTTCCTCGTTTACCTTTTCAATGCTAACCCAAAAGTCCCCCATACCCACCCTCCCAATCCCCTATCCACCCACTCTCCCTTTTTGGCCCTGGGGTTCCCCTGTACTGGGGCATATAAAGTTTGCAAGTCCAATGGGCCTCTCTTTGCAGTGATGGCCGACTAGGCCATCTTTTGATACATATGCAGCTAGAGTCAAGAGCTCCGGGATACTGGTTAGTTCATATTGTTGTTCCAACTATAGGGTTGCAGTTCCCTTTAGCTCCTTGGGTAATTTCTCTAGCTTCTCCATTGGGGGGCCGTGTGATCCATCCAATAGCTGACTGTGATCATCCACTTCTGTGTTTGCTAGGCCCCGGCACTGTCTCACAAGAGACAGCTATATCTGGGTCCTTTCAGCAAAATCTTGCTAGTGTATGCAATGGTGTCAGCGTTTGGAAGCTGATTATGGGATGGATCCCTGCATATGGCAATCACTAGATGGTCCATCCTTTCGTCACAGTTCCAAATTTTGTCTCTGTAACTCCTTCCATGGGTGTTTTGTTCCCATTTCTAAAAAGGGGCAAAGTGTCCATACTTTGGTCTTCATTCTTCTTAAATTTCATGCGTTTAGCAAATTGTATCTTATATGTTGGGTATCCTAAGTTTCTGGGCTAATATTCACTTATCAGTGAGTACATATTGTGCGAGTTCCTTTGTGATTGGGTTACCTCACTCAGGATGATGCCCTCCAGGTCCATCCATTTGCCTAGGAATTTCATAAATTCATTTTTTTTAATAGTGAGTAGTACTCCATTGTGTAAATGTACCACATTTTCTGTATCCATTCCTCTGTTGAGGGGCATCTAGGTTCTTTCCAGCTTCTGGCTATTATAAATAAGGCTGCTATGAACATAGTGGAGCATGTGTCCTTACCGGTTGGGACATCTTCTGGATATATGCCCAGGAGAGGTATTTTCTTAAATGTAGTGCCTCTGGCAGGGGCAGAGCATGCTCTCCATCCTTCCTCATTATCGTCATCAGGACCAAAGGTTGTTAGTGTCATTTTGTGGTCATGTGTCTTTATATTTGATGTGTTGTAACTGGGGGTAGTTATTCCTTTTAATGATCAGTTTGTTTCAATGCCAGTCAATGGGAGTCACCTGGTTTTATTGTCCTTCGAAATGACTCACTTGTTTTTAAATTTCCTTGTAATTACGTATTTCATAAAATCTGGCACTTTAAACAGGTTTAACTTACAATCCATTGCACATGCAGTCGAGTGTCACTGAATTACATATCAATTTTGTGCAGCTACTGCTACAATTTAAAAATCAAATATCTTAAATAATTCTCATAGCAATTCTACTTGTTAACCAGTAACTACTGTCTGCCCCTCATCCCTAATCTGCTATCTTCTAATGTTCCTCTGTTGATAAGCTTGCCTCACCTAGATAGTTCATATGGGTGTAATCATGCATTGCTGTTATTTTATGTCTGGCTTACTGCACTTAGCCTAATGTTTCTAAGTTCATTATTATTCACGTGTATCCTAATATCACTGGCTTGGCTAAATATGTCCCTCTTGTTTGTACACCACGAACAAGGTTCCTTGTATCTGTGGATAAGTTCTTGGCACACATTTGTTTATTGTAAGCAATGTAGCTACAGACATTGGCAGCCATGTTTTTGTTTGAGTCCTGGCTTTCGGTTACTTTAGGCATATACCAAGTGTGGATTTTAAATTATGATAATTATGTCCTATCTGTTTTGGGACCTCTTAAACTGTTTCCCACAGTGGCCTCAGTATTTTTTCATATACCCACAGCCACATACAGGGGTTTCATTTTTGCACCTCTTGATCAACATTTTGTCCTGTTACTTTTAAAAGTTATAAGCCATCCTAATAGATTATTAATATGATCTACAATAAAGTAGATTATTATGGATTTGCTTTGAATTTACCTAATGACTATTGGTGTTGACAACTTTTTAATTTGCTTATTGGTCATTTGTATGTACTTTGTAGAGACATACATATTCAGGTCCTTTGCCTGTTTTTAAATTAGGTCACACTACTGTTATGTCGTTCAGTTGCAAGGCTTCATGATATATTCTGGATAATGAATATTTGTCAGATACTTGACTTGACAGTATTTTCTTCCATTCTCTGAAAGTTTGCTTTTCAAAACCTTCTTCATAATGTTCTTTGATATAAATGTTTAAATTTTTGATGAAGGCCAACTTACATATTTTTCCTTTGTTCCATGTTTTTAGTGTTGAACCTAAGAATTATGAGATTCAAGTCCATGAACACTTAGCCCTGTTTTTTTCTCTAAGAATATTATCATTTTAGCACATATATTTATTTTTTGATCATTTGTATCAGTTTTAATATATGGTGTAAGATAGGGTGTCAAGATTCATTCTTTGGCATGTAGAAATCATGTTGTCACAGGGCCATATTTGGATGATTTGGCACTATTACCAAAAGATTATTATGAACAGATGTATATAGATTTATTTATAGAATTGTAATTCTACTTTATTTCTTTGTATATCTCTTCTTTGCTATCTTGATTATCTTAGCTTCCTAGTAAAGTTTGAAATTGAGAAATGTGAGTACCTTATTCCTTTTGAAGATTGTTTGGCTATTCATGGTTGCTGTAATTCCATATAAGTTTAAAGATAAAGCCTTCCATTTCTGTGAAACTTTATGGGAAATTTGATAGGGATTCAGTTGAATAATGTTAAATTCTGCCAAAATGTAAATGTGCGGTATCTTTCTATTCATTTATGTTTATATTTTTAAACTTTCATCCCAAATGTTTCATAATTTTCAGTATGGAGGTCTTCTCTGCCTTGGGCAAATTTTTTGTAGGTCTTTTGTTCTTTTGGATGCCATATAATACTTTTAAAGATTGTTTACTCTGAGTATATAGTAGCACATCAAACATTTTTGTGATCATGAAGTAAACGAGAATAGACAGAGTGTTTCTCACATTGTTTGGTCATGGCAGCTTTCACTTGAATATTCTATTGAATTTGGCTGTTCTCTAAATGTTCATAAATTCATTGTAATTTAGTCATAGTCATTTTGGACTTGTTTGTGTTCTGAAATTATGGTGACTTCACTCATTGGCTTTATTTTAGATTCTTAATTGTGTTTTCTATGTTCTATATTCAAGTATCAACATTCATAAAATATATTGTTTTACTTCCTTCCCATTTAACTGTCTTTTATTAATTTTTTCTTACCAAATGATTCTTTCTAGGACTGGATTCAGACCTCAGCACTGAAAAAATTCTATGTAAGGCAATTCTGACAGCTCTGGTATCATAGTCATGGCATCTTATTATTGTATTCATTCACTGGATGTATTTCTGTTTCTTGATATGAATGGTAATTACATCTGAACCTTTGGAGTATTATAGTATTGTTTTACATGACTCTAGGCCTTATTAAAATTATGGATTTAAGTAGTTTCCACTGTCATCCTTCATCCTTCAGAAAGAGGAAAGGGATTCCCCTGGTCGTCACTGCATGTGGAAGTCAAAGTTTAGTGTTAATTGAGACTCAATGAGGAGGCTTTATCAGTCCTAGGAAGGATGGGCTCTGCTTTACTTCGATATTTACCCACATGTGAAAACCAGAAGTTTCCCATCACTTCTCTTATGGCCTACACTTTTACCGCACTGAAATGATCTTTATATTCCTAGGTAGTGTGAAATTTCCAAGTCATCACTAAGCTTCTCTGACAGTTTTCTAATACAGAATGAGAAACTTCCTATGTTCTGCTGGATTGGAGGTTGAGACCCAATTTCCTGTCAGTAGCCACAATGAATAGCTAAACAGCATGGGAACTCATTACCAATTGACAGGCACAGGAGTTTTTGTCTCTTTATTAGCCATTCCAGACAGTGCATTGAACAAGGTTAGGTTTCCTCGATACTGATGTTTTTGGAACTTACCACTTGCCTTCTCTAGTATGGGTAGAGGGGAGAATATAGATATAACTGTTGTGTTTGTCTGGTAAAGAACATTTATCCTGTAAGTTTTTCTTCCTCTGCATGCTTCTTATTTCTTGGTCCTTCATAGAGACATGTGTGTGTGTGTGTGTGTGTGTGTGTGTGTGTGTGTGTACAAGCATGCACATGCTTTGCTGGAAATTGAACTTGAGGCCTCATGTATATAAGGCAAGAGCTGGTTTGTCTTCTCTTATCAACAGTTCTATATTTCAGGCTTCTTCAGGAAATCCCAGAGAACTCACCAGTTTATCATTCCTGCTCCTGTTTTCCCAGTCAGTCTGCTTTCTTCTCTGTGTTTTAGAATTTTCTTATGTTTATTTTACATGCATCTTCTAGAATTTCCAGTTTGTATTTCTTGAGAGAAATGAGTTGAACTACATGCAATTATAAGAAAACCAAAGTCTTCTATGTACTCTAAAGTATGGCCCTCATTGACTTCCTTTCCAGGCTAGTAGCTCCTTATTAAATATCTAGATCAGTGTTTTTAAAACTGTAGGTTGTGACCCATTAGTGAGTCATAAAATCCATTTGATAGGTCATGGCCAATATTTAAAAATGACACAAAATCGAAAAAATGAAAAATAAAAACATATATTGCGTATAAAGAAGATAAAGACTGTCACAATATATTTTGTGTTTATGAATGGGAAGAGCAGGAAGAAGCAGAGATCTACTACTATTAGGTTGCCAGATAAAATGATTTCTTAAGCATGGGTTACAGCTCTGAGTTCAAAAACCTGTTGCCTGGAAGGGGTTTCAATGAGGCTCATTGCCCACTTGTTTTCTAGACCACAAACACTGGATGGGTTGAGCATTTGTGTATGAGGTATATGCAGGTTAGACTGGAGGCTCCTGTTTTCAGGGTTTTCTGCCACAGAGGGACTGATTGGACACAGAAGAACTAAAGTCATTCTGAGATTTATTCCAAAGCCTTGAATCTGAGATGTTCTTTGTAGCTTTGAACCTGACAATTAATGCCCTCTTAGAGGGACTGCTTTGAGACTCCCTTGTACTACAGACATGGGTTATTGCAGGTTAATTCTCCCAGGGAGAGTAAATAGATAAAGGGCACACTCAATTTAACTACTAATGTTTAAGTCTGAATTAGAATCAAGGCCATTCTGGGTACCTCCATATTGTGTCAGCACTGAATGAGGAAGAGTGGAAGGAAAAGACAGGGACTATGCTAGCAGAGAGCATATAAACGTCTTTCCTGTTGGGAAGGATGAAATTTAAAAACACCCAAACAAAAGAACAACAAATTGAACACTATGTCTCTGACTAATAAAGACTGGAAGCAAGTGTATGAGTGTATATGAATAAGATCTGGCAAGATCTCTGGGTTTCCCCATTTCCCCTCATGGGATCTAATACCAGATGTGTTGTATGTGCCATGAAGATTCTAATTATCTATATCTCTAACTTGCTCTATCTATCTATCTATCTATCTATCTATCTATCTATCTCTCTCTCTATCTCTCTCTCTATCTCTCTATCATCTATTTATCTAATCTTTTGCCTCCTTTTGGCTTAATTTGGTGCTAGGCATCTTTTTTTTTTTTTTTGAGACAGGGTTTCTCTGTAGCCCTGGCTGTCCTGGAACTCACTTTGTAGACCAGGCTGGCCTTGAACTCAGAAATCCGCCTGCCTCTGCCTCCTAAGTGCTGGGATTAAAGGCGTGCACCACCATGCCCAGTGGTGCTAGGCACTTTTACATGGGCTCTATGCCAATTCATTGGAATGACTCCACAGACAAGTATCTCTAGTTCTACTTCACAGGTGAGAAAGATTATGTTCATATGGCTTACAGTTTTCAAGTGTCAGAGTCAGGATTTACAGAGGTAAATCATGTCTGCCACTCTATTATAACTGCCCCCATGAAGTAATATCATGAGAGAATGGAAATGGCTTCCATGGGAATTAAGGGGCTTGGCTCCTTTTTTACAGGTCCACAGAACCACTGTTGATATGTAGTCCTGGGCAAAGGTTTTATGATATAGGGTTCTTCCTGCAGTCCAACTATTTTAAGAAAATGTATCTTCTTCCCTAAAACAAATTTTATTGGTTAAAAAGAGATAGCTATGAAACCCAGCAAAGCATAAAACAGAAGGTGAAATACAGCAGGGGACATACGCTGTTTCATCTCACACTGAATAGCATACTTTCAGAAACTGCTGTAAATTAAATAAAGGAACACACATGTGAAACTGTTTAAGCCTTTAGCAAATATTTGGGACAGTGGTGCTGTTACAAAAACTTATTGCAAGTGATAAAAGAACCAGTAGAGATAAATTCTGGCTAATAAATCCTGTCATCTTATCAATGAAGTAGAAAGTACTTCCGTAACGGGTTCATGATGTAGGATGCATTCTGGTGTCTTCTCTTCCACATCTGGGCTAGGCAGCACAGTCTAAATGCAAACACCAGGCTGCCACTGCCGTTTTCTGTGCTGTTCCTCAAATATTGAGCTTCCAAACAAAAGCCTAAAGACACCTCACCAAGCCCTCCATCAGAATCAAAAATAGCAAAGTGATTACAGGGCAGATTAATAGGGGCACAGCTAAGGTGGAAAGTGCAGACTGAGCAATACAGGTAGAAAACTTAATAATTGACTGTGTGCTGGCTCCAAGTGGCTGTAAAGGATTCTTTGGAGACAGTATTTTATAAAGCAGCACAATTGCTTGAATCAGCTAGGCTGGTTTTCCTAGCTGAGTTGTAGGGTTGGGGGGGTAGGGTTCCAGGAAGATTTGGACTTCTAAATAAGGTACATTCTTCACTATTGAGAAGTTTAATTAAAATGGAAATAAAATCATATACTCTAACCTTATAGGAAAAGATGTTTAAACATCATTCTAGTGCCACCTGGATCATTAGAGCAAAGAAGAAATCAGCATCTAATTGCCTGTAGGGTGTTTACGTATGTTATCACAGCAGCTTGAAGAACAAAGCAAGTCAGACCCAGGCATTTTTTTTTTTTTTAATTTAACCCACTGTCAGCTTTCTCTTCCTAGTTCCTCAGATGCAAATACAATATCATTACAGAGGTAACTCAATTTACACAGATGTATTCCTGAAAACCAGATGTGCTGTGTGCAAACCAAATTGTTGTGGATCAAATTATGTTTTATATCCTAAGGGAACTTGTTATTTAAGCATCTGTGATGCCTACGATGACTTAAGAGATTGGCATTTATGGGCCAACTGGTTACCTCTGATAAGTTAGTGCGTCTGGGTCTTGTCAGGGTCATGCTTGGGTTGTGCTGTGGAGGAAAAAAGTAAGTGTCAGTGCCTTAATACAGGAGAGATGCTTTTCTAGATTTACTCAGCATCTGACCCAGGTCAGATGGCTCTCTGGTGGCCTGACTTCCCAAGGATCCAGGGACTCAGAGACTCATGTTGCTTTCTTCCAGTAGCTCTGATACTTCAGCATCATGTGACTTCACACAACTGCACAGATGGAGGCATAAATGGTAGTGAGTGGCTAGAAAATTGCACATGGCTTGGTGAAGACAGTTTGCTTTTCTGAGATCCATCATTGCGTTGCTGCCTCTGTGGGTTTCGGAAGTGTCATTGTGACTCTATGGAAGAACTAATTGAATTTCAGATCTCTTGCTATATTACACATTCAATGATGCCTTTGCCCACGAATATAGTTCATTGTTGAAATAATAATGAAGTTAATCTGGCCATTGCATTTAGGAGCCAGAGGAAGGAACCCTATGGGATAGGACTGTAGACTTTCAAAAGGAGGCTTGACTCAACACAATAGTCTTTACACTATGCCCTTGGTCCTGCAAATCCTGCTTTTCAATTTCCTTCACTTTGTCTTCAATTAGTATCTGCATGGTCAACTTTGGGTGTCATCTTGCCTGGGTTAGAGGACAGCCCCAGTGTAGGCAGGCTCTATCTGACTGGTGAAACAACTAGGTAAAGCAAAGGCTAGAGGAAGGTTGTGTGGACTCCATTTTCTTCAGCTGGGCTATCCCTTGGGTCCTGTCCTTAGACTTCAGAAGTTCATTTTCTCTGAATGGTCATCAGCAATTCCCTGGGTCTGAAGTCTTTGGCTTAGGAACAAGCTATATTATTGGCTTCTAGCTATCCTGGGGCACGCTGTGGGATTCCCCACTTTCCATAATTGCTTGCATTGACTTCCATAATAAATCCATTTATATATGCCTATGCACAGTGCATTCACCATTGTAAATGATAAGTTATCTGAGAAGAGTGTCACTAAACAATTTTGTTATGAAACACCACAGAGTGCATGAACACAACTTTAGGTATCTACATCATTAGTTGATATAATTGAAAAGATTGCATATGCCATTCGCTCTTGACAGAAACACTGCTATGCTGTGCACATCCTCTTGGCTGTTTACAGAGATCTCTGCTGGCTGGGAACTCAGGTGATTCCTCTGATTTTGGTTATTTTATGGACTTGCATTTGATCTGCATATTAGTGACTTCTTCTAAGCCCTTGGTCCAGCTCTGATATCTGCTCTCTGTCTCCATTGTTGGTTTGTTAAATTAGTTATGTGACCTTCCGTATACCAATTCCTCTTCTAATATTCTGTCTTTATCATGGCTCCCGAGTGGATTGTGCTCTACCATACATCCTAAAGGTTGCTCAAGAACATCGTTCCAGAAATTCCTGTCCTGTCTATCATCTGGATCCCCTATCTACTCATTAGTTTTGTATGTAAAAATGTCCATTGTTTCATATTGAAAAGGAAAAATCATCTTGACTCAGTTCCTATTATAGTTATCTTCTTGCTATTACTGCAAAACAGGGCATTTCTTTTATCTCCTCCTATATTTACTTGCATATATGTCACAGTGATTCTTAGTACACCATATTCTGATTAACTGTTTTCATCAAGGTCACCCTTGATTTCTGTCTTAAAAATGATTACTCTGAATTTTCATTTGTTTGTTTTAAATTGAATCGAGACCTGGAATCTGTTTTTTTTCTTTCTTTTTTTAAAGTTCATTTATACTTAGTAGTTAAAGAAAATGTTTCATGGCTTACCTATTGGGATTTCAGATTTTCTATTGCTTCTAAGCAATTTCAAAATTGACTTGTTTTTCTAGTGTTCATTTGTTTCCAGGCTACAAAATCTTGAGTACTTCAAATTTCCTATGATAAATTATGTGCTAACTTATTTCTTATTTCCACAATATACTTAGAATTTAGTTTTTAAAAAGATTTATTTTCATGTTTACTAGTATTTTGCCTACATGTTTGTATGTGAATTACATGTGTACTTCGTTCTCCAGGAGGCCAGAAGACAGCAAATCGGAGTTGCAGGTGTCTGTAAGCTCTCATATGCATGCTATGAACCAAATCTGGATCCTCAGAAGAGCAGCAAGCGCTTTTATCCATTGAGCCTTCTCTCTAACTCTAGAATTGACTTTTTGCTAGATCTTACTTTTATGATTTTCCCATACACTTAAGCTAAATACTGCTATCCTATCTTTTAAGATATGGCCACTCAATAAAGTCAAGTACAGTCATTTATAAGCGTCTAGGGACCTGTTTGAAGCCCAGCAGGCTTGCTTATTTAAGAAAATGTAGGTGCTGTCATTCTGGGAGTCGGGTAATGGAAAGATGAGATGGTAGACATTCAACTCTATTAGCCTGAATCCTGAACATTAGGCTAATACTAGGAAGTAAAATGTTCTTCCTAGAAAAGTCCGATTTCCTGAGTTTAGGAAGCAAGCTTAGTGAGGCCTAAGCTGGCATCTGACACAGGGTGTGGATTTCATTCATTCAATCAAATTCTTCCTACATCCACACGATGTAAGGACTCTACAGGTATTATTCTAGCCTGAAGGTAAGGACACAGCATCAAGATTTTCCCAACAGGAAACACACACAAAGGGGCAGAGCTTGGATTTGAACTGATCTTGATAAACACTATGCTCTATGTTTCATGCTAGCAGTACATATGGCATCGTAATTGCTTTCAAATAAATGTTAGGACTCATAAGAGACCAGGAGGTTAGGTTTTCTGGGGCATTCTGGGAAATAGTCTTCCAGTAACCACAACATGGTAGGGCATAAGTGGGGTGGGATTAAATGGAACAGGACAAAATCAGCACACTTCTACCCATTCTGTTACCCTTATTGGCTATTCTCACATTGTTTTCTTTAAAGAAAAAGAAGAAAGAGTTAATACAACTTTTTTTTGAAAAAATAATTGCATTTGCAATCTAACTCTTATGTTCCTAAGTGAGAACTTCCAAATATGAAAGAAACTGTTACATGGCCCTGTCTCTCACTAACTGAGATGATTGTCTTTTTGAATACCATGATTGGAGTCTCATTCTTAATTCAGTGGCCCCATAGAAGGCAGTTGGGATGTTATGGAGTCTAATCTGTTTGTATGGACTAATTGAAGGAACGTGATTTGGAAAGAATTATGCTTTTATTCAAATATAAGAAACTATTATAACAAGAAGAAAGCATTCTGGATTCAACAGTGATTTGGTCTTAAGAAGAGTAGTCCAGAGACCTGCCTCCAGGTGAGGGAATAAAGTTGTGCCCTCAGAATTATTCAAGCCAGGTCATACGGGAGAGGGGGTGTTCTCAAGTGTTATTTTTCTGCTGGTTGGAATGTTTGACTTCCTGCCTTCTGAGACCCCTTTAAACTTCAACGATATATCTAAGAGGTCCTCAGTGCAAAGGGCTAGCCATTAAACTTTACACTCCATTTGTGTTACAAATACCATTCTAGATTATATTCTTTATCCAAGGTCATTTACCATCAACCTTGATGTAAATCAATAGATGATATGACTCTAGTCATTTCCAGTTGATCTAACAATATATCAATTCCAAACATAGAATTCACATTAGATTTGGTTCACAGATCAGAGTGTTTTAGAACTAAGCATCGTGAGGTCCTTAGAGACACTCAACTTGAATGTTTTATTGTGCAGATGACAAAATTCAGCCTAAGGAGCACTATGCTGACTGGTCTTACCTCAACCATTCTCCTCTGGGCTCAGCCTGTTCATTTCTGAACCAACAGAAACAGCGCCAGCACCCTTAACAGTAGTCTGTGACTGGTTTCTGGTGAGGTTTAGAATTTGGATGAGCAATGTTAAATGCAAGTTTTTAAGCACTACCTCTGTACCATTAATTTTTGTGAGTGTTTTGCCAAAATTTTAAAAATTAATTGTGTAAGCAAAATTATTTTCCTTCTGTACAAGTGATGGAGATGAGGCTCAGAGAAATGATGTCTCACCCAGTGAGGTATTGTGGGATCAACTTCTAATCTGTAAATGACTGGGCCCAAAGCCTGTGCCATGTATTGCCCTTCAGGCCTGGCCTTTACCTGTGAGCCTCACTTGGGGACCTTGTTTGCTCAGCAGACTGGGTCCCCGTGGCATAGATGTCCTGGGTCAGGTCTCATCACTGCACATTGGGTTTGGAACACCTGGCCTGCTGCACAGGGACAGTCTTGACAGCTCATCCTGTCTTCATGGTTGTGATTTCCACTTGGCTTCTGTCTGGAGATAGAATAAGACAGGAAACAGTAAATGAGAGGGATAGAACTTGAGAATTCTTTTTTTTTAAATTTTAATTAAGTATTTATTTATGTCCCAAATGTTGACCCCTCCTCCTAGTCCCTTCCTTCCCAAACTTTCCTCCCTCCTCCCTCCTCTCTTTCACCTCTGAGAGGGTGCCTTTCCCTGGGAATCCCCCTTCTCTAGGGCATCAGTCTCCACAGGATTAGACACATCATCTGCTGGGGCCAGACAAGACACTCAGTCTTCTGCTACATATGTGCTGTGCTGGGGGCCTCCAACCAGCCTGAGTATGCTCTTTGGTTGGTGGCTTAGTCTCTGGGAGCTTCCAGGGGTCCAGTTTAGTTGACACTGTTGTTCTTCCTGTGGGGTTGCCATCCCCCTTTGGTTCTTTCAGTCCTTGCTTTAGCTCTTCCATAGGGTTCTTGGACCTCAGACCAATGGTTGACTATAAGCATCTGCATCTGTCTCAGTCAGCTGCTGGTATAGCTTTTCAGAGCACAGCCATGCTAGGCTCCTGTCTGAGAGCACAACATAGCATCAGTAATAGTATCAGGGTCTGGTGCACACCCGAACCCCTGTACCTATGAGATGGATCCCAAGTTGGGCTGGTCACTGGTGAGCCATTTCTTCTGCTCCAATTTTGTCCCTGTATTTCTTTTATAATTCTAATGTCCAATTTCATACTCCATTCCATTTTCTGGTAAAGATAAAAAGAAGGTATTTACTTTATTTGTTTGAAATGGAATTACATCAATTTCTCCCTCCATTTTTTCCCTTCAAATCCTCCAACATACCCTCTTTTCAGCCCCTACCAAATGCCTGCCTACTCTCAAGTTCACAGCCTCTTTTGATTATTTGTGTGTGTGTGTGTGTGTGTGTGTGTGTGTGTGTAGACATTTAAGTTCAAGTTTTACAGACTAATGAAGTGAAACTCCACAAAACAACCCCTGTGTCTTCTCACATTTGTGATTATTAAGAAAGCCCCTTAAAATACTGGAAGCTTTATAATCCTCTTGAAGCTAACAATATTTTCCTTCTTAAATAATATGTTTATAGATTCAAATAGTTTTCATTCATGGTTTTTAATTTTTTTGGCAATTTCATGAATCCATGAAATGCATTTTGATCATATACATTCCTGTGACCACTCTCCCCAAGCCCCTTCGTTCTCACAGCTTCCTGTCTTTCCTGTCTTTCCTGTCTTTTCTCTTTTGTGACCTGTTGAACTTAATTAGAGTTGTTTTCATGAGCATAAGTTGGGAGTTATTTACTGGAGCGTGAGCAGCTAACCAATGGCTACATCACTGAAAAAGAAAAAGACCCTTTCTTACCCTGTACCCATTAAGTGCCAAGAGCTCCTCTGGGAAGGCTGAAGGGGCCAGTCTTCTCTAGGTTTTGTTCAGGTAACCACAGGTACTGGGATTTCATCCCCAGGAAGACAGTACTTTACAACACTCCTCCCCTTCCTCTGTTTTTTTATGTACTTTCTGGCCCCCTGTCTATGATGTTCTCTGAGCCTTGGGTGGGGTCACATAGATGTCTCATTAGTACTGATCATTGACAGTCATTTGTTTTCAGTCCTTTGCCCAATTACAAGTCTCTGCCATACCTGCTGTCCACTGTAAAAGGAAGTTTCTTTGATCAAAGCTGAAAACAGAACTAATCTGTGGATAGAAACATAAATATTTAGATGGTAGTTTAACAACAGGCTTGTTTTTCAAATAATACTTCCCACTGTAAACAGAAGCCTCTCCAACTCAGACTATTAGCAGCATGCTAAAGAGATCATTGACAACAGGGCCCTCCCTCGAGCCTATGTTCTCTCTTCATGGGATGTTTTGACCAGGCTTATGGTCCTAGGCATGAATTCCTTTCTACAGAGTATAACAGCCCTCAAATCCAATATGAAGTTGTTGGTGACCCCTGGAACAGTTATGTCACTATTTGATCACTGGGCATACATTGCCTGTTAGGTCAGTATTGTAGCATGCAGGGCCCACAGCTACATGATGTAACACTGTAGACATTTTTTCACCAGAATTATGAATATAAAAGCTAGCCCATGGGGGAGGGAGCTTCCAGATCATTCATTTCCAGTTTGATGTCTCTACATTCTACAACCAAAGTGTGTGGTGGCTTAAGCAATAAGGTCTTTCCAGTCATTAAACAGTATTTTTTTCTGGATTATTTGATGTCTCTTCCCTTCTCCTTCTTTTTGAAGTTTTTAAAGACAGCATCCCACATGGCCTGGAACACACTATATGCAGCTCAGGACAGCCTTGAACTCATGCCAATCTTTCTGCCTCAGCCTCCGGAGTGCTGGGATTACAGCTGTGAGCCCACCATGCTTGACTTCTGTTCTATTCTTTATGAACACTGAATTATTATAACCTTGATCTTGGTCTTCCCTATGTATCAGCTCCTCATGAATAATTTTAATAAAAGATTTCTTATTTTGATTCATTTTTCTCCTTCTTAAATTTAAGCATACAAGTTGAACTGTATGTTATTTTATACACACAAACTAAAATGTAATTTAAACTTAGGAGAGAAAATTATAAATGCCACAGAAGCAGAAGCTTAAGAAAAACGATATTTCCAATCACAAGCATTTTCTCCCAGTCCTATCTATTACTGTCTTTCTGCTAGCCAGAGGTAAGCACAATACTGACTTCATTTTTATAAATTTCATGTCTGGTGATACAGATTTAGTATAGTATATGTATATGTATTTGTATTCCTGTAGGTTACAATATATACTTAGTCTCTCTCTAGTCTCTCTCTCTCTCTCTCTCTCTCTCTATATATATATATATATATATATATATATATATATATATATATTTATACAATATGCATTGCTTAACTTCACAGATAATTTGCTAAATTAAAACTCCACAGACATCTTCTGCTGTTCACTTTTTTATGCTGTGCTTGTTTGTATGTCCTATTGTAGAACAGGCATAATTTATTTCTATCTACAATTATTCTGCAGTATTATGTCATCACGGCTTGTGTTGTCCCCAGTGATTTCCTATTATGAGTCATGTTGTAATGAATATGAGTTGTGTAATTTTGGGCTCTAGCTGAGAAGAGTTATGTGGTCACAGGTAGGTAGTTGCTCAGTCTATCTTGGTGAGTGTTCCTTGTTCACTTGGGAAGGTTGTATGTTCTGCTGTTTGGGGCTGGGATGCTCTATCAATGCCAGTTAACTCCAGTTGTTTGATGGTGCTGATCAAACTCTTTGGTGACTTTTCTTTATTTGTTCTACACCCTGCTGAGCAAAGACTGCTGATGTTTCATGATGAGATGTCCTTAATTCATGATAATCCTGAATTTGTCAATGTAGCTATTTTAGAGGATTTATTCTGAGCAATGTGTTTCTCTTCATTGTTGTACTTTTAAACAAGATAATTCAATTTTTTGATTGCTACTAGCCTAATGTACTTGGAAGTGTGAAGACTACTTATGATGTTTAAGTTTTCTATAGTAGCATATAGTTAGGTAAAATTTTTTCTTTTTTTTTTTTTGTTAAAAAGTAGCATAGGTTATAAAATTTTTTTTAATTTTTAATATTTTTGTTACATATTTTCCTCAATTACATTTCCAATGCTATCCCAAAAGTCCCCCATAGCGCCCCCCACTTCCCTACCCACCCATTCCCATTCTTTTGGCCCTGGCATTCCCCTATATTGGGGCATATAAAGTTTGCAAGTCCAATGGGCCTCTCTTTCCATTGATGGCCGACTAGGTCATCTTTTGATACAAATGCAGCTAGAGACAAGAGCTCCGGGGTTCTGGTTAGTACATCATGTTGTTCCAACAATAGGGTTGCAGATCCCTTTAGCTCCTTGGGTACTTTCTCTAGCTTCTCCATTGGGAGCCCTGTGATACATCCAATAGCTGACTGTGAACATCCACTCCTGTGTTTGCTAGGCCCCGGCATCGTCTCACAAGAGACAGCTATATTTGGGTCCTTTCAGCAAAATCTTGCTAGTGTATGCAATGGTGTCAGCGTTTAGAAGCTGATTATGGGATGGATCCCTGGATACGGCAGTCTCTAAATGGTCCATCCTTTCATCACAGCTACGAACTTTGTCTCTGTAACTCCTTCCCTGGGTGTTTTGTTCCCAATTCTAAGAAGGGGCACAGTGTCCACACTTTGGTCTTCATTCTTCTTGAGTTTCATGCGTTTAGCAAATTGTATCTTATATCTTGGGTATCCTAAGTTTTGGGCTAATATCCACTTATCAGTGAATACATATTGTGTGAGTTCTTTTGTGATTGTGTTACTTCACTCAAGATGATGCCCTCCAGGTCCATCCATTTGGCTAGGAATTTCATAAATTCGTTCTTTTTAATAGCTGAGTAGTACTCCATTGTGTAAATGTACCATAATTTCTGTATCCATTCCTCTGTTGAGGGACATCTGGGTTCTTTCCAGCTTCTGGCTATTATAAATAGGGCTGCTATGAACATAGTGGAGCATGTGTCCTTCTTACCGGTTGGGACATCTTCTGGATATATGCCAAGGAGAGGTATTGCTGGATCCTCCGGTAGTACTATGTCCAATTTTCTGAGGAACCGCCAGACTGATTTCCAGAGTGGTTGTACAAGCTTGCAATCCCACCAACAATGGAGGAGTGTTCCTCTTTCTCCACATCCTCGCCAGCATCTGCTGTCACCTGAATTTTTGATCTTAGCCATTCTGACTGGTGTGAGGTGGAATCTCAGGGTTGTTTTGATTTGCATTTCCCTGATGATTAAGGATGTTGAACATTTTTTTCAGGTGTTTCTCTGCCATTCGGTATTCCTCAGGTGAGAATTCTTTGTTCAGTTCTGAGCCCCATTTTTTAATGGGGTTATTTGACTTTCTGGAGTCCACCTTCTTGAGTTCTTTATATATATTGGATATTAGTCCCTTATCTGATTTAGGATAGGTGAAGATCCTTTCCCAATCTGTTGGTGGTTTTTTTGTCTTATTGATGGTGTCTTTAGCCTTGCAGAAGCTTTGTAGTTTCATGAGGTCCCACTTGTCAATTCTCGATCTTACAGCACAAGCCATTACTGTTCTATTCAGGAATTTTTCCCCTGTGCCCATATCTTCAAGGCTTTTCCCCACTTTCTCCTCTATAAGTTTCAGTGTCTCTGGTTTTATGTGAAGTTCCTTGATCCACTTAGACTTGACCTTAGTACAAGGAGATAGGAATGGATCGATTCGCATTCTTCTACATGTTAACAACCAGTTGTGCCAGCACCATTTGTTGAAAATGCTGTCTTTCTTCCACTGGATGTTTTTAGAGCTCCCTTGTCGAAGATCAAGTGACCGTAGGTGTGTGGGTTCATTTCTGGGTCTTCAATTCTATTCCATTGGTCTATTTGTCTGTCACTATACCAGTACCATGCAGTTTTTATCACAATTGCTCTGTAGTAGAGCTTTAGGTCCGGCATGGTGATTCCACCAGAGGTTCTTTTATCCTTGAGAAGAGTTTTTGCTATCCTAGGTTTTTTGTTATTCCAGATGAATTTGCAGATTGCACTTTCTAATTCGTTGAAGAATTGATTTGGAATTTTGATGGGGATTGCATTGAATCTGTAGATTGCTTTTGGCAAGATAGCCATTTTTACAATGTTGATCCTGCCAATCCATGAGCATGGGAGATCTTTCCATCTTCTGAGATCTTCTATAATTTCTTTCTTCAGAGACTTGAAGTTTTTATTATACAGATCTTTCACTTCCTTAGTTAGAGTCACGCCAAGATATTTTATATTATTTGTGACTATTGAGAAGGGTGTTGTTTCCCTAATTTCTTTCTCAGCCTGTTTATTCTTTGTGTAGAGAAAGGCCATTGATTTGTTTGAGTTAATTTTATATCCAGCTACTTCACCGAAGCTGTTTATCAGGCTTAGGAGTTCTCTGGTGGAATTTTTAGGGTCACTTATATATACTATCATATCATCTGCAAAGAGTGATATTTTGACTTCATCTTTTCCAATTTGTATCCCTTTGATCTCCTTTTGTTGTCGAATTGCTCTGGCTAGGACTTCAAGTACAATGTTGAATAGGTATGGAGAAAGTGGACAGCCTTGTCTAGTCCCTGATTTTAGAGGGATTGCTTCAAGCTTCTCACCATTTACTTTGATGTTGGCTACTGGTTTGCTGTAGATTGCTTTTATCATGTTTAGGTATGGGCCTTGAATTCCTGATCTTTCCAAGACTTTTATCATGAATGGGTGTTGGATCTTGTCAAATGCTTTTTCCGCATCTAATGAGATGACCATGTGGTTTTTGTCTTTGAGTTTGTTTATATACTGGATTACGTTGATGGATTTCCGTATATTGAACCATCCCTGCATCCCTGGGATGAAACCTACTTGGTCAGGATGGATGATTGTTTTGATGTGTTCTTGGATTCGGTTAGCAAGAACTTTATTGAGGATTTTTGCATCAATATTCATAAGGGATATTGGTCTGAAGTTTTCTATCTTTGTTGGGTCTTTTTGTGGTTTAGGTATCAGAGTAATTGTGGCTTCATAGAATGAGTTGGGTAGAGTACCTTCTGTTTCTATTTTGTGGAATAGTTTGTGAAGAATTGGGATTAGATCTTCTTTGAAGGTCTGATAGAACTCTGCACTAAACCCATCTGGTCCTGGGCTTTTTTTAGTTGGGAGACTATTAATGACTGCTTCTATTTCTTTGGGGGATATAGGGCTGTTTAGATCATTAACCTGTTCTTGATTCAACTTTGGTACCTGGTATCTGTCTAGGAACTTCTCCATTTCATCCAGGTTCTCCAGTTTTGTTGAGTATAGCCTTTGGTAGAAGGATCTGATGGTGTTCTGGATGTCTTCAGGATCTGTTGTTATGTCTCCTTTTTCATTTCTGATTTTGTTAATTAGGATGCTTTCCCTGTGCCCTCTAGTGAGTCTGGCTAAGGGTTTATCTATCTTGTTGATTTCCTCAAAGAACCAGCTCCTTGATTGGTTGATTCTTTGAATAGTTTTTCTTGTTTCCACTTGGTTGATTTCGTCCCTGAGTTTGATTATTTCCTGCCGTCTACTCCTCTTGGGTGAATTTGCTTCCTTTTGTTCTAGTGCTTTTAGGTATGTTGTCAAGCTGCTAATGTGTGCTCTCTCTAGTTTCCTTTTGGAGGCACTCAGAGCTATGAGTTTTCCTCTTAGAAATGCTTTCATTGCGTCCCATAAATTTGGGTATGTTGTGGCTTCATTTTCATTGAACTCTAAAAAGTCCTTAATTTCTTTCTTTATTCCTTCCTTGACCAAGGTATCATTGAGAAGAGTGTTGTTCAGTTTCCACGTGAAGGTTGGCTTTCTATTATTTATTTTGTTATTGAAGATCAGCCTTAGTCCATGGTGATCTGATAGGATGCATGGGACAATTTCAATATTTTTGTATCTGTTGAGGCCTGTTTTGTGATCAATTATGTGGTCAATTTTGGAGAAGGTACCATGAGGTGCTGAGAAGAAGGTATATCCTTTTGTTTTAGGATAGAATGTTCTGTAGATATCTGCCAGATCCATTTGATTCATAATTTCTCTTAGTTTCTCTGTGTCCCTGTTTAGTTTCTGTTTCCATGATCTGTCCATTGGTGAAAGTGGTGTGTTGAAGTCTCCCACTATTATTGTATGAGGTGCAATGTGTGCTTTGAGATTTACTAAAGTTTCTTTAATGAATGTGGCTGCCTTTGTATTTGGAGCATAGATATTCAGGATTGATATTTCCTCTTGGAGGATTTTACCTTTGATGAGTATGAAGTGTCCCTCCCTGTCTTTTTTAATGACTTTGGGTTGGAAGTCAATCTTATCAGATATTAGAATGGCTACTCCAGCTTGTTTCTTCATACCATTTGCTTGGAAAATTGTTTTCCAGCCTTTCATTCTGAGGTAGTGTCTATCTTTTTCTCTGAGATGAGTTTCCTGTAAGCAGCAAAATGTTGGGTCTTGTTTGTGTAGCCAGTTTGTTAGTCTATGTCTTTTTATCGGGGAGTTGAGTCCATTGATATTAAGAGATATTAAGGAAAAGTAATTGTTGTTTCCTGTTATTTTTGTTGTTAAAGTTGGCATTCTGTTCTTGTGGCTGTCTTCTTTTAGGTTTGTTGAGGGATTACCTTCTTGTTGTTTCTAGGGCGTGGTTCCTGTCCTTGTATTGGTTTTTTTCTGTTATTATCCTTTGAAGGGCTGGATTCGTGGAGAGATAATGTGTGAATTTGGTTTTGTCGTGGAATACTTTGGTTTCTCAATCTATGTTAATTGAGAGTTTGGCTGGGTATAGTAGCCTGGGCTGGAATTTGTGTTCTTTTAGTGTCTGTATAACATCCGTCCAGGATCTTCTGGCTTTCATAGTCTCTGGTGAAAAATCTGGTGTAATTCTGATAGGCTTGCCTTTATATGTTACTTGGCCTTTTTCTCTTACTGCTTTTAGTATTCTATCTTTATTTAGAGCATTTGTTGTTCTGATTATTATGTGTCGGGAGGTATTTCTTTTCTGGTCCAGTCTATTTGGAGTTCTGTAGGCTTCTTGTATGTTCATGGGCATCTCTTTCTTTAGATTTGGGAAGTTTTCTTCTATAATTTTGTTGAAGATGTTTGCTGGTCCTTTGAGTTGAAAATCTTCATTCTCATCCACTCCTATTATCCTTAGGTTTGGTCTTCTCATTGTGTCCTGTATTTCTTGGATGTTTTGAGTTAGGATCTTTTTGCATTTTACATTTTCCTTGATTGTTGTGCCGATGTTCTCTATGGAATCTTCTGCACCTGAGATTCTCTCTTCTATCTCTTGTATTCTGTTGCTGATGCTGGTATCTATGGTTCTAGATTTCTTTCCTAGGGTTTCTATCTCCAGTGTTGCCTCATTTTGGGTTTTCTTTATTGTGTCTACTTCCCTTTTTAGGTCTAGTATGGTTTTGTTCATTTCCATCATCTGTTTGGATGTGTTTTCCTGTTTTTCATTAAGGACTTCTACCTGTTTGATTAGGTTATCCTGTTTTTCTTTAAGGATTTGTAACTCTTTAGCAGTGTTCTCCTGCAATTCTTTAAGGGATTTTTGTGCTTCCTCTTTATTGTCTTCTACCTGTTTACCAGTGTTCCTTTGTATTTCTTTAAGTGTGTTATTAAAGTCCTTCTTGAAGTCCTCTACCATCATCAGGAGATAAGCTTTTAGATCCGTGTCTAGCTTTTCCGGTGTGTTGGGGTGCCCTGGACTGGGCGAAGTGGGAGTGCTGGGTTCTGATGATGGTGAGTGGTCTTGGTTTCTGTTAGTAAGATTATTATGTTTACCTTTCGCCATCTGGTAATCTCTGGGGTTAGTTGTTGTCATTGTCACTGTTTAAAGATTGGAGCAGAAGCTGTGTTCCACTCACCAGCAGTCTCAAAATCCTGTGGCGGGGGTCGTGGGTAGCTGGCAGTACCCCCATGCTGGTTCAGCCGGAAGAGGCCTGTGGTCCTACTCAGGCCGGTTTTCTGCTTCCCTAACTAATGCAGTCTCAGGTCCTGCGAGCAATTGGATTGGAGCAGAAGCTGTGTTCCACTCTCCAGAAGTCTTAAGATCCTGTGGCGGGTGTTGTGGGTAGCTGGCGAGTGTCAGCCGACCCTGTGCCCTAGCTACTCCGGTGCTTTTCTGACCGGAAGAGGCTTGTGGCCCTATGTAGGCCGGATTTCTGCCTCCCCAACCAAAGCAGTCTCAGGTCCCACGTGATTGGACTGGAGCAGAAGCTGTGTTCCACTCACCAGCAGTCTCAAAATCCTGTGGCGGGGGTCGTGGGTAGCTGGTGGGTGTCAGCCGACCCTGCGCTCTAGCTACCCAGGTGCTGATTCTGCCGGATTGGTAAAATCTTTTCTATTTACACTACCAATCTCTGTCACCTGATTGCTACATTTGACCATTTATATTTAAGTAACTATTTGATAGTACTCCATAAGTTGTTTTTATTTACCACCCTTGGTGCATGTGTGCATGTGCATGCACATGTGTGCACATACACACACTCAAACAAACACTCACACATACTCACACACACTCACACACACACACACTCACATTAGTATGCCCATAAATTTTTGTGTGTTTATGCATACATGTGCATGTGTGCACTTTTATAAGATATTTATCTAATGCTAAGACTATTCATTTTTCTATTCTTAACAAGCGTTTCCTGTTTCTTGATATAGGCGTGTTCTGTAGAAATCAGGCATCGGGTAGGTTAAGGCCTCTAATATTATAACTCAAGTCTTACTTGTTTTTTTTTTTTTTCCTTGGGTCTTTGAATTTTTTATTTCTATATGATTTTTTGGAGCTTTGACTAACTGGGGATGTTTTTAGACTGCAGTAGTTGTTGCATAAAATGAATAAGGACAACTGTTTTCATGGTGGTAAAAATCCTTACCTGTGGCTATTGTAAAACTCCCCTTTATGGGTTTCTCTTTTCTCTTTCACTTTAAGTTTATAATTCTCTATGGAAATATCACACAATATGAGATTTACTTCTAGGTACTTTACTTTGATTACATTTACTAAATATATTTCAAAACTGATTCTTCTTCATCACCACTCAGTGCTATAATATATACTATATATTTTAGTCTAGACATTGGATTTTTCTTTAGTAACTTACAGATTCACTTGGGTGTTTTTTGCATATAAGCATATCATTATTGTTTAAGACAGCCTGTTCTCTCATTCAGATATTCAGATCGTGTCTTTAATTCAATACTATTGTCTTGGTTAGGCTCTCTCTGTTTTTGCTGAACAGGGGTTCCATTGTTCTGATTTTTTTCAGAGTAACCTGTCTTGTTTCTTATTTTATAGAAATTAATTCTAACCGTTGTTCACTGGTTCTTCTGGGATCCTGGCAAGAGACCTGTAGCGGTTTTTCAGTGAGAGACAATCCTGTAGGAAGCAGTGTTTGAATGCCTAATGCCAGGTTAGCATTGGCGTTTGGGAGGATTAGGAGGTACAGACTCTCTTGTTGGTGGAAGGAGGGTACCAGAAGCAGGTAGGCTTCGAGAGCGTAAAGGCTGTGTCATGTCCAGTTTTCTCTCTGTGTTTTGAGCTCCCTTTTGAAGATGTGAGCTCTCAACTTCCTACTGCCACCCACAATGTTTGCTGCCATGCTTCCCCTCCAGTATGGCCTCTTACCCCCAGAGCCCTGAGCTAAAATGAATGCTTCCTTAAGGTATCTTGGCCATGGCATTTATCACAGATATGGAAAGAAATAGAGAACACAGTGCTATTTACTTGGTTTAAGATGTGTCTTTGTATTTTTGCTGTTGGGGATTTTATTTTGGATGTGTATTAGTCTTTGTCAGAGTCTTTTCTGTATGACAGTGATCATGTGGCTTTCTCTCTTAAATTGCTAATTTGCATTACCATTAAATATTATCTAATTCTAAGGCTGTCTTTGGAGTTCTAAGATAAATCCAATTTAGTAAATATATATTTATTATTCCCACCCAAAGCTCCCATATTTGTGTGTGTATATGAGTGTACATACACACACACATATGTATGTATGTATATATATATATGTATATATATATAAAACACATGCACACATACATATAATTCACACATACATATAGTATACACATACATAGTTCTAACATATACTATGTATGCTTTTCTATTTTCTCAGATGTATTCATCACTGGGGTTAAATTCCATCTCCTTTTTAACATATATTGTAGACATTTTCTCTCAGAATTAAATTCATATTAGTCACACAAAATGAACTGAGATCTCACTATGTTCTAGAACTTGTAGATTTAGGGAAATATCTCAGAGTGAAACAGATAAATACAATTCAGTAAATATATATTTATCATCCCCACTCCTCAAGCCCCCATATGTATGTGTCCTTTTCCTCATGAACCTTACTTGAGTGTTTACTGGCATTTGCTATAAAATATTGTGTTACTGGTGTCTCCTTGGCCCAATCTTCCTTGTCTTTTGTAGTAATTTTCTTCTATATATTTTAGAGCCTAGGTGTTTATTTTTCAGACTGTGTTTTTCTATCTCACTGAGAACTTATGGTTACTTATTCTTAGCACTTTGACAATTTTTGAATGGTCTTAACAGCTTCACATTGCAAAAAGAAGTCTTCTTAAGATTGAGAGCTGCACAGTTCTGTAGGTAGAAACATAGATATTTAGAAGGAAGACTGGCAACATGACTACTTAGCAAAATACTGATAGTAGGCTCTGCCTAGGGCCTCTCAGCCCTGAGCTTTGGCCATTTTTACAGTTCTAGGAATCAATTCCTGTCTTTGAATCAAGCCTCAAATACAAACAGAAAGGGTTGGTTATTCCAATAAGAGACATGTCTCCTAGCCTTTTATACATAGTAATTTATGGAGATTTTGTTTGTGTGTCATGAAATGTTTCTTCATTCTCTCCTATAGCTACAAAACATGTTTCTGTGTGAATGTATATAAATATTTCACCAAGGTTATATTGAAAGATATAATATATACAATTATTTTGTTTCTGCCCACAAGGAACTTTGAACACAAATCATTTTACACATATGCAGAGGCATATTAGAATAAATCCTAGAAGCAAAATTATTGAATCAGATGAAACAGGTAACATGTGTACACATGCATGCATACACACACACACACACACACACACACACACACTCACACACACTCATTTTGGGTAGACTCTATTACAACATTTCTGAGAAACAAAGGAGTAGATTAGAAATTTAGTTACAGAGACAAAGTATGGAGCAGAGACTGAAGAAATGACCATCCAAAGACTTGGGGATCCATATACAATCACCAAACCCAGACACTATTGTGGATGCCAACAAGTGCTTGCTGACAGGAACCTGATATGGCTGTCTCCTGAGAGGCTCTGCCAGTGCCTGACAAATACAGAAGTGGATGCTCACAGACATCCATTGGACTGAGCACAGGGTCCCCAATGAAGGAGCTAGAGAAGGAGTTGAAGGGTTTGGAAACCCCATAGGAGGATCAATATGAACTAGCCAGTACCCCTAGAGCTCCCAGGGACTGAACCACCAACCAAAGAGTACACATGGTGGGATTCATGGCTCTAGCTGCATATGTAGCAGAGGTTGGCCTAGTTGGCCATCAATGAGAGGAGAGGTCTTTGGTCCTGTGAAAGTTCTATGCCCCAGTATAGGGGAACGCCAGGACCAGGAATGGGAGTGGGTGGGTTGGGGAGCAGGGGGCAGGAATGGGGATTTTCGGAGGGGAAACCAGAAAAGGGGATAATACTTGAAATGTAAATAAAGAAAATATCTAATAATAAAAAAGAAATTGAAAAAACAGTTCTCCCTTCAAGTCCTTTCACCAAGTTCCCTTTGGTAGAGTCAGCCAACTGTATCTTTCCTAAGATAGGCTATACATATACAAATATACATGCTATAGAGACCATCTCTCTTATGTTTTGGACTGAATCCCAGGGTCTAGGTAGCAGAAAGTTTCTAGATTTCTTGACCACAAAGCACTCATGCGGCTAATGAGTGCACTTCCGCTGTACCTTGCGTTTGCTTGTTTGCTGTGGTGCTTGGTCTCATACAAATATGCTTGTAAATTTCTTCAGCACAGCTGAGCTCTCCCCGCCAACTGCTATAGTATACTGTGGGGAGAATTTCAGATACTTTATGGGATCTTGAATTTTTTTCATCCAAATATTTCAAATGTGATCCAATTAAATAGTTTGTTGTGTACACTGATGTGAAGAACGACTCCAGAGTCTCCATTCTGCGACTTCTTGGGATGCCTTTTAAAAATTATTTTATACTTTAAGGGTTTATATTTTTGCATTCTCTTATTTCTCTTTGTTTACATCTAAGTTTGATGAGACATCATATTTCATAATTTTCTAAAAGAAAAATGTGTAGCAGGGAAAATGGATTTTTTTAATGTCTGAAAATATCTATCCTTTGTCATTTAATTAGAATTTGGATAGTGTAAGTAACTAATGTAGAAAGTAGTTTCCTGAAGAATTTTGCAGGCATCATAATTATCTGTTAGTTTCATGTGTTCTTGTAGATACATCTGAAGCCATTGTGAATCTTGATCACATTTACACCTGTTTAGTTTTTATTCTGGAAGTTTTAGGAGCTATTATTTTCCTGCGTGGGTTAAAATTTTTGAGCACTGTGTCTCAGAGCAGGCATAGTTTCATCACTGTTTAGGATCCTGCTGATATGGAAAATTATGAATTTTGCAACTAATGAATCTCTTTATTTCTCCCTCCTCTTCCTCCTCCTCCCCCTTGTGCTCCTCACCCTCATTCTCCTCCTTTCCTGCCTCCTTTGTTTGTCAAGTGCATTCTCTCTGTTTCAGATGCTGGACATACCAAAATATCCCTATGACTCGATTACTCTTCTTTCTCCCATCATAACCAGTTGCTACCTTTCAGTTTTACGTGGGATGTTCTTTAACTTTATTTAGCAATCTTTCTTCTTGATTTTAAAATGTCTCTATCATGTTTTTTCCTCCATGTGTTCCTGTAATCCCAGCATTCCATAGCTGTTTCATTAAAACACCGTTTCCCTGCATCTCTGAAAGTAGTAAGTCTTCTGGAAGATGGTTTTCTTTCTGATTTGACGCCGTGTTATCTAAATTGCACCTCCCCACTTGTTCAGTTTGATTTGTCTTCCCTGAGAGCTTGTCCTATATATGTGATAATCCTTTGTTGGTTGTGAATGACTGTGAACAACAGCTGAAAAACAAATTGGCTGTGCTGAGGCTATGGATGGGCTGCCATCATCTGTGGCCATCACCCTGGGGGCACAGACTGGATGAGCTGTCTGTTGAGGCAATTTTTTTTTTTTTAGAGTTCAAATTTCCATTTCAACCACTTATCTCTCCTTATGGCTTCTTTACACCTTACTCTTCTTATTTTACTTGTAATTTTTCTACCCCCTCTTCTCTGGTGATTCCTGAGTCTTGAGATGAGGGGTTTTGATGCAGATGCTCCAATTAGAATGGAACACTCCTTAGTCTCTTATTCTCTGAATGTTAACCATTTATGAGTCTCTGTGCTAATTGATATCTACTACAAAGAGGAACACCTCTGATCAGAGTTGAGAGATTCAATACTCTATGAGTATAAAGATAAGTAGCTATGAGACAAATACTGTGTCCATCTAGCAGAGTAATAGTGAGTCCTCCCCCGAGGGCATTTGACCTCCTCAGCAATGGGCTCTAAACCCCATTAAAGGTATAAGAAAGGTATAAGACATGAGTTCTTTGTTGTTGAAGGGGCCTTAAATCCAATCAGAAAGTGATTGGTTACTCTCATAACATTCATGGCACCATTGCATTAGAGGCCATGTCTTGTCAAGTTACTGTCTATCATAGCTGGCAGGTTTCACAGCTGGCAGGTTTCACAGCTGGCAGGTTTCACAGCTGGCAGGTTTCACAGTTGAGTAAGACTGCTTTACTCTACCATAACCTACATGGCTATAAGAGCTACTCAGTAAGAATTAAGTTTCCAGATCGCTCACAATTTGATTTCTCCATGTTCGATGACTCAAATGTGTGCAGTCTTCAGCAATCGGGTCTTACTGTCAAGTTCTTCAGGCTAACCAAGAGAAATGGCAATAGCTTGTAAAGTTTGGGGGCTTCTATGGAACCCCTCTGCTCAACAATTCAAAAAAAGGTAACCTATACTTGACACTGGGTCTTTTATTTGATAGCCTATGGTGTCTGGGAGGGGCATTGTTCCTCTGTTATAGAGTAACTCTATTTAAGCTTTTAAAATATATATGCATATATTACAGAGAGATTATACAGAAGTAGATTTTCATCTGTGTATTCAAAGGTCTTTTGTGTAGTTACCCCTCCTTCACTTTGCTTTCCCATCTTCAACCCTTCTTGCTTTCTTATTATCCCTTCATGGCATCTGTGTTTCATCTCCTCTCCCTTGAAAGCTCCTTCTCTATAGCTTCTTACTTATTTCTGTACAAACTTGAATAAAAGACAAATCTCTAATAATTCAAAGCTAACATCTACATGTAAGAGAGGACAAGGGGCATTTGTCTTTCATGATCTGGGTACCTCACTTCTAATTATTATTTCTAGTTCTATCCATTTTCCTGTATATTTCATAGTTTAAATTTTCTTTACAGTTAGATATATATATATTTTTTTTCATTACTTACTTACGAGTTGATAGGCATCTAGGCTGTTTCATTTTCTTGGTTATTGTGAACAGGGTAGCAATGAACATAAATGAACAAGTATATCTGTTATATGATATTGAGTTCTTCGGAAGTATGTCCAGGATTACTTTAGCTGGATCACATGGTAGAGCTATTTCTAGGTTTTTGAGAAAACTTGATACTGATTTCCATAGTGGCTGTGCCAGCTTGTACTCCCCAAACAGTGATTATGTGTCTGTCTTTCCCCATATCTACTCTACCAGTTACTGCCAATTATTTTCTAATCTTTGCCTTTATCATATACATTTTGATTTTAGTGAGAATGAAATCTCAAATTAGTTTAGATTCCATTTTCCTGATGGCTAAGAATTATCAGCATTAAAAAATTATTTCTCAGCCATTTGGCTAGCTGGCTTCTCTCTGTCTCTGTCTCTGTCTCTGTCTCTGTCTCTGTCTCTCTTTTTCCTGTGAAATCTCTATCTAGTTCAACATTGCATCTTTTAATTGGGATACTACATTTCTTGGTGTTTAGGTTATTTTCAGTCTGTATATTTCTAGACACTAACCCTCTGTTAGACATATAGCTGATAAAGGTTTTTTTTTTTTTCACATTCTGTGGGATACCCTTCACATAATTGATGGCATTCTTTACTATATAGAAAATTTTAGTTTTGTGAGCTCTCAGTTATCAGTTGTTGGTCCTGATTCCTGTGTTACTGAAGTCCTCTTCAAAACATTCATTCCTATTCCTGTGAACTCCAGTGCATTTAATACTCTCTCATTTGTCAGGGTATCCCCTCTTGTACTGAAGTCCTTGATCTATTCAGAGTTGAGTTTGGTGCAGGGTGAGAAACAAGGATCTACTCTTAGTCATTCATTGAATTGTCCAATATCATTTGTTGAAGATGCTGTCTTTTCTCCAGTGTGAAGACTCTGACAGCTGGTAAATACATTCAATAATGTATCAGGATACAAAACTAACATACATACACACACACAACTAGAAACCTTTCTGTATGCAAATGACAAACAAAGCAAGAACGAAAACAAGAAATAATCCCATTTATAATAGCCTGAAAATAAAATACCTTGGTAGAAATCTAACCAAGGACTTGAAAAAAACCTATGCATTGAAAATTCTAAAGAAAGAAATTGAAGATATCAAAAAGATAGAACATCTCTGAAGCTTATGGGTTGGTAGGATTAATGTTTTTATAATCACCACTAACCAAAAGCAATCTATAGATTTAATGCACTACCCCACTGATATTCCAAGCATCCATTCACAGAAATTGAGTAAACAATCTTTAAAAATAAGCATAGCATGCCCCCAAATAGCCTGAACAATAAAACCCCACTGGAGGTATTCCTGATTTCAAATTATACTACAAAGCTATAGTAATAAAAATAGCAAGGTACTGGCATAAAAACATTGATCAATGGGATAGGTCCTCGGTTATTTTAAAATTTCTTTCTCTAATCATTTTAACTTAATAGTTATTTATAATGTTGAATCTGAAAATCCCAATATCCGGTCTATCTGTTCATAGTTGCCGTTTGCTAATAGTGGTCTTTTGCCTCTGTGTTTTGTAGTGTTTCTGGTGTACTCATATTTACTGGGACACATTCCATGGCATTGTGTAAAGGCTGAATGGAAGGATCCAGCCCCTTGTGCTTTCAAGACTGTTTGTCCTTGCAAACACATACTCATGCATGAGAGTATACACACACACACACACACATACACACACACACACTATACATATAGTTTGCAAATATTGATATATAAATGTATATGTAGTTTATATATATATATATATTTAACCTGACTTTTTCATTTGATATATATGTATATCTATCTATAATATAATATATTATATTATATATAACATGTATGTACATATTTAAATGATTAGTCATGTGTTGGTTATTGACTAACATTGATGTGCTCTGTGAAACTCATTGTTACGTGATTTTTTTGTCACTGTGTGGACATTATAAAGTATGTTTACACAGCTACAGATGATAGGCACTGTAGAAAGAATACCTTGTGTATTATATGGATGCATTGCCTGTCAATTAAAAAGCCTATGGTCTGTGGTTTAGGCAGAAAATGGGAGGTGGAACATCCAGAAGGAGGAAGAATTCTGGGATAGAGCCAGGTACAGGGAGATCTGTCCAGGAAGATATGAGGAGACAGAAGCATGGTACATGAGCACAGGTAAACAGCCACATGGCAGAATATAGGCTAGAATAAATGGAATATTTTAAATTAGGTCTAGGCAGAGAAGAGCCTAGCTATATGGCCAAGGTATTTGTAAATGTATTTTGAGTATTAGTCTTATTTCTGGGAGCATGGGGCTGAGCAGAAGAATGGACATAACTTCTACAGTATACCCATACTCAATATGGCCTCTTGAAACAACCAAGATACAGTAAACAGAACATAAAGTATATGAGGTAACTGCATGCATAACACAATAGCCATTTAATTTTATAGTAGTAACCTTTTGTTTTTTATCATTTCCCACTGTATTCACTGCTATTATAGCAATCAAAATCAAAATGCCATTAATTTTGTTTAGTTTTGTTTTGCATAACTTACTCACTTTACATCTTGCTCACTGCCCCTACTCACTCATCCCTTCCCAAAATCCTTCTCCCTTCTTCTTCTTCCCTTCTCTTCTGACTAAGTGAGCCCCTCTGGGCATTTCTGCCATCCTGGTACTTCAAGTCTCTGCAAGTCTAGGTACTTCTTCTCCCACTGAGGCCAGACAAGGCAGCCTAGCTAGAAGAACATACAGGCAATATTCTGGGGGATAGCCCTCACTCCAGTTGTTTGTGACCCACATGAGGACCAAGCTGCACGTGTGTGACTGGGAGGTCTAGGTCCAGCCCTTGTATGTTCTTTGGTTGGTGTTTTAGTCTCTGAGAGCCTCGGGGGTCAGGTTAGTTTATTCTGTTGGATGTCATGTGGAGTTCCTATCCCCTTAGGAACTACAATGCTTCCTCCTGTTCTCCTAGAAGTGTCCCCAAGTTCTAGCCACTGTTTGGCTGTGGGTGTCTGCATTGGCCTGAGTTAGTTGGTATGTGGAGCCTCTCAGAGACAAGCCATGTTAAATTCTGACTACAAGTATAACAGAGTGTCATTAATAATGTCAGGGATTGGTGCTTGCCCATGTGATGTATCTCTCATTGGGCTAGTTATTGATTGGCTATTCCCACAGTCTCTTCTCTATCCCCAATTCATGCATTTCCTGAGACAGGATAAGTTTTGGGTTGAAAGTTTTGGGGATAGGTTGGTGTCCCTACTGCTCCACCAGGGTTCCTGCTTGGCCACAGGAGGCAGCCTTCCCAGGCTCCATATCCCTGATGCTGTGACTCACAGCTAAAGTTACCCTTGTTGATTCTTGTGGGCCTCCTTTATCTGAGGTTTCAATTTATTCTGGAGATGTCCCCTTCCTGCCTGTCAGTTGCAAATTCTTATTCATTCTCATGGATATCTGGCTATCCCCCTCCCTCTCCCCACACCTAAACCTGAACCCTCCCACTTCTCTCCTGAACCCCTCCCCCACCAAGTTGCCTCCCTTCATCTGCCTTTCCATTCCCCCTTCCAAGTGAGACTCAGGCATCTTTGCTTGTGCCCTTTTTCCTGTTCAGCCACTTGGGTTTGTGGAGTGTAGCATGGGCATTCTATACTTTATGGCTAATATCCACTTATAGGTGAATACATGCCATAGATGCCCTTTTGGGACTGAGTTACCTCACTCCGGATGATATTCTCAAGATTCATCCATTTGTCTGCAAAATTCATGATGTCTATGTTTTTCATAGCTGAATAATATTGTGTTGTGTAGATGTTCCACATTTTCTTCATCCATTCTTCAGTTTGGGGACATATAGGTTGTTTCCAGTTTATGGCTATTACAAAGAAGGTTGCTGTGAACATAGTTGAGCAAGTGTCTTTGTAGAATGGTAGAGCATCTTTTGGGTATATGCCCAAAAGTGGTATAGCTGGATCTTTAGGTAGAAATATTTCCAGTTTTCTGAGAAACCACCAAATTGATTTCCAGAGTGGTTGTACAAGTTTGCAGTTTCACCAGCAATGGAGAAATGGCCCCCTTGCTGTACATCCTCCCCAGCATGTGCTATTGCTTGAATTTTTGAGCTTAGCCATTTTGACATTTTGAATTCCTCTGTTGAGAATTCTGTTTAGTTCTTTGCTCCATTTTTCAATTGGGTTATTTTTGTTGTTGGGGTTTAACTCCTTGAGTTCTTTATAAATTTTTTATATTAGCCCTCTGTCCCTCTATCTGTTGTAGGGATGGTGAAAAATCTGTCCCAATCTGTAGGCTGCCATTTTGTCTTATTGATGGTGTCCTTTGCCTTACAAAGGTTTTCAGCTTCATGAACTTTTTAGACATAAAGAAGATCATGAGGTAATAATGAAAGATAGGTGATAAGTTAATACACACCACAGGAACATGTTATTTATTGTCATTATCAACTACTATACAATATGTGCTCTTGGGACACTGGCCTTGTAGTGAGTTTGTTTTTACCAGGATTACCACAAGTACATGTGTGGTATAGCACAGAAATGACATCAACAGGTCACAGAAAATTTTCCATTTTTGTCTGGTGTTGAAAGACCCTGTTGATTCCTTTATATGCATACAATGCACGCTTGGTTTAGCTGCCATTGTAGAATGCATGATCATGTTTATCAAGAGAGATCAGAGGCGTTTTATGTTCTGAGGCTGAGGAAAAAAGTCTCTTATTTAATAATTTCTCTCTTCTTATGATTCCTCTTTGAATGTTTCAAAGGATGATCATATGGTTTTATTCCCATTCCTTTACTGAGCTCTTTGTTTTGCTTTGGGAGTCACAACTCCCCACCATGTTCACTCAGAAGGTGTTGGGCTGCCTCATAGACTTAGGTCGCAGCCACTCCAGCTTTCTGACTCATGATCCAGTAGCCACAGTGTTTTTGTTTCCCCTTCCTGACCACTGGCATTGTGGGAAGGATTAAGGGAAGAGACAGTAAAGGTGGAGATCCAACACTGTGCTTCTGCAGACTTCTCTTTCCCCAGTACAGTGTCCATCTGCTTCTCCCTATAGTGCTAATGGGCATGGTCTACCATGTCCTTATAATTTCTCTTAAGCATTTTATTCAAGGACTGAGGAGCTGTGCCAGCTCCTAGAACTTGCCGTCACTCTTGCCCAGATTTTACATTGCAATAACACATAATTGTTCATAGCTGTGTGCCTAGGTCATGATGCTTTGTCAATTTAGTTTTTTAAAGAGTTGTTCTGTGAGTCTATGAGTGCTCACTCGTACTTTCTGACTTTATGTGAAAATCCATTTGTCATGTTGAATAGCTTAGACTATGCCAGAATGAAGCAACCAGTCTAGAACCAGGAATAGTGGAGGTCAAAGAAATAAACAAGTCATGTATTTTTTATTCTAATATCTGTTTACTTTTTCCTGGGACCATCTTCCTTCATTTTCGTCTAACTCACACAAAGTCGGTTGATAGCTGTGCCCAAAGTGAGTACCCTAGGAGCTTTGATTCATCTCTTTCTAACAGAGATGACAAAATTGAACTCCAAATTCATGCTTGTCTTTCCATCCATATTGCTGAGTTGTTGTTATAAAGGAATATCCACTCAAATTTTATTTCCCCCTTTTTTTCTGTACCCAGGCAGGTAACAAATTTCCATCAATGGAAGAAGAACAAAACTAATGATGTCACGTCAATGCCAGAGATACTAAGAAAAGATGTGACTTTTTTTTTTCAACTTTTACTTTCCTAGATTTCAGGGTGTGGTACCAAAAGGTGTGAGGCTCTTGAGGAAAAACAAAGTCACAGGATTGGATCTTCCCCTCACAAAATGATGAGGAGCAGCCTACCTACCAGGGACACCTACATCTATCTGCTCTTTAAGTCAGAAACACACTGATCTGGGCCCTGAAACTTTTGAGGTTGATTTATTGTAGCTGTCTCTATTACTCTAACATACATAACCTAGGTATTCATTCTGGGAAGACCGATTTTTGTTTTATTTGCTGGTCAGAGACACTAGGGGATTATACTAGATGTTTCAAAGCTTCATGAGGCTGGAAATATAAAGGTCTTCCATCAATCATCCTTAATGCCCATGCAATTTTGAGTCACGGAGTGAAGGTTCTGGACACATAGCTTCATATAGTTTTTCATTTTACTACTTTAGTTTTGTCACTGAATGGATGATGCTTCTGTGGTGCAATAATTAAGAAGACATATTCCTATGTGTTCTAAAACATTTATGTGGAAGGCTAGGGATTTCATTATCTTGTGTGTGTGTGTGTGTGTGTGTGTGTGTGTGTGTATGTTTATGGTATGTGTGCAGTGTATTAATGTGTGCTTCTTAATATGCTTGTGTGGAGATGAGAAGTCAATGATAGTATTCTCTATTAATCTCCACATCATTATCTTAGATAAGGTCAGTCTCCCAATGAACACAGCACTCACCAATTGGTTAGACCAGCCGGCTAGGGAGCTCTGGGAATCTACCTGTCACTGTTTCCCATCCCCAGTGCTGGAGTTAAAGAGATGGTATATAATGCTTAGCTTTGACTTGGGTTGGGAGACTCAAAGTCAGGTTATCATGTTTGCACAACAAGCGATTTACTGAGTGAGCCATCTCCCAAGTGCCTGTTTACTTCTTGGAGACATTTTATAAAACATATTTTCAAAACAAAAGAACTCCTAAATGCTTTATATTGGCTATGTTTTATGACACCAAAATTTCCTTTTATTTAGGTTCTTCTAGTAGCCTGGTACATGGTCTAGTGCTATGGTTTTAAACCATGCAAGGCTCCTGTCAAAGGATTTTAGAAGGGATTTTGATTAGGTGTGATGTTTCCCTCATTTTCTTTCTAGGCTTGAAGAGAGAGCCCGGTACATCCTTGGCAGAAATTTCTCTCTCCATTCAACAGTAGTTTGTGATAATAAATTCTGGAGAGAGGGATCTAACTCAGTTGTGGGCTTTAGCTGTCAGTATGTGTAAACAGAAGTTTTAACTGGATTTATCAGATCCTATGATGGAAAGTTAGTGTAAGTCATAGAGGAAGAGGAGTTGGGAAATACTCTATTTTTTGTTGCAATGGTGGGAGAGCCTTTGGTTTCTTTCATTCTGACATTCAGAACTCACCCTGCAGTCACTGGGTCACTGCTCACTTCATGCTGAGCCTGCTAGGAAGTGAAGGCATGAATGGGTTATTCTTTTATTAGATATTTTCTTTATTTACATTTCAAATGTTATACCCTTTCCTGGTTTCCTCTCTGAAAACTCCCTATCCTCTCCCCTCTTCCCCTACTCACCAACCCACTCACTCTCACTTCCTGGCCATGGCATTCCCTTATACTGGAGCATAGACCCTTTACAGGACCAAGGGTCTCTTCTCCCATTGATGACCTACTAGGCCATCCTCTGCTACATATGCAGCTGGAGCCATAAGTTACTCCACTCTTTGGTTGGTGGTTTAGTACCTGGGAGTTCTGGGGGGGGGCAGGGGTGGGTACTGGTTGGTTCATATTGTTGTTCCTCCTATGGGGCTACAGACCCCTTCAGCTCCTTAGGTCCTTTCATTAGAGCTCCTCCATTGGGAACACTGTGCTCAGTCCAATGGTTGGCTGAGAGCATTCACCTCTGTATTTGTCAGACACTGGCAGAGCCTCTCAGGAGACAGCTATATCAGGCTCCTCTCAGTGAGCACTTGCTGGCATCCATAATAGTGTCTGGGTTTGGTGATTGCATTTGGGATGGATCCCCTGGTGGGGATCCTCTGTGTCTGTTCTCCCAGGTGGGACAGTCTCTGGATGGCCTTTCCTTCAGTCTCTGCTCCATACTTTGTCTCTGTAACTCCTTCCATGGGTATTTTGTTCCCCCTTCTAAGAAGGACCGAAGTATCCACACTTTGGTCTTCCTTCTCAAGCTTCATGTGGTCTGTGAATTGTATCTTGGGTATTCCAAGCTTCTGGGCTAATATCCACTTATCAGTGAGTGCATACCATGTGTCTTATTTTGTGATTGGGTTACCTCTCTCAGGATGATGTTTTCTAGTTCCATCCATTTGCCAAAGAACTTCATGAATTCATCATTTTTAATAGCTGAGTAGTACTCCATTGTGTAAATATACCACATTTTCTGTATCCATTCCTCTATTGAAGGACATCTGGGTTCTTTCCAGCTTCTGGCTATTGTAAATAAGGCTGCTAAGAACATAGTAGAGCATGTGTTCTTATTACATGTTGGAGCATCTTCTGGATATACCCAGGAGAGCATGTGTTCTTATTACATGTTGGAGCATCTTCTGGATATACCCAGGAGTGGTATTGCTGGGTCCTCAGGTAGTACTATGTCCAATTTTCTGAGGAATGGCCATACTGATTTCCAGAGCGGTTGTACCAGCTTGCAATCCCACCAGCAATGGAGGAGTGTTCCTCTTTTTCTATATCCTCGCCAGAATCTGCTGTCACCTGAGTTTTTGATCTTAGCCATTCTCACTGGTGTGAGGTGGAATCTCGGGGTTGTTTTGATTTGCATTTCCCTGATGACTAAGAATGTTGAACATTTCATTAGGTGCTTCTCAGCTATTTGTTATTCCTCAGTTGAGAATTCTTTGTTTAGCTCTGTACCCCATTAAGAACTCAATAAGTTAGACTCCAGAGAAGCATCTGGAAGTTTCTTATGTCTATCCACAGCAACTGAGTAAACCTAGGTTACTGTTCCTGGCACTGAGACAGAGCAGGTACAGAGGAAAATGGAAGACTTGTCATGGGAATGGAATAGGCACATCTAGACACAAATATATTTAAGAAGGCACACCTAGGTCTTGGCAGTTTCCTGGGAGCCGCTAGCACGATCTGTACTTAACAAGAACGGATATAGAAGGAATTTTTATTTTCTTCTGTCCCTTCAGGTTTAGGAAATGGTCACCTACTCTTACATTTTATAGGTTTAAGCGTTTAACTCCTCATCCTCCCTTATGGAAGCATTTCCCACATCTTTGACAATACATGCTTAGTTAGTTAAAGTTACAGAAAGAGACAGTGTTTAGTTTTTCCTTATAGCTCAGTTGGAAGACTCTAGTCAAGTTAATTTGAGCACAAACTTAAAAGATTTTCCAACTGACATGGAATCAAAGACTTCTGCAAGCTCAGGATTGTTTACTTTGGGCAGAGTTCAAGGTTATCTTGCCCTCTAGTTGTTAGACAAGAAGTTGTGTTTAGCCCTGACCCAATGTTAAGTTTAGTCCTTAGAGGAATCATGTACAAATAGGAACAGCAGCATCCTGAGTGTGCTCCCTGAAACACATGAGTGGTGAGGGCTGGGCCAGCTGTCTGAGATGTCCCCTGAATTCCCCAGTGCAGCTGGATCTCCCCTCCTTTGTGGCACCCAGGCCTATCATTACTAGATCACACTGCTCCAGGCCATGTGACAAGCATACTAAGGGCAGACAATACAGTGAAGAAGAATGGAAGAGGACCTGCATTTTATCCCTTTTCATTCTATCAGCAGAGAGACTGCAAGTGTTATGCTAAATTCTGCCTATTAATTTGGGTATAAATAGACCCCCTTTTCTAATCCAGATGCAGCCATGTCGCTCTCTGTACTGGGTTGGTGATACTATGTTGTGTCTTGGGAGTAATAAGATTCTACTGGAAAGAATGCAGGCAAATCATGCCAGCTGAGATTACATAAAAGGATAATGAAAACTAGAGAAAGTCTGTAATAAACCTCAATATCGAATTGAGTGTGATTTTTAACAAAAGTATCTTGCATTTAGCTCAGTGACTTGAGATCCTCAGATAGTAGCTAAATGCATTTTGTGAAAACTTTCCCAGCCCTGGGTAGAAGCCATTTTGTAGGCAAGGTAATTCTTCTGGAAAGGCATAAGCTGCTAAAAATCAGAGGCTTATGGATGGATTTCAGACCCTTGCTGATTTATAGTTAGAATCTCTGAGGCTTGGGCCCTGCTAATGAGTGGCTGGGCATCCGATGGGGGAAGTCCCACTTCCTACGTCTAGGAAAAAGGCCTTTTATCTTGAAAGATCTGGTGCATTTTTTGATTAATCTTTGTATTTTTTTATTATGCTTCAGCTCCAGGATTCTTGGACTCCAAAGCCTGCCAATTTATTCTGTATTTATCTTAGCGCCTGCTTTTCTTCTCCAGTGCTTCCTACAGTTCCTTCTCTTTTGTCCTTAGATGTTTTGACCTTGTAGAGAAGCAATTTCTCAAGAAAGCTTTCATCAGATCCACGAGTTGTCTAACAATAAAGGGCTTTATGGTAAATTTAGACAGAGAGACAATGTGTTCCACATTCCTCTCTTAAAAATTTGTGATATGCTTTTTAAAAGGTGCTGAAGAAAAGTTTTTTTTTTAATATTTGTTTAAGTGTATAGATGTATAGCGATTTATTTAGTATCAAGATGTCTAGCTTCCTAAGAATCACTAGTTTTTAGAATTTGCTTTGGGCATTTTTACTATAATATCACAAATTGCAAAGCCTATTTAGATCACTACACATTCAAATTATTGAGAAGCAGGCATGGATCATGAAATCTTCTAAAATACTTACTCTTTAAAGCAAACACTGGAAGCACTGGGTAATCAAATACATAAAAATGAAAAGAGTCAGAGGGTTACTAAAGCATAGACTGAAAGAATAATCAGGGCTGTTTGCTGTTCCTGGTGTAGAAGTGCTGAAACGGTGATGCCCTGGGTGCTATTAAAAATGACTCCCTGACAGGGACCTTAAAAGTAACTGCACAGAGTGATTCATGGGATGTCTTCATAAAAGTCTCACACAGTACAACCACACAAGCAATGATATGGTAGCATATGCACATGTGGGAATTAACAGACCTGGGGCTTGATTTCCTTGATCCCACTAATTGGATGTGTGAGCCGAAGAAAGGCATTTAATCTACCATGTCTTATTTATCAAATAAGATAATTGCATGAGATATAAGTTCATTCTAAGTTCTAAAAGTCATAATCAATAATAACTTTCCAGGTAGGTCTTTATGTGAACACAGAATAAATCACATGGGTGTGTGTGCCCCAGGCCTCTGGGCTCCTCTGCTTCCCTTTTAATTCTTGGGAGATGATCTACTTCAGAGCCATATGTGTTGCACTAATTGGCAAGAGCACTGCATCCTGTGCCAGTGACATACTACAGATTTGGGAGAGGACTGGAGCCAGCAATGCTCTAAGCATCTTGGAAATGTGGCTACCTCTACGGAGACGTGTCTCCTTCCAAGAAGGCAGTTTTTAACTATGTGCTTAGCAAACTTCAATTAATAAGCACCCTCATGTCCTAGGCTCTTCTATGTATTTGTGGGGGAACAACACTGACTGAATTTCTTACTCTCACGGAGTTTATATTTTATTGGATGAAGACAGGTAGTAAACCATAATAGTAATAAATAAGAAAAGTGTGTAACAAAAATAAATTATATAGTATATTAAAAGGTGATAAATACTATGAGCAAGACAAGGGTAAGGGGCAGAGAACCGGAATAATAAATAGAGAAGCTGGTGTAAGCCTCGTTAGAGAAAAGGACCTTTGAGCATCGAGCTGAAGGAAATGAAAGAGGCAACCACAAGCTTATCTAGAGGACGAAGTGTGTGATAAGGCACCCAGTACAGGAGAAGCATCTGCCCAGAAGGCTCCAGCAGCAGCAAGGGAACCCGTGAAGCTTGAGTGGTATGACTCAGGCAGCAGCATGTGAGCAGCATCATTCAGCTGCATAAAAAAGTGCCATGGAGCCTCTTAGAGCAACTTCCACACTTTGCAGCAGGACAGACCAACTTCAGGGTTTGTTGCCTTGTAGGAAGCCTCCTCTGAGACTCCCTGCCTGGCCTGAGACACCCAGTTAGCACCTGCGCATTAGAATACCCTCTCTTCCAACAATAAAGCATCCAGCCTTTGTATCTGTAACAGCTTCCCCTGTAATTTATGCTTTCTATGGTGAGTTTAAATGCTGACTCTATCATTATCTGAGTTTATTACCATTTCCATTTGCATATGTTTGATGGGAGGAGTGGCAGGGATGGGAACCCTCTGGATGAATTCCAGACTGGAAGTCTGCAAGTCTCTTATTACCCTTACTTCTCTTTTTGTCTTATGGCTTCCTTAGGGCCTGAGCCAACATCAGCTGTACATAAAGCTATGGCTCAGGCTCTCAGTAACTCTGCTGCCTGTTCTGAGTCTGCCTGTTTTCTCTATCCATTACTGCATCCATTACTCGGGACGTCTAAGACATAGGGCTTCTAAGACACAGTCGACTTTCTCATCATCCCCATGAACCATTAATCCTGCTTCACAACTAAGAACAGACATTTTCTCACATCAACTAAGCCTGGTGGTTTTTCTCTTGAACGGTTGGAATCTGCTTTTCTGACATCAAGGAGAACTGTTAGTATTCAGAAACCTTAAAAATTATTAACAAGATATGCAGCATCTACTCAGAGAGTCAACCATTGTTCCTTGTGATCACTTATGCCCCCATCATAGCTCCACCTACTTTCTCAAAATCACCTCCTTGGTCAGGAATGTTCACTGCCTTTTACGATGCTCCGAAACATTCTTGTGACAGCAGAGTCTCCAAATTATTCCTAGAAGCTAGGAGGTAGCACAAGTTACAGGTGGGTAGAAGGCATTGTTGTCTGGTAGGCAGCAAACTTAGTTTATTTTACAAATCTGTGTTCTCCCCATTGCTTGCATTTGAAATAGTGTGCACAGGTGCCCCCTGTTTGATTCAATTTCAACCCTCATCATGATTTATAGTCCCACCTGATCATATCCAGATCACTATGCTGTTTGCCTTTGTCTGCTGAGCTATGGTCTATGATTGGGAAGTCTGAGCCAGGCATTTTAAGAATTCAGAGTGAACAAACATGTCTGTCTCCCACACATTTAATGCAATCAACAATGAGTCTAATCTATATTTCTTTGAAAAGTGACACTTTTAGCCTACAGAGAATACTAAGCTGAATGAAGTGATGTCAATTATTAGACACACAAAATCCTTTGGAAGGGATAAACTGCATAAGGGAATTTATAAAAATTTGTGGTTTTTACCCTGTGTTATTTCCACAACTACTTCTTCTTCTTCTTCTTCTTCTTCTTCTTCTTCTTCTTCTTCTTCTTCTTCTTCTTCTTCTTCTTCTTCTTCTTCTTCTTCTTCTATCTTTATTACAATTTTCACCCTCATCAACATCATCCTCATAATATGTTAGCACAGTAACAACCAGTTAATGCATATTTATTTTGTCAATTATACTGACAGCCATTGTGTGAGAATAGACTCTTAAATATATCAACTACCTTAAGACTTCAGTTATTATCTCCTTGGTACAAGTTAAAAAACAAGATAGCACCACAGATTTGTGGAGGGTTAGTAACTTGTTCAACATCCAAGACAATCATGTAGCCAAATGTCAGTATAATAATAACTATGGATAGTATATTAATCTGACTTTTCATTACTATGACAAATTACCTGAAATAGTTTAAAGAACAGTTATTATGACATAGGGTATTAAATATTACTTTCAACAGGGTTGCTTGTTCTAACATTTCTGGAGTATATTGTGAGTAAAATGAGTTACCACATGGTGGAAAAGAAACAGATAGATGGGAAGGTAATGGGGACCAGGTATAGCCCTCAAAGGCATGTCCCTAGTGACATACTTCATTCAACTTGGCCAATACTATGGTATTTTTATCACCTCCCCATATAGCAATCCTAACTTGAGACCATGTGTTAAACACATGAGCCATGGGGCACATTTCAGATTCAAATCGTAACAGACAGAGTGTTTATGTACAAATAATGATAGACATGTAGACAGTAATTTGCCTTAGGCAAGATGCTAAGGGACTTTTGTCTAGCAGAATTCTATACTGGTTATCAGTGCCATGGGATGAGTCCAACTACATAGAGGAGAGCAATGACAGCCTCTGTGTCAGCTCTGGAATAGAAACTCAAATATTTTTGTTTAATGCTGTTTAGTACTGGAGTTAGCAAGTTAAAATACAAAACAGAGAAATGGTAACAACGGCGGCTTCTGTTGTGCCTGGCTAGCAGTTCACTCTAGAGTGGGTGCAGGATGGCTAGTAGTGTGTACCTTTCAGGACTGGAGTTCTCTGTGCAGGAGTGGTCCTGAGGACCACTAACTTACATGCTTAAGCAGAACAAAGGAACATAAGCAGAACTTACAACTGGGACAGATAGATCCACACAAGGTGACGAGCCTCATCCTGGCTGTGTGGGCTCCTCATCTCTTGCTAAGGAAGGGTTCCAGACCCAAGACCCATTGTTCTCAGTCAAGCACAGACTTTAAGATTGCGTGCAGGAGACTGCCTTTCCAGATCACATCAATGGGAGGCTCTCCTAGTATGTTAAGATAGGATCTTGCCATGTGCCTGCTAATCAGACACATACGTATCTGACGACTCAAATAAGGCATCTTTCTTTACCCTAGCCTTTACCTTTACCTTAACCCAACCACTTCTCTCTTCGTTGAATCCTTTTCTTAGCGTTTTCTACCCAACAGTCAAATTTGACTGGTTGTCAGGTAGGTGACTATGATCGATGATGTAAGTGTTAGGGAGTCTGAGTTCCACCTCCTCCAAGATGCTTCTCTGTCACTATACACATATCCCTCCTCTATGCCTGCAATACCTGTTGTTTCTCGATATATCAATATTTGTAATAGTATTCTGAAAAATGTGTGCTGTGCATTGCTTGCTTAGACATGTCAGCACTTGGCCCTTAGCTATATGGCATTAGCCTCCATTGAATCATTTAACCCTTCCAATAACCTTACATGGTAAATTCTTATTATGACCATTATACAGACAAACTAAGGCACAGAGGAATCAGGAAGTTGCTCTGGGCATTCAGGTAGTAATTGGCAAAGCCAGGATTGTAGACCTAGGTGTTCTGATGCTGACATGTGGGGCTTTATCTCATCCCCTTGTCAGTGGTTGGCCTTACCTCTTCACAGTAGCTTACTAACCCATGTCCTCAAAGGTAAGATGCACATCCTGTATATATCTTTGTTTTCAGCCTGTATCAGGTCGTTGCCTGGCTCCTAGTGGGCATCTATGAAACCATTCAGTGAGTGATTAAGGAAGAAATGATCAGTGGTGAACAATGGAGGGCTATTCAGGGCAAATCACACAGGTGGGCATGTCTCATTGCTTTAAGATGCCTACTGGCTGCCATTAGCCATTGTCTCAGGACACAGAGGAAGGGAGGGATGAAGGAGAGGGGTTGCAGGATAAACTGTGCCTTACTAATAGATTGCTTTGCACCATTGTTGACACTCTCACTGGCCTAAAAGAAGAAGGAATTTCATGAGTTTCTAACCTTAATTCTATTAGCATCTATAATCCTGCCCTGGTTTTCTCTCATTTGAATTGCAATCATCTTACCCTCTTCTGTCCTCTGTTTTAGTTTTTTCTGTGGAGGCACCTGTCACCTCTCATCACAACACCCTGTGTCTGTCTCTCCTCCATCTTCGCCATCCTTACTGAGGGTTTCTTGAACATAGTTCTCTCCTCCCCGCGGCCACCCGGCGAATGATCTTATTTTAATCAGCTTATACCTAGTAACTAGCACAGGGCTTGACCTAAAGAAGCTCTTGAGCCATGATTCTGAAGGTAGATCTGGGGAAGTTGGGTAAAGGACATGCAAGAACAACTAAACAGCACTTGAGCAAACAACCACCTCAAAGCAGAGATCTATCTCTGGCTTGTGGAAGCAAGAAGCCTTTTGATCTTGTCTTCAATCCTCTTTGCTCTCTTCCCTTCCAGCTCTTGTTACATAATAGTGATGACATCACTTCTCCCAAGACTGGTTAAGAGAGACCAGAAACATGATTGGGCAGGGTTGGGGGCAGGGAACTGGAGAAAACCTAAAACAATAAAGATGATTTAATTTATATCTGATTGCAGCAACCAGCTGGATATGCCATCAATTATTACACCCTAGAAGTTATTAAAGAGTGCCTTTGTCACAGGCACCATATTAGCTAGGGATTTATGGGGCACAAAGCCACAGGAGGGGATATTCACTTACAGCATCGCACGTGGATACAGACATGGGAGTTGTCTATCATCAGCTTTACCTCTTCCCATACTTTTCTATTCTTAGGTCCTACAGCCTCGGGTTCAAAACAGACCTTGTGCCTCTGAAACGTGCATGATGACGGTAAGTAGTCTTATTACCTGGAGCTTCCATCCATTTTTGTTTGTGTTTCAACACCCACAGCTGTAATCCTACCTTCCAGAAACGAAATATTCTCGGCTAATTTAAATGTTTCTAGAGTTTTCAGTATGGTGAAGTGCTTCCTTTGATAAAGTCTCCCACTTTAGCTGAGTTTTTAAGAGAAAAAGGCTTGACATTGGACTTCATCTCAGCTAGCTCTGATGTTACAGCCGGAGAATCTGAATCCTTCCATCCTTTGCTTTACACGCCGTCTCCCTCCTTGAAATGCCCTTGCAGCTGGCTCTCAGCCCTCCCGTAAGGAGACTTTCAGTTTCCTACCACTGATCTCTGGACTTAATGTGAATAAGTATGCTTTTTTTGTGGCTGCCTTGACATTAAAGGCACATTTCTTCTTAACACAATTGGATGCTTTCCTCATTCCTTGAAGCAATTTATTCCTAATTATAACCAATTATAATGTGTGATACCAGGAAATAAAAAAACAAATTACATTTTTAAATTTGAAGCCTGGGTAGGGGAAAATGGTACTGAGCAATCATGTCAATTTTTCCCCTTTGAAGATCAGATTTTTAAAGAACTGAACGCTTCCACATTTTGATCCCTTGAAGTACCAAGTGACAACACACACAGGAAGAGATGGCAATTTAGTTATTTACCCAGAAATGCAGAGTTGGGCATTATTAATGAGTGGCTAGATCACACTTGACATTTTACAAAGTGACTTACAATCGCACCTGCACTTGTGCGCACACACCTGTGCTGAGAGTCTGTGTGGCGAGGAGAAGGAGGAGAGAGGACAGAATTGGGCCTCTTCTCAGGGGACTCAGTGAGTACAGAATAAGAAAAGCGCTATGTGAATTGGGGCCACCAGGAATTAAATCCACAAATGGTGAGGGATGGCTGTGCTAGGTTAATATGGGTACACACACCTATTTACAGATGTACATGCATGGATACAGTTACAACTCTTGCCATCATTCTGTCTTAGTTAGAGTTTCTATTGCTGTGACAAAGCCCTGTGATCAAAGGCAACTTGGAGAGGAAAGGGTTTATTTCATCTCACAGTTTGTAATCCGTGTTCCAGGGAAGTCAGAGCAGCCAGCAACTCAAGGTACGAACCTGGAGGCAGAAACTAATGCAGAGGCCATGGAGAAGTGCAGCTTATTGATTCGCTCCTCATGACTTGCTTAGCCTGTTCTTTTTGACTATCCAGGACCTGAAGGTGACACCATTAACAATGGGCTCCCATATCAATCACAAATTAGGAAAATACCCTACAAAGATTGTACCTATAGAACAATCTAGTGGAGGTATTTTCTCAATTAACATTCCCTCTTCCCAAATTCTCTTCTAGCCTGTGTTGACTTAACATAGAAGCTAGCCTGCACATCCTCAGTAGGTCTAAATGGCTACTGCTACATGATCTGAAGGCTTAAGGAATCAGCATGTCTATTCCTTAGCAACATTCAAAGCAGCATTGAACTTTGCAGCTCTAACTTTTGATGTCCTTCCTTGACTATAGAGCTTCATGTTTTCTCAAACAGCATCCAGGTGACCCTCCATAGAATTTGCGTTCCTGTCACAAAGCATGTATCAAATACTTTATTAAAGATGAAATTAAAAATCTTTGGAGACTGTGGGTTCAATCCTTTCTTTGTAAAGATGGTTAGGGTCAGGGAGAAAATAGATCTGCTAAAGGTCCCACGATTGTATGTATATATGTATGTATGTGTAATAGGGCATATATATAGTTGTTAGTTTGGGTATATGCACATGTGTATTCATGTGTGTGTGCATGGTATGGAATCCAGAAATGGATGTCTGGTATCTTTCTCCTGTCACTCTCAACTTTAGGTTTAGAGAAAGAATCTGTCAGTGAACCAAAAACTCACCAACTCAGATAGGCTACCTGGCCAATGAATTTCACCTGTCTCTCATAAGTGTATTCTATCATGCCTGACTTTTTACGTGGGCTCAGGACTTATTTGGAATCTGAACCCCAAAACTCATGGTGTGTGGCAGAGACTTAACTAAGCCATCTTTCTATCCCTCCCATGACATCTCAGTGCTAAAAAGCAGACCTGACTGCCCAGAGTTCTATCTGCCACTGCACAATACTTGCTGAGCTTGAAGTATACAGTGATGCTATCTCTGATGTTGTTGATAGAAGGGATGATGAATGTGGGATACCCTCTATCACCACTGCATAGATGACCCTTGGTAATGATGGAAAGTGTTGAAATCAATACTTTTGCTTTATTCCATTGATTCAAGTATAGTTGCTCATCTCTAATAGATAAGAGTTGGACTCCCTGATTGTGGGCCACATAGTAAACAGTAGAACTCCCTAAGTGGAAGTTTCATCCATTCAGAAAATACTGACTATGCCCTATATGCAGGGCTTCTTCTCCTTCATGGGAAATGCTCCAGATAGGAAACCACACCCCTACCCTCCTGGATCCTTTTTTTGTTTGTTTGTTTTGTTTTTTGTCAGAGATGGGATCCATAGTCATCCACAGAAATGGGTGCAGATACGGAGCAGCTGCTTCAGCTAGAAGGTGTCAGTCCCTCTGACTCATCGGTTTTCTAGCATTTTTCCAGTCATTGGCATGTCCTAAGCCTATTGAATTCTCTGTGAGAGAAATCTGACATCTGTGATATTTGACTATGCCCCACTACCCCCTCCTAAGCCGTAGCTTTGCCATTTAACAGTAGACCCTACTGACTCTTTTCAGTGAGAAGGGTGGCATTTCAGGCCTCCAAACCTATGTGGCCAGCTGGAGTTGTTGGTGCTTATAGGATAAAATGAATTAGGGCTCTTGAACAGGACAGATGTGTGAACAGACAAATTTAGGCTATACAGGGAATACTGCAGGTCACCAGTGAAGGATGTCAGAGGTGCAGGGGCTGGGGGAAGAAAAAGGCAGCTTTAATCGGAGAGAGTGATTATGGAATCAAATTAGCTTCTCATTTTCATTTGCAGAAGGAACATTCAATTCACTTAACACCACTCTACAGGCCTTTCTGCTCTCAGCGGTACCCAAGGGAAAGCAAATTCTGGTATAATAGGACATTTGGACAGCAGCATATCTGAGAGAGAGCAGGGACATTCTAGAAGTGGGAAGGCCTGGGGCATAGGCTCTGCTCTGTCTCTAAGAGCTTTGTGATCCTGTAAACATTGCCTTGCCCCTGGAGACCCCGGGCTCATCTGCTAAATATGAAAAGGGAATTAAGTCAATTTTTAAAAAAATCTCTTTAGATCCAAAATAGTGTGTTTGGTTTTTGATGTGTATTGATAGCCTGCTTTATCAAGCTAACAGTTACAGTGTGGGAATTTGTCACCACACTTCTGCAAATAAGAATTTGAGTTTTGGTATCAAGAAGGCCTGAATTTTAGTGGTATCTCTACCTGCTTACTTTTGGCTACCCCCTTAATCTTTCAAATATTCACTTTATAAAACAAAGACAGTAATATTTGCTTGTAGAATCACTTGTGAATTAAATAGACTAATGTGTTCAAAATATTCTCATCACATCAGGACATAGTAAGACTCAGTAAATATTTAGCTGCTGTGATCTGCTTATCATGTTTACTATAAATTTTAGAATAAGTTGGATGTTTTATCAACATTTTAAAAGTGTACGGTGGGGATGGGCTTCCTTTTTAACAAATCGCTTGGATGACATGCCTGGAGAAGTTTAATGGCAAGAAGCTAAGTAATGAAGCAAGACTGAAATAGCTCCATGGAAATAAAGCATTTAATGTGGGAATAAATGAAGTTGCCACCCAGAACTAACGGCCAGAGTCGTGGCTGGGCTGTAATTAATGAATACGAGGGCCAAGATTTATAAGGATATTTTAAGGAGTAACCGCACTGCATGGAGTTCTGGGTTTTATGCCTGGGCTGAAGTAAGATCAATGGGAAATCCATTAAGCTAAGATTTAGTGGTGGAATGAAGATTCCCTAGCAGGGGGTCTTTTGCATGGTGACCAACAGGGATAGTTTGGGGGGTAGGAACCTAGGAAATATGGAAAAGGATGTTGAGCTCTTATGAAGAAGAATGGAATGAAAGCCTGTACCTCTATTCTTGATGTGAAAAATGGAGAAAAAAGATGGTGAGTCCTTGTATACCTGGAGAGCCCCACAGGAGTAACATTTAGAAGTGTGCTAAGCCTTATGTATATCCTACTGTCAGGAACCTGGCCACATTCAAGATACTTGTGTTAGCCACCTGAGATGATGTATGAACAAACTGTGAGCTGTTTCGGGGGGATTAGCTGTCAGCTCTGACACCGAGCCTTGGCTCACAGTGCATCCAGCTGACCCACTTGTATGTAGCCAAGTCCCTTATATATTGAGAATTTTCTTTACAACTTGTGCAGATGTTATCATCTGAAGACAGCTGCTGCTTCTCTTGTCCACCTAAGACTTCTGTGGTGAGGTTCGATGATAAAAGATCATATGTCTGCTCCATTCCTCTTAGCTTTCTGTTCAGGGAAGGTCAAAAGACCTGACCATGCCCGAAGTCTCCTTGTTCTTGACAAAGAGCCAAAAGAGATGTTAGCTTATTTGGGGAAATGTGAGCTTTCATTTTTCCTTATTCCATGCTTGTCACCTTTGTACAGTATCAGTTTTGTTCATGTTGTTCCTCCTGCCTAGATGTCTTGCTAGGATCCCAGCTTCAGAGTTCCATCCTAGTCCCTCAGTAACCGTAGCTGTGCATAACCCTGGCACATAGCTTATTCCTTTCTCCCATGGCTTAATAATGGGGTTATCCCCTTTCCCTTGGTTGTACTTTGTAGGTGCAAGTCTCTCCATCTCATGGCCTCCTCAGTCCTCAGTCCCGCTGCCAGGTATTTCAAGTTTTGACTTCTTTATGTTGTCTGGATATGATCTTGGTTTTCTTCCTCAGTGACAACTTATTCTTGAGCAGAGTACCTGTTAATGACCCTTATATTTCCCCCTCAGTCTGAAGGGTACACCCTTGTATTTGTGAGAGATTTTAAATGTTACTAATAACTGTAATACAATTATCATTAATTAGGTACTAACTTTGTATAAGGTACTAGGTTGGATACTAGACACATTATCTCATTTTATGCTAAATTATAAAATCACACCCTTAACAGATAATCTCAAGCCCAAAGAGTTTTGGATGCTTGCCTACGGCCACACAATTAGTAGGCTTAACCATATCTACCAGAGCCTGAAGCCTATCTTTTAATAATCACACCATGTTTTATATTCAAAATCTGATTTGATTCCTTCAATAATCTTATAAGGTAGCTATCATTATCCTTAAATTACAAATGAAGAAGAACAGGCCTAGAAAAGTTAGGTGACTTGCCTAAGGCAATCCAATTATAAAATAGAAAATTAGGGCATGAATACTGGTGTTTCAATTCTATGTTTAGCTCCTAACCCATTCAGGATGTCGAGGCTCCATGTGTTTTCCCCATTTTCCACCCTACACACCATCTCTGATATCATATCAGTTCAGTTCCATTTTCTTGGCCTCATCTTGCTCATCTTGGGATGCCTCTCCTACCAAGAGTCACAGATGGAGTATTTTCTAGAGACAGGAAGATCTAATGAGTTCTATCTCAACCAGTTTTCTCTGTAAGGGACCAAGAAAATGCCTGTGTGGGTCTGCTTTGTCACCACATACAAGGAACAGGTAATTCTTGTAAAATCAAGTTGTGTTCTGTTTGAGAACTCAGGGAATTAATTGCATAATGAACCAGCCATTTACTTTGATGAATGGGTGTTTATTACATATTCACTGAACACATACATAAGTTTTAGGTACCATTTGTTCAGATGCAAATAACCAGAACCCAGCAAATAGTTGCTGGAGATTCAGACATAACCAAGCTGCAAACTCATTTCATCAAATATTCAGTGGCTTGTGAGGGTAAGAGTGAGTGAGACATGCTGAAGTTACTACTATATAGTATTATGATGTGCTGGTTGACCTAGACAAGACGTAGACATAACCAGGAAGAGGGAATCTTCATTGAGAACATTCCTCACAAATCTGGCCTGTAGGCAAATCTGTAGGGCATTTCCTTTATTAGTGATTGATGTGGAAGGGCCCAAATAACAGAGGGTTGTGTGACCCTGGGCAAGTGGCCCTGGATGACATAAGAAAGCTAGCTGTGCTAGCCATGTTCTATCTTGAGTTTTTGCTGTGATATTCTTTGATGATGGATTGTGATATGGAAGTGAAAGTCAAAATAAACCCTTTCTTCCCCAAGTTGCTTTTGGTAATGATGTTTATCACAGCAATAGAAACCTAACTAGGTAGTGTTATCTATTTATTTATTTATTTATCTTCCAAACCCACACTTTGAACATGCTATTCCTCATGGTAGCATTATTTCAAGATTCTGGAAACAGACCACTGGGAGTGCAACTTTCAGGCTTATTTTGTTATAAGCCTCTCCCAGTCTGCTTTCTAATGGCCATGTGGTTATGTGGCCCCCTCTGCCATATGTTTATGACCATATTGTTTTGCCTAAGCACAGAAATCTTGGACTAAATCATCTGAAGCAACAATCAAAGTAATGTCTTCTTCAGGGGCTGGGGAAATGGTTTAGAAGATAAACACTTGGTATTTAAGTATGAACACTAGAGTTCACATTGCCAGAACCCATTTAAATGTTGGATGGGTATGGCATGGCAGGTACCTGTAGTCCTGGTACCTGGAAGGCAGAGACAGGGCTCCATAGAGCAAACTGTCTATCTATATTAGCTGAACTGGTGACCTATTGGTTCAACCATAGACCTCACATCAATATATAAGATGGAGAACATTAATGGAAGACAATTGATGTCAACTTCTGATCTCCTCATGCACATGTACACATATACATTCATATGCATATATGCTACATATACACACACACACATACACACACCACATCACACATGCATAGATGTTGAAAATTAATATTTTCTCCCATTAAGTTGTTCTGTCAAGTGTTCTGAGGGCAGCAACTACTACATAAATGTGCATTATATGGAAAATATCAAAGGCCAATGTATCTAGTAGTCATTCCTCTTTTGCCAGTGCCTTGCATGGCACATAGATGCTCTCCGCAGATGAGATGGAGGTGACTGAAAACAGCTATGAAACTTCTTTGCTTAGGGATGGAAAAAGTCAATAAAAATGTGAAAATGAAGTGACATCTAAATCTGTAGAAATGAGTAAGAGTTTGTTTTGTAGAGAATGTTAAAGTGAAAAAGACTATTCTATCTAGATAGAGGGAATGTGGCATTCTGGCTCATGGGGACTGCAATTGGAAAGGAGCCGGGACAAGGTTATAAAGGGTCCTTGTTGGCATACTTTAGAGCTCAAGTTTGCTTTTTAAGTGAGGAGAGTCATGAAATGTATCAGGAGGAACAGTGAAAGGATCATGTTTAAATGAGTGTAAGAATGGAGGCAGGGCTCTGTGGGGCTGGGGGCCAGGTGCACCTCCTCACCTTGCAGTCTCTTCCACAGGCATGCAGGTGACACTTGGAAAGATGGTGCATGATTGATGAAGATGCTGTTCCCTGAGATGGGTATTTGGAATGAAGAGGAGTTGGAAGAGTGGGAATGAAGAGATTGTGAATTTCAAATATGTCACGTTGAACTTGAGCTGTCTTTGGGACATCCAGGTGGATGTACTTAGGAGACAAATATAGGACTGGATTTTTTGGAGAGAAGTGTGATCTAAGAGTTTATATTTAGAAATATCAGCATATAGGAATTTTATACTGTGAGAATGAGTGAAGTCACTTTTGGAGAGGCTTAAAGGGGCTGGAAAATGCCTTCTGGAGTTAACCATCTCATAGACTGAGAAAAATATGCAGAGTATAGAGGTCCCTTTGTGCAGAAACACCTTCTCTGAACATGCTGAAAGGATTTATTTTTAACTCTGATTTGGTGGGGTGGGAAGTCCTGAGACTGTTTTCACTTGAGGAAGTGTGATTTGTTGTTTCATCCTGACAAATACCAGTAACATCAGTTTAGTTCAGCACCCTGGCTAGAGCCACAGGCACATGCCTCTTTATCCTATGCTATATACTTCAGGATTTACAAAAGGGGTGAATTCTCTGAGAGGAACTTCCACTGTGGAAGACAATAGTAACAACAGTATAAATGAATGTAATTCAAAGTGGAATAAAGGCCCATTTACATTGAGAAATTAAACATTGTAAGTGTTCAAAAGATGAAATAATTAGTGCTTGCTGAGGTCAGGAAATATTTAATATGGAAGGTCATCACAAAGGAAAAGAACTATCAATAGAAATAGAGCTAAGTAATAAGGAAAATGATAAAATCAGTGACAGAGGGACTAAATTAAGTTTTGGGGTAGGGCACCTCTGGGAAGGTAGTCTGCAGAGATGGATTAAGGCCTTGAATGCCAGGGTGGAGGGATTGTAGTTTATTTCATAGCGTGAACAGCCCAAGTCCTCATTCAGTGATATTTCAGAGGTCAATACTAGGCCTTGCCCAGTGTTAGAACAAATGTGTCTTAGAAAGACTGTGATCTTTTTCCAAGGAGAAAGTTAATTGATTGGCATTACAGAGTCATCATCTATGGCTGAGCCCAAATTGAAAATCTCCTTCCGAAGACAGATACTGTTTGTTTAGCATGGAGCCGCAGCCCTGATTCCCATTTTCTGAGATCCAGATCTGAACTTTCTTAGCACACGACTCCCTCGAGGGGACTGCTTTTGCTTTTCTCGGGAGTCATTTGTTATCTTAAATATTGGCATCTTTGAGATAAGAGTTTTCTAAATCACATTTACAGAATGCTTGTAAACACTCCTCATGTTTAGAACAGCTTTCCTCATTGACCTTGTGCCATTGATGTGCTCCAAGCTACTTCAGGGCTTTAAATTCCCCACAGCTTTGCCAGGGAGACATCGTCCCAAGCCATAACTCTTCCCTCTGCCTGGGCGTAGGCCTCAAAGGTTTATGTGGTGGCTGGCAGAACCAGTCCAACAGGATTTTCAGTAAAACCTGAGCTGCCATAGGGATACAGTATTTCTTTTCCTAATTGCTCATAATTTCATCCTATTTCTTAGAACAGCAATTGAAGATGACATTACACTCTCTTTTATGTCAGTTGATGATGCATAATGGTCTCCGGGAACAACCAATGACTGTATTTACTAACACATTAAAAAACATCAATGTGTATTCAGGCCACAGCTGTTTTTCTACACCAGTATTTTATGTGTGCATCAGATGGTGGAAGGTTGAAAAGGGTTTTTACTCTTATAAAAAACACTTCCACCTTTGTAGGTAGAAGGTACAACTGAAAGTGTGTGAATAAACTGATTTGTTCCTTGTTTGTATCATGCCCCGTGGACCCTTGAACTGGCTCTAAAAAAATCATAGTCTGCTCTTCCCTGCCTTGTGCACACCCATGATCTAGTGAAGACCACATTCACCAGATTCCTTAGTCTTTGGCCTTTGCTTGGATTTGGCCAGTAGGATATAAATCGAAAGACCAGAGGATGTGGGGAAAGAGAAGCCATAGCATCTCTTTCTTGCTTTAGTGTACTGCATTTGTGAGTTAGTTCTCTCTTAGTGTCTTACTCCCTTACTGTCCCTGGACTCTGATAACATTCACTCTACCACTTGTTCTTTAGTCCCCTTTGTCCTGGAAGACTAATGGCTTTCTTCAGTCACTAAACCCTGACTACCTAAGTATCCTTCCTCATCCAGCTGTTGATAACCTCTTCATATAGGCCTAGGACGTAAGCCATTTGGGATTAATTCTACTCCCATTGGAGTTATGATGGAAACACCAGACACCTCAGTACCCAAAGATGTTATTTGGCAAATGAGATATCTATTCTCCTTGGTGACAACTAACCTGGACCTTTCTTTCATGGGTGTCAAGGGAACCACTATGGAAATATCACTAGAAGTAATTAATTGCAGAAAATTGAGGCTTACTTCTTTTTGAAAAATAAATGAAGCCAGAAAACTCTACTTTGAATAGAGCCACAATATATTGTAGGTTTTATGTGCCTAGCTTATGGGAACATATAAAGTAATGAAGTCTCAGTGTGAATAATGTGTGCTCCACTGGAAGAAAGGTCAAGAGAAGAAGCATAGAAGATCAGCCTCATGTGAACTGGCAAGAGCTAGTTCCACTCTTAATTTTTCCATTGTGATAGCTTAGCCACCACAGTGTATCTCAATGTTATCATTTTATAGGCTTTCTGTGACTAATCAGAAAAAGATCTTAATGTACTGTATTAGTAGAAATGAAGGTTATATTTTGTTGTTGCTTGTAGGCTTAGAGTTTTCAAAACCTACCTTTTTAATTGTTCACAACATCAACATTTACTAAGCAAGTTTGTAATTCCTCATTAAGTTTATACTGACATATATGTGCTTTAAGATAGAAGTACTACATTCAGAAATGTGTCTTCATATTCTAAGTTCTTTCTCTTTAACTTTTAAAAATTTATATTATTTCATTTATTTACACCCCAAATGTTGTTACCTTCCCAGTCTCTCCCTCCTAGAGTTCCTCATCCCATGCCCCTCCACTTCATGTCTGAGAGGGTCATCCCCACTGGTAAGCCCCTGCTCTGGGCCATCAAGTATCTACAGATCTAGGCACTTCCCCTCCCACTGGGATCAGACAACGCAGTCAGTCTTTTGCTACATATGTGCCAGGGGCCTTAGAGGAGATCATGAATTTTGTGGGCAAATAGATAGAACTAGAAAATACCATCTTGAGTGAGGTAACCCAGACCCAAAAAGGGCCTGCATGGTATGTACTCACTGATACGTGAATACTAGCCAAAAAGTACACAATACCCAGAATATAGCCAACAAATCATAAGAAGTTTAACAAGAAGGAAGGCCCAAGTTAGGATATCTCAAAACCTCTTTTTAGTAAGGGTTCTCGAATGCTTCAGCCTCCCTTCTAGCCCATTGTCCAAAGGTAGGGGAGAAAAGATGGTAAATAGGACAAGAGGATGTGGTCCTGTTTAGAAGTAGCTCTTTGGGAGGTGATTCCAATCTCCATTGTTAGGATACCAGCTGTCCAGTTCAGTAGTGTCAGGATACCAAATCAACAGCAGTTTCCCAATCTAGCAGAAACAACCAGACCTCTGCCGAATCAGCACCTCTCTCAATGAAGTTAAAGATCAGCAGACCAAAGAAGTGTTGCAAGGCTAGCTATAAAAGCATTCTGTCACTGTCCATTGAGTCCTATTTATACTCTCTCCAAACATCATGTGCTCTCCCACAGGTTGTAAGTCTGCATCACATGACATGACCAAAAACTTTCACTTCAGTTGCTAATGTGGAAAATATATATAGTTTGGTGCCAAACATGGTTCATTGGAATTTAGAGCTGAGCTGTCTATCAAACTTTTGCCTATTCAGTGTCCTGTATGCTGATTTTGCACCTATGTTTCCGCAGGCTGGGTTTATATTATCTAGGTTAGTTCAGGGATAATTAAAAGTTTAGCAATATATTGGGTTAGACCAATACATATTTGGCTTTTCCTATTTCAGCTGGATGACAGTGACACTAGTCGACAAGCTTTCATGTTCAGATTAAAAACTATGAGTGATGGGCAATTCTCACCAGGCTACCCTAAAAACGTTAGTGGTTAAAAACTGTTCTGAGGCCTCTATTGTGACCAATAATTCCATAGCAAGGATTTAATAACAAAAGTACTTTGACTTTCTCTTTACTCTGACGCCAAGAAAGTAAACAGATATGTCTTTGCCACAGGTGGCTATGTAAGTCTCGATGGTGCTAAGAACTACTGAAGAAATACTTTCCTTTTCTTTGTCTCTCAGCCCTTAGAAAGGGCCAGGCATGTTCTCATTCGGCATTGATGAGGAGCCTTGAAGTTGGCTCTGGACGTATAGGAGAATAGATAGAGGTTCTCAGGCTGGAAAATGGGTATACATGGCAAGTTGTTCCACTCCAGGAAGATCACTGTTATAAAACTGCTTGGAATTTAGCAGAGGAGGAGAGAACTTCTTTATGGTCTTTAAATATTGAGGGAAGTATCCTAGAGGTCTAGGGTTATTACAGCAGCTAAAGGAAGAGAAGCTATTAGCCCATCTTATTGACTATGAGGCCACACCCACTGGCCATCAGAGTCAGGACTAGGCAGAAAATCTCAGGAGATAATGCCCAGGAAGAGCCCTAAACTTGGCAAAAAAGCCTTGAGAAGCTCTGCACCTTTAAAAAAGTGTGTTAGTCTAACCATCTTACAACTTTTTAAAAGCACTAATAACATTTACATTTGAGATATCGCTGGCAGAAGATCCTAGACTTTATGCTTGATCTTTTATTAATGATACATTTTTATGTAAAATGCATAGAAAACTTGATTCTCAAACTCACAAGCCTGGCTTTCTCCTATGCTTGTATTTATGTTGATTTTCTCTTAACAAAACAAAACAAAACAAAACATGCCCTTTGTCTATTCAAATCTTTGTTTTCTTTTTTTCTTTTTTTGGTTTTTTGAGACAGGGTTTCTCTGTGTAACCCTGGCTGTCCTGGAACTCACTCTGTAGACCAGGCTGGCCTCGAACTCAGAAATCTGCCTGCCTCTGCCTCCCAAGTACTGGGATTAAAGGCATGTACCACCACTGCCCTGCCTTTGTTTTCTTAAGCCCCTAACTCAGTATTACCTTGTTCATGTAGCTTTCTCTGGAGATGTCTTCCTCTGGGGCTGATCACTAATGAACTCTGAAAGCGTGTATTGTCTGCATGTTGTTCCTGGACATTTAATCACACACCACCTTATAACATTTCCAAGCTCGTTTCCTGTTAGGATTATTGAGCTTCTACTGTGATCGTGTCTGCTGACTGAAGCCTTGGGTCCAGTGTGAAACACAAGCAGATGTTCTATAAATGTATACTGGAGTGATGAGTGCCTGCTACGGGCCAGGTGAGCGAGACTGATACATTTCTTATGTAATAAGAAATGAGAACATGCTCAAACCACTGTTGCTTTTTAAGCATTAAGATTTGGGGATATGGTGTTGAAAAAGTCTCTGGTGGTGTTTTTCTGCATCATCAAGAAGGGAGATGCTGTTCACAGATGTACTGTGATTTTTTGTTTTGTTTTGTTTTGGTGAGTAAAATTCAGAAAATTTTGCTGGAGTCTCCTCAAGTACATCTAGAAACACTCAGTTGTCAATCTTTTGGGAGGATGGATCATGCCTGTCTACTGTGTGAGTTTAAGAGGAAATGAACTCTATGGACAAAATTTTTTTCTTGTTATTATAGTTACTATTGTTTGGGGGATAATTGCAAATATAAACAGATCAACACCCTTAAGGGAAACAGGGGTTCTGGTGGACACACACAGATTGGAGAGAATATTTGTAGGGAAGTCCACATGCATCCATCCAAGTCAGAAATTTGCAGCTCCTACTGGGATTTACATCTTGTAGCTGACTGAGTCAGACCACGGTTCAAGCTCCCAATGTCTTCTTCCTCAGAGCAACTGTTCAGACCCTAGACAACTTCAGAGGAAAAATCCAGGCAGTCACTGTCAATAAAAACTTGTCTACTTTTCCTTTGATTGAATAGAAATGTATTGACCATTTGCTGTGTTCCAGGTCTAAGAAAGCAAGGGAGAGAGGAAGCTTATTTTGGCTCCAGTAAAAAAGATATATTGGGAAATATTAGAAAAACCATAGCATGTGAAATCAGAGGTGAGACTTGGCATGCTAGCACTTCAGATTCGATTTGCTGTTTATTTCGTGCTATTATTTCCTGAGCATTTACTATGCATGCAGAGGCTGTGGTACATTTTCACACAGGTTGTCTTCCTTTATTTGTATTGTATTCCTATTATCCTTGTTTGTTGGTTCAACAAATCTATACTGAGCATCTTTGAAGGACCTGATGATAGTCTAGGCTCAAGGAGTAGAACAATGCAAGTTATGCACAAAACTCTACTTTGTTTGTACTTTATAATCTGGTACCTGATATAAAAATGTGAAATACATAAAGTTCAGCACAGTCATTAGTGATAAGGCATAGGGGGAAAATAAAGCAGGAGGAAGAAGATAGGCATGGATATCCTTGACAGAAGTTAAGTCTTTGCATAGACATAGAGGAAGTAAAGGAACGGGGTGAGAATCTGAGAAAGAGAGCATTGGAGAGCCGAGAAAGTTAACACACAAACATCTGGAGAATAGTGAAGGGAAACGATGTGCCTGCAGAAGAGGGAATAGAAAGAACACAGCACAGGGAACCGTGGCCCTGAAGGCCAGTCTGCCATTGTAGGGAATCTGCACTTTGTAACGAGTGAGATGAGAAGGCATGGAAAGGTCCCAGCAGAAATGACACATGATCTGACTCAGCCTGGCTGATGGCTCAGTTGAGGGTGTGTGGAGAGATGAATCCAGTAGTCCATAAGGGCTATGTAGTTTGTCCAAGAGACCTAGCAGGAGACTTGAAGAAATGAGGCTGCACTTAGGAGGTATTTTATTTTTTGATATTTCCCTTTTTGTTTAAAAATAACAGTAAACTTTTAATGTATTTTTAAAAACTAGAATATAAACCTACCATCTCCCCTGTTCTCTTTCTGTCCTCCAATACCTCCCATGTCTCCCCCCCACAAACTCTCCCATATCCACTCCACCCCATCTCTCTCTTATATTGGTGGTCTCGTTTGCTTCTATTATTATTATTACATGATAGATAGATAGATGCACGTGTATATAAATATGACCTGCTGAGGCTGTTTTTATTGTTTGTATGTACCCAATTTCAGTGTGGAAACTCTTATTGAATGACCAATTAGGGAGCTAATGCCTGTGAATTAGCTAATTCTTTCTCTCCCTGCATTTATAAGTTGCATGTACTTCTTTGTCTAGGGGTGGACACCATGATATTTTCCATCCTTACACATTAGTATGACTATGGATATTGCTATTGTTCAGGTCTAATTTAGGTAGTCACTGCTAGCAGACAGCCCCGCCAGACTTTCTGGTCTGGCTCTTAGGCTCTTTCAATCTTTCTGCTTACTCTTCACTGATGTCCTTGGGTCTTAGGAATAATAGTTGTGTTGAAAATGTATACTTTGTACCTGGGATCTCTGCACTTTGTCTAGTTGTGGGTTTCTGTAATAGTCATCATTTGGTGTAAGAAGAAGCTTGTAGAAAATTAAGTTTTCAATCACAGTTAGGAATTATACTGGTCTAGTAAAGTGGCAGTAGCAGGATTTCTTTTAGGATGTATGATCTCCCTAGCCCTAAAGAGTTGGCTGGGCTTCAAGGACTGGTCATGATTTCCCATCTGTTGAATGGTCCTTAGTTCAATTAGAGAGCTGTTTGTTCCTGCCAAGATATGAATGACACAGTTGTACCTTTAGAGATATCCTACCATGCTGGTCAATGTTGTGATTCATAAGCATCATAGCTGAGTAGAACTGGTTGATTATTTATCTCCCTTGGCAGCTAGTGTGCAGAGTACTTTCTAGTACTGTGGAAGCTAGACCACAGGAAGAACTTCATCTTAGCTCCATCCAAAATAATCCAAATTCTGTGTCCTAAGTGTTCTTTGTCTTTGGCAATAGGGACTTATCTTTAATTTCTGAGAGGCAACAGCAAGGCAACCAAGGGCAACAGCAATACCCTATATTATTTTTGGGAGTCATTTGGATTACTCTGACCAACAATTGAAATAGAGGGTTCTCATGCATGGGACTCAAGGTATTTATTTATTTATTTATTTATTTATTTATTTATTTATTTTTATTTTATTTTATTTTTCAAGACAGGGTTTCTCTGGATATCTCTGGCTGTCCTGGAACTCACTCTGTAGACCAGGCTGGCCTTGAACTCAGAAATCTGCCTGCTTCTGCCTCCCAAGTGCTGGGATTAAAGGTGTGCACCACCACTGCCCGGTGAGACTAGAGTTTTTGTTAGATAATCTATGACTTTTCTAGAAAACATTGTAATCCCAAGGTTGTTATCAAACAACCTTTGTGTTGCTTGTCCTTCCTTCTGTATTGACTTTAATCCTCCTCCCAAAATAGAATCAACTCTTACTTCTTTGAAGTATCTGTTAGATCAGATACTGGGTTTAACAAAAGGATAATAATAAGGCTTTGTTTCCAATTAGCTGGAGGCATGGAAATGTTAGTTAATCTGATTAAGAAAAGGATTGAGGGAGAAAATATTTAGAGGAAAAATTAGAAGTTTGTTCTTGATATGTTCAGTTTCAGATGTTAGTGGGATATCCAAGTATATGTGTGGTACAAAAGTAGGATTTGGGGATGAGCTTCTCATTAGAGATTCTCATTAAATTTAATGTGACTGACACTTAGATGTTGCTTTCCACTGTCATCCTGAGTAAAATCACCTGGAGAGCAAAGGAACTAAGGCTTATATCCATTGATTTACCAAGGATGATTTATTGACAAGACTATAGCGCGAGGACTTAATTTTGGTCCATCTGACCAATATAGTACCCTGTTTGCTCTGTTGGATAATGGTGAATAATTTTCCTGGATTTAACTGACTGGTGAGTGGTGGTTATAGAAGAGAATGGCCACTAGAATCTGGAGGAGTTCAAAATTGAGAAGTCAAGATTTCTGTTCATTCTTTGTCTGATGTGGATCAGCATTAATGACTTTTTTTAATGTAAAAGTATGTTGTGACCCTGGCTTCATTCCTTCCTGCACAATTCACTTACTGTCGATTGTCCAGTTTGTCCTCCAGTGAGATGCTACAGACATGGCATAAGCCAAGGATGGAGACATCCTCTAGCAGATAGGCTTTGTTTTCCACTTGTCTTTCATTGTTAGGAGGACATCAGACCTGGGATAGAATGATGTTTCCAGAAGAAAGACAAGAAACATGGAGATGAGAGATCATTTCCATCATAGAACCTTGTATAAATGGGCTGATCTAAATTTAATCAGGCAAATGAAGCCAGATGAGGTTGTCACTGTCCACCTAGGTCAGGCAAGCTCAGCCTGGATTAGATGGTTGCAAATCAGAGCTGTCTTAAGCTACCATGTTTAGAGGAATGATTCGTTAAATTACTTTTTGGCAGTAACAGACTGATACTAAATCCTGAGGGATACATTTAGAGATGTCATGTCACGGGAGTCCCATAGCAATATTGTGCAGTAGAAGTAATTTGTCCCTTTTTGCCTCCAAGTTGAATAGTCTCCTGACTTGTCCATAGGTGTGGATCTAGTAGGTGAGAGCAAGAATGTAAGCTAAGATCTGCTTGTGATGCAGTCCCTTGACCTCTTGAGGCCACTACTTCATCTTCTCTGCTAATCCAAGAGCCAGAGATTTGGGGTGACAGCTTGCTTTCAGGAGACTAAAAGCAGCAGTTTCTGGGTCAGTGTAGTGTCCTGACCTACGTAACAAGTTCTTGATTATTTTATTGGCTACTAGTAAATAAATACCCACAAGTATACACATTCTCCTGGGGAAATCTAAATGCTGCTGCTTTCTTCCTACTTAGATGAATCTGGTCAGGATCGTGGCAAGATTTTGCTCTGACCTAAAGAAAGAAACTAGGTATGGTGATAATCACATATAGTCCTTATTTCCACACTGTATTCCAGAAGCAGCTTGTGAGAAATAACTGCACAGCAGTCTGGCCCCTTTGTGATCCATCATTTCTGACAATTAATGCTCTTTGAATTCATGCCCCAGAAAGAGTGAGTAAGGTATTGGTAGGGCAGCTGGCATTTCTCTTTGTATTTATGGATGCTCCAAATCCAAGCTTCCAGATAAGTGGCAAAAACTTGCTATTCTAAAGAACAATACTAAGGAAGGCAACTTTTGGTGGCTGTGGATGGCAGTGAGAGAGCCATCATCCATGGCCTCAAGGACACAGCAGATTGACTCCTCATCTTTCCAGTCTCGAGTCCATTTTCCTAAGGAATTGCCCTCCACACTTGGTTTCCTACTTTTGCTTTTTTCACATATTCTTCAGCCACCCTAGTGAGTGGCCATTCACTCTATACAAGAGAAACAGAAGAAGGTTCCTTAGAGTCCTTCCTTAGGTATTGTAACAACATATCTGCATCACACAATTACTGACAGATAACAGAGTGGACATGGGTGCAGGTGGGGCTCTGTGAAAAGATGTCACTTCAGCAGTCATCCACACAGGCCAAAGGTGAGCCATACAAATATCCAGGAGCATTCAGGACTTGCCTGCTGTCCCACTAGGTAAAGTTGAACCATACAGTAAATGAGCTTAGAAGGAAGCAATGGAAGATGAATTCAGAGAATTAATGGGAGACTGAGCCATCTAAGCCTTGTAGAACACTGTAAGGAGTGGGGTGTGAAGCCAGAGGAGTGACATGATTTGCTTTGGGTTTTATTGGGTTATCTTACCTGATCATTTATAGATACCTTACTTGGGCAGTAGGCTGAAGCAGGTGAGCCAAAATTCAAGTGTATTTGTTGAGAGGGAAGCTTTAGACCTGTGGACATGCGTGTTGGTAATAGAGGCAGGGTGAAGCATAAAGATTCTACAAACTGAACAAGAAACCCTCAGATTTTTTGGGTGGGGATGTATAAGAAGGAAGAACCTGGTTTACAGACCAGCAAAAGTGGATGCATCCTCTTTAAGGGTTGGTTCCAACATCTGCAACTCCTTACAAACATTTCTGAGCACACTAAGAATTTTTGTTTTTCTAAACAAATTATTATCAACAATCCACTGTCATTGATTTAAACTGTGTATGTGAACTGAGTATAGGTATAGTGGACTTAGGGTAAAAAATAGTGTTACCAAATGAGTTGGCTGGTGTCTTTTTGGCCTATTAGCATGCAAATTATGTACTGGTAAGAAACTTCTTCACTGTTTCTTTTTTTTTTTTTTTAATTTCCAAATAATTAGATTTTATTTGATTACTTTCTTTAGTAATTTCTATTTTTACTGAACAATAATAAAAGTATGTGATTTCTACTGTTTTCTTTTTTTTAATTTTTAATATTTTTATTACATATTTTCCTCAGTTACATTTCCAATGCTATCCCAAAAGTCCCCCATAGCGCCCCCCACTTCCCTACCCACCCATTCCCATTCTTTTGGCCCTGGCATTCCCCTATATTGGGGCATATAAAGTTTGCAAGTCCAATGGGCCTCTCTTTCCAATGATGGCCGACTAGGGCATCTTTCGATACATATGCAGCTAGAGACAAGAGCTCCGGGGTTCTGGTTAGTACAGCACGTTGTTCCGACAATAGGGTTGCAGATCCCTTTAGCTCCTTGGGTACTTTCTCTAGCTTCTGCATAGGGAGCCCTGTGATACATCCAATAGCTGACTGTGAACATCCACTCCCGTGTTTGCTAGGCCCCGGCATCATCTCACAAGAGACAGCTATATTTGGGTCCTTTCAGCAAAATCTTGCTAGTGTATGCAATGGTGTCAGCGTTTAGAAGCTGCTTATGGGAAGGATCCCTGGATATGGCAGTCTCTAAATGGTCCATCCTTTCATCACAGCTACGAACTTTGTCTCTGTAACTCCTTCCCTGGGTGTTTTGTTCCCAATTCTAAGAAGGGGCACAGTGTCCACACTTTGGTCTTCATTCTTCTTGAGTTTCATGCGTTTAGTAAATTGTATCTTATTTCTTGGGTATCCTAAGTTTTGGGCTAATATCCAATTATCAGTGAATACATATTGTGTGAGTTCTTTTGTGATTGTGTTACTTCACTCAAGATGATGCCCTCCAGGTCCATCCATTTGGCTAGGAATTTCATAAATTCATTCTTTTTAATAGCTGAGTAGTACTCCATTGTGTAAATGTACCATAATTTCTGTATCCATTCCTCTGTTGAGGGACATCTGGGTTCTTTCCAGCTTCTGGCTATTATAAATAGGGCTGCTATGAACATAGTGGAGCATGTGTCCTTTTTACCGGTTGGGACATCTTCTGGATATATGCCCAGGAGAGGTATTGCTGGATCCTCCAGTAGTACTATGTCCAATTTTCTGAGGAACCGCCAGACTGATTTCCAGAGTGGTTGTACAAGCTTGCAATCCCACCAACAATGGAGGAGTGTTCCTCTTTCTCCACATCCTCGCCAGCATCTGCTGTCACCTGAATTTTTGATCTTAGCCATTCTGACTGGTGTGAGGTGGAATCTCAGGGTTGTTTTGATTTGCATTTCCCTAATGATTAAGGATGATGAACATTTTTTCAGGTGCTTCTCTGCCATTCGGTATTCCTCAGGTGAGAATTCTTTGTTCAGTTCTGAGCCCCATTTTTTAATGGGGTTATTTGACTTTCTGGAGTCCACCTTCTTGAGTTCTTTATATATATTGGATATTAGTCCCTTATCTGATTTAGGATAGGTGAAGATCCTTTCCCAATCTGTTGGTGGTTTTTTTGTCTTATTGATGGTGTCTTTAGCCTTGCAGAAGCTTTGCAGTTTCATGAGGTCCCACTTGTCAATTCTCGATCTTACAGCACAAGCCATTACTGTTCTATTCAAGAATTTTTCCCCTGTGCCCATATCTTCAAGGCTTTTCCCCACTTTCTCCTCTATAAGTTTCAGTGTCTCTGGTTTTATGTGAAGTTCCTTGATCCACTTAGACTTGACCTTAGTACAAGGAGATAGGAATGGATCGATTCGCATTCTTCTACATGTTAACAACCAGTTGTGCCAGCACCATTTGTTGAAAATGCTGTCTTTCTTCCACTGGATGTTTTTAGCTCCCTTGTCGAAGATCAAGTGACCGTAAGTGTGTGGGTTCATATCTGGGTCTTCAATTCTATTCCATTGGTCTATTTGTCTGTCACTATACCAGTACCATGCAGTTTTTATCACAATTGCTCTGTAGTAAAACTTTAGGTCCGGCATGGTGATTCCACCAGAGGTTCTTTTGTCCTTGAGAAGAGTTTTTGCTATCCTAGGTTTTTTGTTATTCCAGATGAATTTGCAGATTGCACTTTCTAATTCGTTGAAGAATTGAGTTGGAATTTTGATGGGGATTGCATTGAATCTGTAGATTGCTTTTGGCAAGATAGCCATTTTTACAATGTTGATCCTGCCAATCCATGAGCATGGGAGATCTTTCCATCTTCTGAGATCTTCTATAATTTCTTTCTTCAGAGACTTGAAGTTTTTATTATACAGAACTTTCACTTCCTTAGTTAGAGTCACGCCAAGATATTTTATATTATTTGTGACTACTGAGAAGGGTGTTGTTTCCCTAATTTCTTTCTCAGCCTGTTTATTCTTTGTTAGAGAAAGGCCATTGATTTGTTTGAGTTAATTTTATATCCAGCTACTTCACCGAAGCTGTTTATCAGGCTTAGGAGTTCTCTGGTGGAATTTTTAGGGTCACTTATATATACTATCATATCATCTGCAAAAAGTGATATTTTGACTTCATCTTTTCCAATTTGTATCCCTTTGATCTCCTTTTGTTGTCGAATTGCTCTGGCTAGGACTTCAAGTACAATGTTGAATAGGTATGGAGAAAGTGGACAGCCTTGTCTAGTCCCTGATTTTAGAGGGATTGCTTCAAGCTTCTCACCATTTACTTTGATGTTGGCTACTGGTTTGCTGTAGATTGCTTTTATCATGTTTAGGTATGGGCCTTGAATTCCTGATCTTTCCAAGACTTTTATCATGAATGGGTGTTGGATCTTGTCAAATGCTTTTTCCTCATCTAACGAGATGACCATGTGGTTTTTGTCTTTGAGTTTGTTTATATACTGGATTACGTTGATGGATTTCCGTATATTGAACCATCCCTGCATCCCTGCAATGAAACCTACTTGGTCAGGATGGATGATTGTTTTGATGTGTTCTTGGATTCGGTTAGCAAGAACTTTATTGAGGATTTTTGCATCAATATTCATAAGGGATATTGGTTTGAAGTTTTCTATCTTTGTTGGGTCTTTTTGTGGTTTAGGTATCAGAGTAATTGTGGCTTCATAGAATGAGTTGGGTAGAGTAACTTCTGTTTCTATTTTGTGGAATAGTTTGTGAAGAACTGGGATTAGATCTTCTTTGAAGGTCTGATAGAACTCTGCACTAAACCTGTCTGGTCCTTGGCTTTTTTTAGTTGGGAGACTATCAATGACTGCTTCTATTTCTTTGGGGGATATAGGGCTGTTTAGATCATTAACCTGATCTTGATTCAACTTTGGTACCTGGTATCTGTCTAGGAACTTCTCCATTTCATCCAGGTTCTCCAGTTTTGTTGAGTATAGCCTTTGGTAGAAGGATCTGATGGTGTTTTGGATGTCTTCAGGATCTGTTGTTATGTCTCCTTTTTCATTTCTGATTTTGTTAATTAGGATGCTTTCCCTGTGCCCTCTAGTGAGTCTGGCTAAGGGTTTATCTATCTTGTTGATTTTCTCAAAGAACCAGCTCCTTGATTGGTTGATTCTTTGAATAGTTTTTCTTGTTTCCACTTGGTTGATTTCACCCCTGAGTTTGATTATTTCCTGCCGTCTACTCCTCTTGGGTGAATTTGCTTCCTTTTGTTCTAGTGCTTTTAGGTATGTTGTCAAGCTGCTAATGTGTGCTCTCTCTGGTTTCCTTTTGGAGGCACTCAGAGCTATGAGTTTTCCTCTTAGAAATGCTTTCATTGCGTCCCATAAGTTTGGGTATGTTGTGGCTTCATTTTCATTGAACTCTAAAAAGTCCTTAATTTCTTTCTTCATTCCTTCCTTGACCAAGGTATCATTGAGAAGAGTGTTGTTCAGTTTCCACGTGAAGGTTGGCTTTCTATTATTTATTTTGTTATTGAATATCAGCCTTAGTCCATGGTGATCTGATAGGATGCATGGGACAATTTCAATATTTTTGTATCTGTTGAGGCCTGTTTTGTGACCAATTATGTGGTCAATTTTGGAGAAGGTACCATGAGGTGCTGAGAAGAAGGTATATCCTTTTGTTTTAGGATAGAATGTTCTGTAGATATCTGCCAGATCCATTTGATTCATAATTTCTCTTAGTTTCACTGTGTCCCTCTTTAGTTTCTGTTTCCATGATCTGTCCATTGGTGAAAGTGGTGTGTTAAAGTCTCCCACTATTATTGTATGAGGTGCAATGTGTGCTTTGAAATTTACTAAAGTTTCTTTAATGAATGTGGCTGCCTTTGTATTTGGAGCATAGATATTCAGGATTGATAGTTCCTCTTGGAGGATTTTACCTTTGATGAGTATGAAGTGTCCCTCCCTGTCTTTTTTAATGACTTTGGGTTGGAAGTCAATCTTATCAGATATTAGAATGGCTACTCCAGCTTGTTTCTTCATACCATTTGCTTGGAAAATTGTTTTCCAGCCTTTCATTCTGAGGTAGTGTCTATTTTTTTCTCTGAGATGAGTTTCCTGTAAGCAGCAAAATGTTGGGTCTTGTTTGTGTAGCCAGTTTGTTAGTCTATGTCTTTTTATCGGGGAGTTGAGTCCATTGATATTAAGAGATATTAAGGAAAAGTAATTGTTGTTTCCTGTTATTTTTGTTGTTAAAGTTGGCATTCTGTTCTTGTGGCTGTCTTCTTTTAGGTTTGTTGAGGGATTACCTTCTTGTTGTTTCTAGGGCGTGGTTCCTGTCCTTGTATTGGTTGTTTTCTGTTATTATCCTTTGAAGGGCTGGATTCGTGGAGAGATAATGTGTGAATTTGGTTTTGTCGTGGAATACTTTGGTTTCTCCATCTATGTTAATTGAGAGTTTGGCTGGGTATAGTAGCCTGGGCTGGAGTTTGTGTTCTTTTAATGTCTGTATAACATCCGTCCAGGATCTTCTGGCTTTCATAGTCTCTGGTGAGAAATCTGGTGTAATTCTGATAGGCTTGCCTTTATATGTTACTTGGCCTTTTTCTCTTACTGCTTTTAGTATTCTGTCTTTATTTAGAGCATTTGTTGTTCTGATTATTATGTGTCGGGATGTATTTCTTTTCTGGTCCAGTCTATTTGGAGTTCTGTAGGCTTCTTGTATGTTCATGGGCATCTCTTTCTTTAGATTTGGGAAGTTTTCTTCTATAATTTTGTTGAAGATGTTTGCTGGTCCTTTGAGTTGAAAATCTTCATTCTCATCCACTCCTATTATCAGTAGGTTTGGTCTTCTCATTGTGTCCTGTATTTCTTGGATGTTTTGAGTTAGGATCTTTTTGCATTTTACATTTTCCTTGATTGTTGTGCCGATGTTCTCTATGGAATCTTCTGCACCTGAGATTCTCTCTTCCATCTCTTGTATTCTGTTGCTGATGCTCGTATCTATGGTTCCAGATTTCTTTCCTAGGGTTTCTTTCTCCAGTGTTGCCTCATTTTGGGTTTTCTTTATTGTGTGTACTTCCCTTTTTAGGTCTAGTATCGTTTTGTTAAATTCCATCATCTCTTTGGATGTGTTTTCCTGTTTTTCTGTAAGGACTTCTACCTGTTTGATTATGTTATCCTGTTTTTCTTTAAGGATTTGTAACTCTTTAGCAGTGTTCTCCTGCAATTCTTTAAGGGATTTTTGTGCTTCCTCTTTAATGTCTTTTACCTGTTTACCAGTGTTCCTTTGTATTTCTTTAAGTGTGTTATTAAAGTCCTTCTTGAAGTCCTCTACCATCATCATGAGATATGCTTTTAGATCCGTGTCTAGCTTTTCCGGTGTGTTGGGGTGCCCTGGACTGGGCGAAGTGGGAGTGCTGGGTTCTGATGATGGTGAGTGGTCTTGGTTTCTGTTAGTAAGATTCTTACGTTTACCTTTCGCCATCTGGTAATCTCTGGGGTTAGTTGTTGTCGTTGTCACTGTTTAAATATTGGAGCAGAAGCTGTGTTCCACTCACCAGAAGTCTTAAGATCCTGTGGCGGGGGTCGTGGGTATCTGGAGGGTGTCAGCCGACCCTGCGCTCTAGCTACCCAGGCGCTTTTCTGACAGGAGAGCTTCTTCACTGTTTCAAGCTCTGAGAACTGTAGACTTATGACTCCTCACTTTAGAACCAGAGAATTCTGCCTTTAGGTGTTCTGGTTAGAGGTTTACTACTCAGGGCTTCAATTGACAGTGGCCTAGCATTCTGCAGTATGTGGAATCTTCAGCTGCCAGGGGCAGCAAGCAAGAGCAGGAGTCAGTCAGCAGCAGCTAGAACCATAGCAGTAAGCCTTGTGAGTTAAGATGTTGGCCTTTAAAGGATGGAAGCTCCTTGAACCCTTTCTAATGTTAGACCTAAAGTTTGTCACCTTCAACTCCTCATAGCCTTCCAACTTCTATTTCCATCATCCTGTGTCATCTCCATCCTTTTTGTTCCCTACCACTGGTCAATCTCTGGAACTCTGAGGCTGCTTTTTTGCTGTTACTGATGATGTCACCATTGCTACCACTTTTGCTACTGCCATTTCCTCTTTCTGATGTCATCTCGGATCACGATAAAGATTCTAAGAAGACAAGAAAAGACCATTTGCAGTAGGCAGCACAGGAGGGTATGTGCCAGCAAATACTCACTCCATTGTCACATGAAACAGACCCTTCTTGTCTCCCACCCCATCTTCTGAGAGACTTCTCTAAGCCCTAGAAAGACCATTGAAGTTACCGTTCATCTCAAGAGGAACTGGGGCACAGTGCTTTCTTTTCTTGCTGGAAGCTGCCTGGAAGCCTCCATGGAGAAAGAAGGCTTTCCAGTGTGTCCCCTGTACCATATACTGCTATTGGCTGCAGCCACCCATGAGCCTTTATTAACCATGCACTTCTAAGCAAGGAGCACTGACTTCCCTTTAATTGAGGCATAATAATTAGAACATTAGCACATTAGGAGGGTGAGACAGCATGTTTAGCTTCTGTGATTAATTATGTGAGGATTGTAATAAGTTGTTAAGACATTAATTACGCTGGCATGTTTACTGCTTTAAGTTGGGCTGACAGAGCTTTGCCATGGCAGGTTGTAACATGCCTATGTCATCGAGTGTCTGAGGATGTAGTCTTGACCCTTGGGATTGGAGTCCCAGGCACACATCTGTGGAGCACTAGTGGCCCATCTGCAGGCAGGCGCCTAAGTGTGTACCTGCTGCTATTCTTCTTGCTCATGTGAAGATCTGAGGTACGGAGGATTTATTTATTTTTTCTTTTTGTATTTTAATGTACTTTAAAAGGCTTGCAAGTTCAAGACTTTTTCCATATTAACACTCTAAAACTATAAAACATATCATGGATTGGAAATTCAGGCTTGTGAATCTTTGTCTTAGGCTCCCCACTAAGGCCAACTCTCTGCTATGAGGACAAGAGAGCTGTGTGAAGGAAGAAGTAGAGAGCCTTGAGTAGGGAGAGGTCAGCAGTGAGGATAGAAGTCTCTGGCCCTTCCTTTCTGTTATCCCTATCACAAGGTATGTTCACCCATGTTGGAAAAGTAAGAACTCAGGCCAGAGTATGCAAAATAACAGAAACACATGACTGGCTTAGGTGGTAGGACTTCCATTAATAGAGATGCACAGTTGTGGGAGCCTGAAGCTCTAGAAGTCATTCACTCATCATTTCAGGATCTGTATAGAGCCTTCCTTGGGATGGAAGTGCCAGTCTCTTTTGAGAGAGGAAATAAGGAGGAATGATGGCAAAGAGAGAGGTGGGCAAGAAGGGAGGAGGGCCAGGAGAAGAGGGCAAAAGATAGAGGGGGCACAGAGAGGGGATGAGGACATGGAGTGAGGAGTAGACAGAGGGAGGAGGGTGACATGGAGGAAGGAGGAGGGCATGGAGGGAGGAGGGGGACATGGAGGAAGGAGGAGGGCATGGAAGGAGGAGGAGGGCATGGAGGGAGGGGAGAAGGACACAGTGGGGGGAGGAGGACATGGGTAGAGGAGGGAATGGAGAGAGGCAGATAAGGAGAGAGGATCAAGGGAATACTGGATACAATTTAAGGCCTAATTCAGAAGAGGCAAATATTAAACTTCAGTATTTAGCTAAATCCAAATACTACTATCAGAATGCCTTTTAGGTTCTAAGACTAAATATTTTAATTTATTTTAAAAGTTTAGTTGTCCCTAAGACATTACTATTGTAAATCTTAGGAGTCAAATTTGTAAATTTTAATGTCATAGGCAGAAAAAATAAATTCTCTGCTTTGCTCACCACTGGCTTTTCTGTTAGCTCAAGGATGAACTCCACCCAAAAGCCTTGATCATGCTCAACAGAGGCCAGTTTAGAAACAGGCATTGCAGCCTAAAAGAAATTAAATATACCATCAGTGTCTTTCTTCAATATGATTAAGCTTAATATCATAAATGCGAATGTTCTTTGAAAAGATCCTCAGCTATGCTTGGAGATCTCTATAGTTCTGCCTTGCATTGTTATTTACATGGAAATACACACTGGTAATGGCAAGTAGGCAGCAATGCTTTATTTAACATTGTCTTGGTAATAGCCTCCTGCTAACTCTCCACTCCTTTTCTTGTTTCCCATATTTAGCAATTTGCAAGTTCTAAACAGTTTAGCTCAGAAAATGAACAGCTTTCACAATCACCAGTAATTTTGGTAACGTTTTATTCCTGTGATAATAAATGCATATTTAGACTGTAATTGAGGTAGAATTTCAGCACATAAAGATTTTCATTCCAAGGTCCTTATGGAATATGATTCTATATCTGAAAGTAAATGATCACACATTAACAACAAATTCAAATGACATGCCTTATTTATTTTACTAATCAGGTTACCCTGGCTGGAAAAACTAGTGACCCGCTTGGATACCCCATCACTGATAACCTGTAAGGTCAGCAGTCCAAGAAATGATGTTGAAATATACTTTAGTTGCCTTGCTGCCAAATAGCTATAGCTCAGATTGAATGGTATATATTGGTCCAGCAAGGAGGCTGAAATCTGCTTTTGGCCTATTCCAATCTCATTTGTGGAAAGGCAGCTGCAGCAGCTTTTAGATGAGGTAATGTTCTATTGGTAATATTTCATGGTCAGGTTTGTCTGGGTTGTGTGTGGTAGATACCATGTGTGCTGGGAACTGGTAACAGAGTCATGCTAGAATCCCATTCTAATATCCCTCTGGCTCAGCTTCTTACCATACTGACTAGAAAATAGTAGAGAGGAGGATGCTTGCCCATCCCTACCCATACCTGGTGGGAATGTGGGCTTTTGCAGTCCTGGGGTAGCTGATAGGTCAACAAGGATTAAAGAACCATTGAAAAAAAGGTGAATGTTAAAGAGACCAGACAGAAAATTTTCCCCTTAGGGGAAAAAACCTGCAGTAAATGGAGAACCTTTTTTCTTTTTACCTCCTGCCTCCTCACTTTTTAGCAGCCTTTAAGAATGCCAATGTCCAAGCTTTGAGTGAGTCCTTCACAACCTGCTTACCTTGTAGGGTTTTAGAGGTTGTCCTGTCAGGTGGACCAGAGACCTCCAGACTGTACATCAAAAACTGGGGTCCAGGTGAGGGCCTGGTGGCTTTCAAATCCCTCAGAGGATACATTCTGTCTCAGACCAAAGCTACAACCCATCTCCCTATATTTTTTGACTCCTTATTTTACCCAGGGCATTTAATGTAGCTCACTTCGGTTATATCCCAGTAGACTATCACCCAAACACAGAGGTGGAAGTTTTATCATTATTTAATGCACTTCAAGCTCATACATGTAACTGAGTATAGCAAGCATTAAAAATTAATATCTCTAATAATAAAGCTCAGAAAACAGTGCTGTTATGACTAATTGTAATTTATTGCAAACTGCTGGTGTGCTAAATGCTCAGAAGGATATGAAGGTAAATAAGAGCCATCGTTGAGTAACTGAACCGGTTGAACAATTCCCCCATTACTGTTGTTGCTTGAACACAATACATACTTGCAGAGCTATTAGCTTCTGTCTGGTTATAGAGCAGATATGCCCCTTTAATGGTGGGTGAGAAAGAGTAAGAAGCCTTGAACCATTTAAAGGGGTGATGATGGCTACTTCCTTTTGAGGTCCAGGAGGTTATCATTTTCATGGCTGATAGCAAATAGCATCGTATTAGTTATCTTCTTAGGCATGCAGCAGTTTCTCTAGGTAATAAGCCCCCTGAGACTTAGCCTATCTTATTTCTCCTGGTGACTATCACAGTGTCTTAATTTGGTTTATTCTTAGAGCTTTTAAAGTGAAAGGCTATGCATGTGCTTGTGTTTATGCACATGCATCTTTTAGCTCCTGCCAAATTATTCACTCTTCTACTTAAGACTTCTGCAGCTACTGTTCAGGTCTTCCATTGCTACAATTATTTAATTGGTTGAATATTAAGTGATATTAACTCCTTTATAATGCTGACTTTATTACATATTGATCAGATATATAATTCTGTATTTAATTTCATCTATTAGTTCATTTACTCATCACCAAATACTGATATATTTATTTTATATTTACCACTATTTCAAGTATCAGGGACACAGGAACAAACCATAGAGGCAAGCATAGGCTACAGTGTGTTTTCTACTAGGATAAACAATAATTAATATATAAAAGGATAGGATACAACCAGGCCACAATAAGGACTAGATGTTAAATTATGTTTAAATTTGTGGGGAATAAAGGATGAGACTATATCGGAGACTAGACATGGAACATCTTCCTCATTGTGAGACGGTCTGGCAACAGCTACAGGTGCCATGGCAGAATGCTTGTGGATAAATCATATAGTCAGCTAAATTTATTCTAATTTTTTATTTACTCATTTCACGATTCAATTGTCATTTCCTGAGCCCATGAGTATGAAGCCCTGCTCTGAGGATGTGGAGATGAATATGATATCATCCATGCCTTTGAAAGATATAACCTGCTGATGGAAAGACCAAGAGAGATTTTAATCACAGTAGATTCTGATGAGCACCTGGCCAAAGAATCAGGATTATGGCTTACTTTGCTCCTGCCCATCTCCTGGCCCAGGGTCCTCATAGATCACTTATGGGAAGATAGTGAATAGAGTGGGTAGATTGGAAGTCACAGATAGGGAGTAGAAAGTGAGCTGATATCCAGAGAGACAGGAATTACTGCGCTCTTGAACTTAGTGCTTTAAATAGGGTTCTGGTCAGGGGCTGTACAGCAGCCTCGTTCTTCATTTGAATTTACTCCCTGCAGAATTAATTGCTGAAGTCTTTCAGAAAGCATCAGGGAAGTAATACTTGCCCAGAGATGTTCTGATTTAGTGAGGTTTATACTTATGACATATTTCTGAGCGAAGAAACCAGATTTTATATCTGTCCTATTTCTCATTGAGTCCATTAGAGTGCTTAATTTACACACACACACACACACACACACACACACACACACACATGAATTTGGTTGCTTGACTGACTTGAAATATAGAACCAAATAAGAAGAAGAAAAAAGGAGGAGGAGGAGAAGGAGGAGGAGAAGGAGGAGGAGGAGAAGGAGGAGGAGAAGGAGGAGGAGGAGAAGGAGGAGGAGGAGGAGGAGGAGGAGGAGAAGAAGATGATGATGAAGAAGAAAGAAAGAAGATGAAGAAGAAGAAGAAGAAGAAGAAGAAGAAGAAGAAGAAGAAGAAGAAGAAGAAGAAGAAAAAGAAGAAAAGGCTGTGCTTTCTGTCCCCTAAAAGAAGATGTGCCACAGGAATGTCAAAAGGCAGTTTAAAGGAGAAATGCTGGCTTATGTGTGCCTCTTGGTTATTGCATATAAATCGCTTCCTTGCTTCAAAGATCTTGTTCCACGGGGACCAACAAGAATATCGTTGGTCACTGTGCTATGGAGTGAATTGAGTTCTTCCCCCTGAGTAGTAGGGCGATTGTGTCTAGAATACCAAACACAGGAGGTGGGCATTAATTAGGACTAACGGCCTATAATTGGAGCTGCATTGCCTTTATTCCTCCTTCCATTCTCCAGCCTGTCAGAAGACTCATTTTCACTGAAGCGTCATAATTAACGCCAAGCCTAATGTGAAAGGCAGATGAGGTTGAAGCCCAGAATAGCTCCGAACTACCCAAGGGTACACAGGCAGGGAGCAGGCCTGGGCAAGAGGAGGCTGGCACTGCATTTGACCTCCAAGTGCTTTCTTTGCACAGAGGGAGGGTGCTTTGGGTCAGCTCTGTGAACTTCCCTCAGACTGTAAGAATAAGTACCCTGAGATACTCAACTATTCACAGTGGGCTGGGGTCACAGAATCCTGGGCTCAAGGAGTCTATATTACAAGTCTCAAATGGCCCCCATTCCCCTTTTTCTTCTTTGGAAGAACAGGTTTTTCTTTCTCACAAGGCTGATACATTTTTTGAGGGGTGTGGAAATTCAGGGACCTGGGAGTCAGGCCAGTAGGTGTAATGATGTCTGCAAAGTGCCCCCCTCACCCTCCCCAGAGTGCCCTGGAAGAAAATTCCAGGTATTTCTCTTATTGCTGCTGCTCTTCCAATTCCCCTGAACTCGGAGAACCCATTTAAGTGATTACATCATGAAGAGGCTGGTGGAAAAGTAGGACTAATCTATTTTTTGCCTTGGGAGCTCCCACACAGCAGAGGACCCTAGCTGCACTACAATCGCTATCGGATCCCCACTCTTTCCTCTTGGTTCTGCTCCATACACAATGAGCTAAACAGCTGCTATCCATCTCCCAGGAAGACCAAACTCGGTGCACCTTCCAGCAGGTGGCTTACAGCACCTCTCACACATGTGTACAAATATTTACCTAATTCTGTAACACTGGGGGATTGAGAGAAAAGTAAGAGAAGGCTAAAACACCCACCTCACATCAATTCTGGGCCACTGAGAGAGAAAATTGTAATGTGATAGCCGCAGCATCCTAAACTAGACTTCCTTAAGGATACTTAATTTAAGTACAAAGATGGAATACCACTGGCTTAATTTTCACCCTGGGCCATTCACTGGGAGAGGATGCTTAAGTGTGTACACTTCCCTTTCTCCTAGTAAAGTAAACAGTACTACCAAGGACTGCCATATGTTTCTCATTGTACAGAGAGAAAAGCTAGTGGTTACTGGGAGGATAGGGGAGTGGTTGACATGTTATAGATGTTGTCTCATTAAACACATGACTATAGGGTGCTAACTTGACTTGGTAAGCCCTGGCCTTGAAACCTCCTCAGGTATAGATAGGGAATGACATCAAGGTTTTTCACTACCAGGCACAAACTAACACAGGCTTGCTGATGTTAGAGCCACCTATAGCACATAGATGCTTGGTTCCGGAGACTCTTTTAATGCCTGAGTGTTTGTTTCTGTTTGTGATCCTCCCATTGGAACAGTGAGCTACAAAATCATTAAGCAGCTTCATTCGAGAGTTCTTGGTATCATTTGTATTTTCATCTTGACACCTAAGCATTGAGGCATTTTTGGTCAAATATTAGTAAATCCCTCAATCTTTATCAGGAAGCTTATTTTTGAGGTAGATACAACTAATACAGATGCCCACAACTGGGTGGCATGCCCACAATAAGAGACTGGAGCTATCAGCTCTACAAGGGATATCTATGTAGGACCTCCTTATCCAAAGGCTCAAGGTTTATCATAGAAGAGGGGGCAGAAATATTGTAAGTTAGTGTATGTCTGCCACAAGATGGTATTTACTAGACATGACAGAACAATTACACACATGAACTCATGGTGACTATGACTGCATGCCCTAGACATTCACAAAGTCAAGCCAGTCTGAATCCAATCATTGATGGTGGATGGGCTCATCAAGGCTCACTCCTAGCTGTGGATCTATTGGCAACTTAGGTTGTGTCAGTTCTCAGCAGGTCCCCGAGGGCTACTCATACTCCAGTCTTATACCCATGCATATTAAAGCAGTGCAAAGTAGAAACAGTGGTTTAAAAGCAGATCATATGTTAGTTGGAGGGGAAACATGATGGGGTGTGGGGTGCGTAGGGGAGGAGAAGTAATGCTGAATGAATTTGATAAAATAAATTATATGCATATGTGAAATTTACAACAATAAAAAGTATATTACAAAAAGAATGGGCCTAAATTATTATACAGCCATTGAGTTCTCCCCCAAACATTTGTTAATTCACCTGGGGCAGATGTACTTGTGAACGGTCTGAACCAAGTGTAGTCAACGTAGACACCTTCAGGTTAGAAAGGGAGTGTGACTACATGTCTTGAGCTGGCTGGGTTTATGTAGCCAGGGAAGAAGACAGTGTTTAGCTCCCGCACTGGCTGATGTAACCTTTCTGAACCTGATCTGAGTAGATAAATCATGACTTAGCTGCTTTATTGCTTTAATGTTGTATCTGCACATAGCTCAGTGTTCTGGATTGGAAGGTGACAAGAAGACTCTCTGAAGAACATGGTGTTGTTCTCTGTACACTAAACCATTGAAAACAGGCTGGGTCAGAGAGCTGTGCATTTCTCTGCTTTTTCCATTAGAATTCTTTGACAGGTTGTTAACTATTATTTTTTGTCCAGTCTTTTAAAAATGTGAGAAGCAGAACAGTGTGTGAGAATCAACCACTTTCAGCAAGCTGCAAGTTTTATGTAAATAGAAACCAGGTAAGACATTGGCAGAGACCTGTGTGATCAGCTAGCAGGCTAATTGAGATGGACTTTGGGCACCAGGCTAAAATCGCATAGAAAGACCGTAGTTAGGTCTCAGATTCTTTGTTTAACTACCTATGAGACCGTGGTGAATGTGATGTTATCCCTCTAACCTCATTTTCTTAGTCTTTCAGATGGAGAGAAGACCTCACTAAAAGATACAAATGGGGAGAAGACCTCACTAAAAGATACAAATTCACTTTTGATTTTTCTTTTGCTGCATTCATACAATCAGGCCAGCTCCTCTTGCAGTTCCAAGAGGGCTATTGGGGCTCCCACAATGACATAATTACACACTGATATCTGAAAGAAAATTCAGGGTAGAACTGTATTTCAGCGTCTAAGATGTGATTGGCTGTAAGATGGTTTATTATTTTATATATCATCATTACAGGAATGATACTACCAAGTAGATCACAAAACACTCTTTGTTATAAAATGCATCCTGAGTTGTCTGATTGAGAAAATGCACTATATAAACCTGTTTTTTTGGGATGTCTCTAAGAATGGCGAACAGTTTCACCGTACCACCTGCGCTCTGCCAGGAGACCTTCTATGTGCCAGCCATTAAACCAGGTGCTGAAGGACTGCTGTTTCTGCCCTAACTCATGTGCCTTCCTCTTCTCCCATCTCTCCAGCCTTTGGTTTTCCATGGTACTTCAGCTCCTACCTTAGGACTCTGGGCATTTCTTTGCAAGTCTGGTCCACTTTTCTAGGTGTCTGGATCTTTAACCACTTCTGCTTTTAGGTCACATACCATGCCAGCTTTTGGGGCAAACCTGTGCTAATGCAAATGGAGAATGGGAAGAGATGTGAATATATTCTTCCTCGGGTTACCCAGTTATGACTTACTCTGAAGCATGGATGAATTTGAAAGATTAAGGTCTTATAAAATGTAGCCGAGGCTGGCCTCAAACAGCATAGAGTTGAGGATGACTCTGAGCGTCTGATTCTCTTGCTTCCACTTCCCAAGTCCTTGGACTTACAAGGCTCTATCACTGTACCTGGTTTTATATAGTACTGGGATGGAAATCAGCACTCTGTGCATACCAAGCAAGCATTCTGCTAACTGAGCTACATCCCCAGTCCTGAAGCATGAATGCTTGAGATAAAGTCTAGACACTTATCAGGTAGCTGAGCAGCTGTCTGAAACAGTGGCCAGCACAGAGGAACAACTTCTAAAGTCTGTTTTTCATTACTGCCTGTTTCATTTTCTTCTCCCTTCCCTCTTTGGCTTTGGTATCAAGCTTCTTCATAGGATGAAAACCTAAACCTTCCCTCAGACTGTTTTCCAGGGTGACAGGATAATGTAACCACAGTCACACCATACCCATGAAGATTAATCCTAGTTAATGGAGGGGGGAACAGCTCTCAGAAGGAAACCAAGCTCTTCCAGCCTGGGAGAGAAATGACCAGGCAACCTGGCTATTGACTATATAATCACTGGTGTCTGATTAGTACCTTCCCTGCTTCACTGGGCTGTTAAAAGAGTTAAATCAGATAATGCGGGTGAGCATGCTTGGATAAGAACAAAATAACCTATAAGTCATTAGACTTACAACTGGTTGCCAGGTCCAGAACCTTACAATTAACTCACTCACTTGGCAAAAGTTCTTTAATGAGTACCTGCCTAGTGCCAGCATGTGCTAGCAAAGGTAATTTGGTAGTTTTTTCCCAGTGGAAGGTTTTCATTTCAAGCAAGTAATTTGTATGTATGCGATGGCAAATATTTTAGAAAAACTCAGAGGGGGAAACAAAGGAGTCGAAGCTGGCTCCTACTTGGATGCCCAGATACAGTTGAAGTGCTGTATAAACTAGAACCTGAAGGAGGCAGGCATGTGTGAGGTACAAATGAAAACATAGCCAAGAGCGAAGATGGGAGATGGCCCAGCCAGACTGAGAAAATCTACTTAGTGACATGTGAACGCTAGGAAGATTAGACTTACTTATTGAGGCAATGAGGATCCCCTAAAATGTTTACGAACATCTCTTCAGTATTGATAAAATGGCTGAATTTGAAGAGGGAACCTAGAAAGACTCCATGGGAAATAAGCTAATTGTGATACCATTGTGCATCACAGTATGCCCTTTTAATTGTTTCATTTAATTTTGACTTTTTCTTAATATTAATCTTCTGTATAATGTAGTGTTTCATGAATATCATAGACTTCACATATTTTCCATATAGCAGACCTTGAAAGGAAAGGCTAACATTTTCAAGGGAAGAGTGGAAGAGATTTTTGTGTCTCTTGCCCCACACAATCGTATGCTTTGTGGATCTCACTTTTCTTCTGTCTCTGCTGTTAGTTCTGATTAGATGGTGGAGTATTAATGAGTGCCAGGTCAGTACTGTGACTCACCAAGGGAGCCAATTACCCACACAGAGAGCACCGCAGACTTCATCTTTATATTTGGCTGATTGCCTGAAGCCAGAGACTACTGGTTACAAAATATACATAGGGATATCAGCTAGCTCACTCACTCGTTTATCTTCTGGTTTATTTATTCATCGGTTTATTGTTGTACTTTTTGTCTTTGTCAGCTCAAGCTGCTGTAATAAAGGACCACAGATTTTCTTCCAAGTCTTCTCAAAGGAAGGTGGGCTACTCTGGCCTAGGAAAGCTCCCACTCCCCTCCTTAAAACAAAGGAAATCCAGCCAGAATTCCCAAGGCTATGGTGACTCTGGAAGTCCCAGTGGCCTTGGAATCTTTGGGGCATTTAGTAGTGCTTTTTTCCTTGAGGAATAGCACGCATTGGCAGCTGAATAGCTCCATGGTTTGGTGGAAAAGAACCCAAGAAATTCAGTAGCCTTCCTGCATTGCATTAAGCTCTCTCGGTCTCTTGAGTTAAACTGGGCAGGCTCTTTGGTGATATAACTTCACCTTTGCTTCTTGGTTTTAATGAAAGGGCCCAGTAGATCGGTGAGCCACATCTATGAGTTTATCAAATGGTTCAGCTACATCTTAGTATTCTCTTCAGAACAAGATTTCTCCTGCCTTGTAGTATGGATATGATTAAAAATTTTACAAACATTCAAGTATTTGTTAACTTTTGCTTAACAATTTCATTTTAAAAATTAGCATTTGTTTTATTATTTACTAGAATTTCATAAAAGAGGGCTATATTTCCATAATTCCTACCTCACACTTAACCTCCCTCAACTCTTCATGTTTTTCCAACTCCTTGTCAATTCCTGGCCGGTTCTTTAGTTATTATTGCTATGTACACACACTCTCACACACACACATATCTACTCCCATAAATAAATATAAATATGACCCACTGAGTTCACTTAGTATTACTCATATGTATATGTGTTTAGGAATCCAACCCCATTTGGGGCTGGATAACTCACTGGAGGCTCATCTCTGGATTAAATAGACTTTCACTCTTTTAACAGGCAACTATCTTGTTGCCAATTGTGCATGTCTCGTTAAGGTGACTGAAGGCAGTATGCAATCTGACAAGGGATAAAAGGAATTAAGATTTCCACGAAACTGTAAAGCTTACAAACTACAACAGAGATAAGCACAATAAAATATACTCAAGTGTGCAATAGTAGCACTCATATCTTTGTAGTAACCACCAGCCACCTAGTTTGACCTAAGTCCAGCTCCATCACTACTTGCAGTTAATAAGGCTGTAAACCTTGAAAGAAAACCTACTAATGTCATGTTCCTAAAACAATGTAATTCCCATATGCATTCTACACTTCTAGCCTTATGCCCACAGATAAACGTAGCACTCACACTTTATCAAAAACATTTTAATTTAAAAAAACAACAACAACATGTGTTAATGATCCAAGGAACCCACCATGGGTCAAAATACACAGAACAATTGATTGTGGGATTCCAAAGCCCAATTGACACATCTACACCAAAGCTTTCACTTGTAAGGGCCAGGGAGCATATCAGAGGAGAGGATCCTGATGGCTACTATGAGATAGCATCTTCTGTATATGACAGAGAGCTGTACTCGTGAAATATTAACAATTCCCTTTTCAAATTGTCTTTCGCCTAACAATAAATAATCAGGGAGAAGGAGGCTATTCATTCAACACTTTGTTTTGAAAGCTGTTCAGCTTAATATCTAATTCCATTATTTGCTGGAAACACTTGAAATAGTTCATCCAAGTTCTTTTTTTTCCCGTTGTATTATAAAGCTCACCTCTTCTCTATTTATCGATAGCATGTCCTCACTTTAGTCTGATACCACACAAAATTGGATTTTTTACTGTTCATAATGCTAGCATATGTCAAAAAAACCCTTCCAATTTCTACTACTATCCAATTCCAAAGTTGCAATTATTTTACCAGGTACTTGTAACAGCGATGCTCAATTCTGCATACCCAAATGTATTTTAGTTATCTCAGGCTGCTTGCCAGAACACCATAGACTTATGATTAAACAAATAATAATCGTATTCACAGAGACTCAAAAGTCTAAAATCAAGAGACAAACTGATTTCCTTCCTGGGGAGGGGTTCCCTTCCTGATTATAGACAGCTACCTTCATCTGGTGCCCTAAACATGTCCTTTTCTCAGTGCAAGAGGAAGAAGAGCAGTCAAACTATTCACTGTCCTTCTCCTTCTTCTTTTTCTTCTTCTTCTTCTTCTTCTTCTTCTTCTTCTTCTTCTTCTTCTTCTTCTTCTTCTTCTTCTTCTTCTTCTTCTTTTCTTCTTCTTTTTCTTCTTTTTCTTCTTCTTCTTCTTCTTCTTCTTCTTCTTCTTCTTCTTCTTCTTCTTCTTCTTCTTTCTTCTTCTTCTTCTTCTGTTTTCTTTTTTTAATTTATTAGGCATTTTCTTCATTTACATTTCAAATACTATCCTGAAAGTCCCCTGTACCCCCCCTCTTCCGTGTTCCCCCACCCAGCCACTCCTGCTTCCTGGCCCTGGCATTCCCCTGTACTGGGACATATGATCTTCACAAGACCAAGGGCCTCTCTTCCCACTGATGGCTGACTAGGCCATCTTCTACTACATATGCAACTAGAGACACAGTTCTGGGGTTACTGGTTAGTTCATATTGTTGTTCTTCCTATAGGGTGCAGACCCCTTCAGCTCCTTGGGTACTTTCTCTAGCTCCTTCATTAGGGGCCTTGTGTTCTGTCCAATAGATGACTGTGAGAATCCAGTTTTGTATTTGTCAGGCAGGCACTGGCATAACCTCACAAGAGACAGCTATGTCAGGGTCCTGTCAGCTAAATCTTGCTGGTATATGCAATAGTGTCTGGGTTTGGTGGTTGTTTATGGGATGGATCCCCGGGTGGGGCATTCTCTGGATGGTCCTTTCTTCTGTCTCATCTCTGAACTTTGTCTCTGTAACTCCTTTCATGGGTATTTTGTTCCCCATTCTAAGAAGGAATGAAGTATCCACACTTTGGCCTTCATTCTTCTTGAGTTCCATGTGTTTTGCAAATTGTATCTTGGGTAGTCTAAGTTTCTGGGTTAATATCTGCTTATCAGTGAGTGCTTATCACTTTGGCCTTCATTCTTCTTGAGTTCCATGTGTTTTGCAAATTGTATCTTGGGTAGTCTAAGTTTCTGGGTTAATATCTGCTTATCAGTGAGTGAATACCATGTGTGTTCTTTTGTGACTGGGTTATCTCACTCAGGATTATATCCTCCAGATCCATCCATTTGCCTAAAAATTTCATAAATTCATTGTTTTTAATTGCTGGGTGGTATTTCATTATGTAAATGTACCACCATTTTCTGTATCCATTCCTCTGTTGAGGGGCATCTGGGTTCTTTCCAGCTTCTGGCTATTATAAATAAGGCTGCTATGAACATAGAGGAGCATGTGTGCTTATTACAGGTTGGAACATTTTCTAGGTATATACCCAGGAGAGGTATTGCTGGATCTTCCAGTAATACTATGTCCAATTTTCTGAGGAGCCGCCAGACTGATTTCCAGAGTGGTTGGTTATACCAGTTTGCAATTCCACCAACAATGGAGGAGTGTTCCTCTTTCTCCACATCCTCACCAGCATCTGCTGTCACCTGAATTTTTGATCTTAGCCATTCTGACTGGTGTGAGGTGGAATCTCAGGTTGCTTTGATTTGTATTCCCCTGATGATTAAGGATTTTGAATATTTTTTTCAGGTGCTGCTCAGCCATCCAGTATTCCTCAGGTGAGAATTCTTTGTTTAACTCTGTACCCCATTTTTAGTAGGGTTAATTGATTTTCTGGAGTCCATTTTCTTGAGTTCTTTATGTATATTATGTATATTAGATATTAGTCCCCTATCTGATTTAGGATTGGTAAAGATCCTTTCCCAATCTGTTGGTGACCTTTTTGTCTTATTGACAGTGTCTTTGCCTTGCAGAAGTTTTCCAATTTTATGAGGTCCAATTTTTCAATTCTTGATCTTACAGTACAAGCCATTGCTGTTCTGTTCAGGAATTTTTCCCCTATGCTCATATCTTCGAGGCTTTTCCCCACTTTCTCCTCTATAAGTTTAAGTGTCTCTGGTTTTATGTGGAGGTCTTTGATCCACTTACATGTGAGCTTTGTACAAGGAGATAAGAATGGATCAATTCGCATTCTTTTACATGATAACTGCCAGTTGTGCCAGTACCATTTGTTGAAAATGCTGTCTTTTTTCCACTGGATGGTTTTCACTCCCTTGTCAAAGATCAAGTGGCCATAGGTGTATGGCTTCATTTCTGGGTCTTCAATTCTATTCCATTGATCTATCTGTCTGTCGTTGTACCACTACTATGCAGTTTTTAATCACAATTGCTCTGTAGTACAGCTTGAGGTCAGGCATGGTGATTCTATCAGAGGTTCTTTTATTGTTGAGAATAGTTTTTGCTATCCTAGGGTTTTTGTTATTCCAGGTGAATTTACAAATTGCCCTTTCTAACTAGTTGAAGAATTGAGTTGGAATTTTGATGGGGATTACATTGAATCTGTAGAATGCTTTTGGCAAGATAGCTATTTTGACTATATTAATCCTGCCAATCTATGAGCATAGGAGATCTTTCCATCTTCTGAGATCTTCTTTAATTTCTTTCTCCAGAGACTTGAAGTTCTTATCATACAGATCTTTCACTTCCTTCGTTAAAGTCACACCAAGGTATTTTATATTATTTGTGACTATTGAGAAGGGTGTTGTTTCCCTAATTTCTTTCTCATCCTGTTTATCCTTTGTGTAGAGAAAGGCTGTTCATTTGTTTGAGTTAATTTTTTATATAGCTACTGCACTGAAGCTATTTATCAGATTTAGGAGTTCCCTGATGGAATTTTTAGGGTCACTTAAGTATACTATCATATCATCTGCAAATAGTGATATTTTGATTTCTTCCTTTTCAATTTGTATCCCCTTGACCTCCTTTTGTTGTCGAATTGCTCTGGCTAGGACTTTAAGTACTATATTGAATAGGTAGGGAGAAAATGGGCAGCCTTGTCTAGTCCCTAATTTTAGTGGGATTGCTTCCAGCTTCTCTCCATTTACTTTGATGTTGGCTACTGGTTTGCTGTAGATTGCTTTTATTATGTTTAGGTATGGGCCTTGAATTCTTGATCTTTCCAAGACTTTTTATCATGAATGGGTGTTGGATTTTGTCAAATGCTTTCTCAGCATCTAACGAGATGATCATGTGGTTTTTGTCTTTGAGTTTGTTTATATAGTGGATTACATTGATGGATTTCTGTATATTAAACCATCCCTGCATCCCTGGAATGAAGCCTACTTGGTTAGGATGGATGATTGTTTTGATGTGTTCTTGGATTCGGTTAGCGAGAATTTTATTGAGTTATTTTTGCATCGATATTCATAAGTGAAATTGGTCTGAAGTTCTCTTTCTTTGTTGGGTCTTTATGTGGTTTAGGTATCAGAGTAATTGTAGTTTCATAGAATGAATTGGGTAGAGTATCTTCTGTTTCTATTTTGTGGAATAGTTTGAGGAGAATTGGAATTAGATCTTCTTTGAAGGTCTGATAGAACTCTGCACTAAACCCATCTGGTCCTGGGCTTTTTTTGGTTGGGAGACTGTTAATGGCTACTTCTGTTTCTTTAGGGGATATGGAACTGTTTACGTCATTAATCTGATCCTGATTTAATTTTGGTACCTGGTATTTATCTAGAAAATTTTCCATTTCATCCAGGTTTTTTCAGTTTTGTTGAGTATAGCCTTTTGTAGTAGGATCTGATGATGTTTTGAATTTCCTCGTGTTCTGTTGTTATGTCTCCCTTTTCCTTTCCAATTTTTTAAATTAGTATACTGTCCCTGTACCCTCTAGTAAATCTGGCTAACTAGAGTTTATCCATCTTGTTGATTTTCTCAAAGAACCAGCTCCTGGTTTGGTTGATTCTTTGAATAGTTCTGTTTGTTTCTACTGGGTTGATTTCAGCTCTGAGTTTGATTATTTCCTGCAGTCTACTCCTCTTGGGTGAGCTTTTCTTCTTAAAAGGGAACTAATGCTATTAAGCCCCATCCCTTAGTGTTATCTAATCCTAAAGGCCTGCTCCATTTCATAGAGGGAATTATAGGTTCAGAATGCAAACTTCAAAAGGCAGATAAACATTCAATCTATGCCAATTGCTTTTGTTCTCTCCCTCCTACATCCTCACTCCTTTCAATCATGTAAAAAATATTAACTTACATATCTTGAATATCTCATATGCTTAAGCTGTGTTTATTAAAAAATGAATTAATACATGGTTTACTTTTGAGATCTAGTGAAAGAATGTGTGCGTGTGTGTGTGTGTGTGTGTGTGTGTGTGTGTGTGTGTGTGAGAGAGAGAGAGAGAGAGAGAGAGAGAGAGAGAGAGAGAGAGGTGAGACATGTAAGATATGAATTGGGGGGTCATTCAGAGAGTATGAGGGGAGGACAGAACAAATAGAAACACTTTAAAAACCCTCTATTTGAGTTGTTGGATGTAAAATTGCCTTGGTAGTACAGACACAGATAATCAATTAAAGAGTGTATGAGGTGTGTGGAGGGAGGCATGAAGTGGCATGAGTAACTAGGGAAAATCAACAGCTGAGCCTGGAAGGGATGTAGGAGGTCATCTGGAGACCTCTTCTGTGCTGTTGAAGAGTGTTCAATTTACCTTGAAGATATCAAGAGGCTCTGAAGGTTTTAAACAAGGTTGTTACTTTGACAGCTTTGAATTTTATAGAACATATGTTTAGAATATGAAGCACAGCAGGCAACATTTAAGTTAAGAGACAATTATGAATTTTACTCTGCTTTTGTTTTGTTTTGTTTTCTTAGTGTTGGGGGTGGATATCGATAACCTCTGGTATTTTTTAGCTGCTTTTGTAAGTCCATTAGCACTTACAGAAACTTGACCATACAAGATCCTACCTGAAGTGGAAAGGACAACAAAACTCTCAGTGTTTGAACAAAGTACACTTTAATATTCACAGTGGTCAAGGGAAGATGTTCACCTTATATGGGAAACAGAAAATTGATAATTGAGGGCTTATATAAATTTGATAATGAAATATCACTCCTTTTAACTACCAGTTTATCTACTCTTGACTTTTCTTACCTTAGTTGCCAACATAAAGACTACCAATTGTCTTAAAACACTGCTGCAAACTGGGTTTAAGGAAAGGCTCCTTTTGACAAAGAAAGTGTGGCTTGTCATTACTGATGGTAACAAATACTGTAAGGTCAAAGGCTGTGAGTACTTATGATGGAATATATATTTTTTAATTTCCTAAGAAGCTAAAGGGATCTGCAACCCTATAGGAGGAACAAGAATATGAACTAATCAGTACCCGCCCAGAGCTGTGTCTCTAGTTGCATATGTAGCAGAGGATGGCCTTGTAGGCCATCAATGGGAGGAGAGGCCCTTGGTCTTGTGAAGATCATGTGCCCCAGTACAGGGGAATGCCAGGGCCAGGAAGTGGTAGTGGGTGGGTTGGGGAGCAGGGTGGGGGGGTATGTGTAGGGGGCTTTGGGGATAGTATTTGAAATGTAAATGAAAAAAAATCTAATAAAAAATTTATAAATAAAAAAAATTCCCTCTGACCTTGAGCCAAAACCAAGGAATGAGTGAGAAAAGTCATAGGTATTGCTGAATTTTCCCACAGATTTTCCATTTTGGATTTGTAGGGTTGACCTAGAATAACTCAAAGGTTCTCACTTTCCAGGTGAAATTTTATGCACTTACTACCATCTAGACAGGCATGATTCTAATGAATGACATTTTCTCTCATCCTGTTCAGACAAAGACAAGCTATTTGCTCATTATTCCCTCCAAGAATGGAGGAAGGACATTTCATTTGCATGTCACATTCCTTTGCCAAAAGTCAGTAACCTCTGGTATTTTTAGCTCCTTTTGAAAGTCCATTAGTGATGCCCCCTTTCCTGGAGACCTTTCTTGCTTTATGCAGGGACATTAGCATCATGCTGGTTTGTGCTGGGCCCTATCAGCCTGCTGCTGCTGCTGCTGCTGCTGCTGCTGCTGCGGCTGCGGCTGCTGCTGCTGGGTTCCTTTCATTCCTCTTCCTGTGCACAAACTCTTGCCAAAATGTATTCATGGAAAAAACTTATTGGCATGTATTCACTGCACAGGGTGATGGGTTTTCTCTCAACTCTATTATGTACTTTAAGCGCATGGCCCCTAGACTCCCTCTTATCCCCCACTCCCAGGTCTTTTTCCTTCATCTTCTCCTCCTAAATTGTCTTCAGCTTCTTCCTATCTTAAAAAATATTAACTCTTATTCTTATTTTTGTCCTTTCTCAATGTAAGAGTTGCCCCTAGAATGTGTGTAAATTGCAAACAGTAAGCTCCATGCTCCATGGACTTGGGATCTCACCTCAGTGTGTTGGAAGGAGCACACATCTATTCTCTGGGCTGCAGAACATGAGCTCTGTATGGGGTTAACTCTGTAAGGTGCTGCAGAGTGATGCGAGGTTCACAGTAGTGAGTGCTGCATTCACAGGAGCTATCATTCCAGGCAACAGTGTGATTGTCTGACTTTAAGCCCTATTAGATTATATAAGACAACTTCTAGTCAGAATGTTTTAATAGGTTATTTATTAAGGGAAAATGTGAAACTCACTGAATAAAAGACAGGGTAGCTTTAATTCTATTTGTTTTGTCACTTGAATTTTGGAGCCCACATTGTTATGAGACTGTAAAAAGGAGACAGAGCAATGCCAGCATTTGCCGCACCCCATTTTCTGTATGTCCTGCTAGGAGGTTGTTTCTATTTTGCTTGCATATAACACATATTTGGGCATAAATAGTTGAGTCCTGTTTTTATATTGGAAAAAAATACAGCTACATTTTGCCAGACATAATAGATTTTAGCTTCAAGTTTTAGCTGAGGATATTTAATATGTAAGACAGGAATGGCCACAGACGATTAGACATTCAAATAATGAGAGAAGGTTTTGCAGATAGTACAAAATCTATTTCTCATAGAGTCATGCAACACTTACAAGCAAATGAAACTACTCTCTTTTGGAGCAGGAATAAGCATTGGTGGGTTACCGAGGCAGTCACATGACTAATTAGTCTGCATTGCAAATATTTGTGCAGTACTAATGAGGAGATAGAACTAGCAATAGAAAAATGAAGGAAGTAGAAGACACCTGACTCCTGGATAACAACTGACCTTGGAGCTTCTGTGGGTACCAGGAGAGTCCAGCCTTAGCAACCTGGGAATGTTATCTAATGCTGACTCTATTATTTCATTCAAAGCACATGAAGAATATTCATGTTTGCACACATACAGATGTTATGAGGATAACATTCTCTAAAGATATATTAATTTTTAAAAATCCTGAGGGAAGTGGAATGCCTAAGACTGTGAAGGAACTCATCACCAAGCCTGGTGACTCACGATGCCTGGAACCCACATGGTAGAAGGAGACACGTGAAGCTTACAAGTTGTCCTCTCACTCCTAACCATGCATCTTGGACTGCAGGTACCTCTCCTCATTCCTCACCCCTCCCACAGACAGATGCACAAACATACCGAGAAGATAGATTTAAGAATAAAATAATATGTTAAAAATTTACAAAATTTATTTTCTTTATCCAATATTGATAGCCTTAATCCTATTCTCTTTTTGTGAGGCAGAATTTGCAACACGAGAGATTTAGAAATCAAAGTATTAATTTTAATGAGCTTTGACAAATATAAATCATCACACTCAAAATATAGAACATTTCATCACTCAGAAAACTTCTCAGACCAAGTCTCGTCAAAACTAAGTGTCGTAGGCTCTCATCGCTGCGAAGAGAGGCCACAACTAAGGCAACTCTTATAAGGGAAAATCATTTACATGGGGCTGGCTTACACTTCAGAGGTTTATCCCATTATCATCATGTTGGGAAGCACAGCAGCATGCAGGTAGTCATGGTTTGGAAATGGAGCATCCTATATCTTGATATGAAGGCAGCCAGGAGGAGGCTCTACTTTCCACAGGCAGCCAGGAGGAGGGTCTTTTCCATATTGGGTGAAGCTTGAGCATAGGACCTAAAAGCCTACTGCCACAGTGATGAATTTCCTCCAACAAGGCCACACCTCCTAATAGTGCCACTTTCCATGGGCCAAGGATATTCAAACCACCACAGTAAAAGATGGCATTTTTATTGCCACTTCTTAGTATTGTGCATTCTTTTTTTTTTCTTTTTTTGGTTTAGTATTGTGCATTCTTGAAGATCACAAAAAATGAAAGTTTACAACAGGCACTAATTTTTTCCTTAAGCTAATGGTTTAATACTTTTTTCAAATTAATATACATTTTATTTTAACTGTATTGATGAAGAGAATTTAATGAAGTAGACACATCACACTATACTTTTTTCTTGTCTTGCTGCTGGACAGCCAAATTTTCCCCTAATTTTTTGTGATGAGGAAAGCTTTTCTAAGCACTCTTGAGCTACTCTGTGTGTGGGTGTTTGTCTCTGTGTGTGTGTGTGTGTGTGTGTTGCTCTGACATGGGTGGCAATGGAAAGCCTATACATGAGGTAGGTGTGCATTTCTAAGGAACTGTCAGATAATACCTTCTCAAAGTTAATAATTATTGTACTCTGCTACAGCATTGATACACGTGAATTGAGTTGTATCATGCTCTCAGCAATATTTGGTAGTCTGTGTCTTTTAAATTTTAGCACTTTCTATTGGTTTGAAACAGGGGATTGTATCTAGACATATTTTAACTGCTAAATAATTATTTTGAAAGCATATTTGTATTTACTTATTTAATATATATGTTTTATGCTGTGTACTTATATTTTCAGTGAAATGACTGCTCAGGTCTATCATTCACATTGTTATTGGGTCATTTGTCATTGTATTGTTAGTTTATAGAAGTTATTTGTATATACTGCAGACAAATTCTAACTCATATATATATGTACTATAAATTTTCCATCAGCTTGTGACACATTTTCATTTCCTTAACCTTCTTAATATACAACTCTGAATAAGTTCTAGTGATTTATTACATATTCTCTAAGGAATCTTTGGCAGTTCCAAGTTTGAGGTGACATTCCCTTGTATTTACTTCTAGGTGGTTCTTAGCATACATATTTGCATATATTAACACAAACATACATACATATATATATATGTATATATATATACATATATAATCATTTTTTAAGAGAAAAGGTGATTTATTTTACATCAGTTTTATGGGATACAGTTAATCATCATGAGAATTCATGTCAGCAGGTAGCTTCATGGCAGCAGCATGTGACTGGAATACCTTCCTGCTTCACACCATGACAGAATAGGAAATCCCAAGATTGGGCCAGAAGATGAATTGGCCTTATAACTCTTAAAGCCCGACCTTACTGACCAACTTTTTCAGCTCTCAAACGTGCCACAGTCTTACACATACAAAAAAAAAGTGTTACCAGCTGAAGAACAACTATCCACATATTAACCTAGTGGGTATTTCACACACCTACAATGCCATTCTGCACCTGATCCCACTGGGTCAGGGCCATTTTATACTACAAAAGCAGTTCAAATTAGAAAGTAGTTGTAATCATACATTCCTAGAACTGTTCAAAAGTGAAAAGTCTTTTGAGATTTACATAATCTCTTACCTGTGAGCATGTGAAAAATACAAACAAAACACCAGAAGAAACGCAAGTTACAGGTGATGGAAACATGGCTCAATAGTTAGGCATGTGAACTGCTTTTATAGAGGAACTGAGGTTGGTTTTAAGAACCAAGTATAACTCCAGCTCCAGGAGATTGTCCATCCTTTTCTAGTTTCTGTGGCCACCTGCATTCACATGGATATACCCGTATACACATAGATGCATAATTTTAAAATAATAAAAATAAATCATTGGGACAGGAGAAATGGCTCTTCCTGAGGACCAGAGTTCAGTTCCCAATCACACATATCAGGTCTGTCATAATTGCCTGTAACTCCAGCTCCAGAGAATTTGATACCTGCTAGCTTTTGTATGCATACACATACATGTGTGAATGTGCACATGCGCGCGCGCACATACACACACACACACACACACTTACATACACACAAAAAATAACAAAACAAATCTTACAAAAAAGTAACATACTTGCAATATACACTGGTACAGAGTAAGCATCCCCATGTAGAACAGAAGGAAGGAGGGCACAGCAAGGATCTGGGAGCTCACCACCAACTCCTGCACGCCATGTTTGTCACCTGAAGCACATGATAACATTATCTGGGATCTGACTGGTTTGTGCCATCCTCCATCCCTACCACTTGCCTTAGACTGGCTCCACTTGATGCCTGCATCTTGGAATATCTGTTACAGTTTAGGCTTCACCTTCAAAATTTTAGTTAATGGCTTCTCAGGTCCTCCTTTCAGGAAATCTAATACTGACACAGACACACCCTGACCTCAGCAGCCTGTCTTCTTTTGTCTGAGAGTTGAATGTATCAACATTAGGAACATATAAATTTAAAATCATTACTTTTTTTGGTATTGAATTTTTGCTTGTTCATTATATGCATGCCTTCTTTGTCTCTCATTGTTTTTCCTATGAAGTCTGTTTTATCTAATATAAGTCTGGGTATTCCCATTTTCTAGGTTTCCATTTGCCTAGAATAGCATTTCAATTCCTGTTCTTTATTTGGTTTCTATCTCTACTTATAAGCAATAGTATCATTGTTAGCCTTGTAATATATTCACTTAGCTTCTGTGTGTCTCTTAGTTGAAGAATTGAGTTTATTTATACTCTGAGTTTTTATTTAGAAGTAAGACTGTTATTTCAAAATGTTCTTCACTTGTTTTGAACATTCTTTGTTCATATCTTTAAAAAATAAAAATTTAATCTTTTATTCATTTTGGTATATTAATAATGTCTAATTATTTTGTATTTTCTGTTAGTGTATATGGTCTTCTGGGACTTGAGTTTACACAGTCATGTCAGTTTAATTTTCTTTTATTTCTGGATATAGAATTCCCTTAAATATCTTTTGTAAGGCTTGTCTGGTAGTCATGTTTTGCTTATTTTTGAAGAATGCCATTTCTTCTTTATTTCTATAGGATGATCTTGCTGGGTCTAGGATTAGTTGAAATTTATTTTGCATCAGGACTTGGAATACATTGTTCCCTTTTTTTTATATATGCAAGAAGATTCTAGTTAAGAAATCTGCTCTTTGTCTAATGTAGATGTTCTTAAATGGAGTTTGTTGATTTTTTTCTTTCAGATTTTATAATTTTTTCTTTGTCTTGCACATTTGAAATTTTGATAAGTTATGATTGAGATCTTTTCTGGTCCTGCCTATTTGGGATCCTATCAGTCTTCTATACTAGTACATGGTCATTCCCCCCCCCCCTTTTTTTGAATGGGGAGTTTTCTGTTATTATTTCACTGATTGTATTTTCTAAACCATTAAATTTTCCCATCACTTTTGAATATTTGTTAAATATTTGTGTTCCTAACCTTTTTTTTTCTTGTTTAACTGGGATATGTTTTAAAACTGGCTTTCAGGTTGAAATATTCTTTCTACTTGATCTAGTGTTTGTTAAAGTTTGATATCTTTATTTAATTTTATTTAATGTATGGTTCTCATATATAGTATTTCTACATAGTTTTTTAAAAAAATAATTCTGTCTTTTGCTTCATTTCTCATTCAAACCCTTGAACATTGTCCTTAATTTTACTTGACTCCTTAGTTGTATTTATAGAGTGCATTCAGCAGTCTATAAACAATTTTTAAATTATCAAGGATTACATTTATATCCATTTCCTTGGGATCTGTTGCTAGAGAGTTATTGGATGCCTGAGGGGGTATAATATAATAACTTTTCAGCAATTGTAAAAACATGGGTTTTGTGGTATATAAGGTATACTGCAATAAAGCAACTAAAAATACCTTTGGAGTAAGCATATGGGAAATGTCCAAGACTTCAATACTGGATTCTATGTAACATTCCCAAGGGAAATTAAAGGAGATCACTGGACACTGATAAACACATATGATACACTACAGAATGAAAGATACAAATTAAATGATCATATCAGTAGCTATTAAAAAGTTTTGATAAAGTTTGACAATCTTTCAAGGTGAAAGAAAAGGAAATTTCCAACAAGTTAGAAAGGTGAGGAATATTGTGCTTTTTATAATACAGGATGTCCCAGTTACTGTTACTATTAACTGTTAGTTATTATTAACTGCTAACTATCAGTTAATGTTATTAGCTACTATTGTTGTGCTGAGACACTAGAACCAAGACAGCTCTTATTTTAAAAGCATTTAATTGAGGTTAGTTTATAGTTTCAGTCATCATGGCAACACACCAGTAGGCACGGCACTGTCTTAGTATCTGTGAGTATTACATTCTGATATGCAGCATCAGGAAGGGAGGGAGGGAAAGAAAGGGAGAGAGAAAGAGAGAGAGACACACACACACAGAGACACAGAGAGAGACAGAGACACAGAAAGACAGACAGACATGCACACATGGAGACAGGGACAGAGACTCTGGGCCTGGTTTGGGCTTTTGAAACCTCACAGCCCACCGAAGTGACACATTTCCTTCAGCAAGCTCTCACATCCTAATCCTTCTAAAACAGTTCCACTGAGAACTAAGCATTCAAACATATGATCCTAAGGGGACTATTTTCCTTCAAACCACAGCGTGAGGTGATTCAGTTAAAAAGTGCCAGTGTTCCTGGACATAAAGTCTATGCAGGTGGGAATGCCAGACTCCAGAAACTGGGAGCTAAACAAGCTTCTTTCTTTCAAAGAAAAGCAGTTTCATATATTTCATTATAGTAATTAAAAACCAACTAATATAAAATCTGCAACAACAAGAACCTCATAGACATCGTCTATGAGAAATGGAAGTTAAAATATTTTGTCAATACCTTTAAAAAATCTAAGTATAAATTTACATATAATCCAGTTGCTGGGATTTTCCCAAAGCAAACAAATATGTTTGTTGATGTAAACATTTGCTTAGGAGTGTTCATAGAAACATTATTCATAGTAAACAAACACAATGTGTCTATATAGTGGTAACAGATTATTAGGTCATTATGGATCCATGCAATGAAATTCTTTACAGCAATAAAATCATAACGACAATAAATACTACAGCATGTGTGAACCTAAAATCATGCCGAAAAAGAAAAAGAAAAGAAAAGAAAGCAGCTAGAAAAGATTACCTACTGTTTGACTAGCTTTTATTTTATTAAGTGTGTAGAAAAATGAGTAGGTAATGTATCAGGGAGATTGATTATTGCCCCAGATAGGAGGATGAAGGGGGATTAACTGGAAATGAGCATCAGGAAAGTTTACTGAGTAATGTAAATGTTCTAAAACTAGAGTGAGTGGTTGGTTGTAGAAAACTAAAATTTTACTAAAATATAAAAGGAATTTACATTTTATACAAAATTCACAAGTAATTGCTAAAATTTTAAAGAAAGCTTGCAGATATTTTCTTTGAATCTTACTGGCCACAGCTTAAATTTGGGAGAATTGGTATCTTAAAATATAAACTCTTCCAATTCACAAGTAATACAACCAGGCTTCCATATTCATGGACTCATGTATTCATGCATGAACAGATTCAACCAACTGTGGCTTAAAAATATTTTCTAAAATCCCATCTGTACCAAACATGCACTGACTTCTTTTTTGTCATTATGCCTTGAACAATATTACTATTTCCATAGTATTCGCATTGTATGAGCTGTAAGGAACCTAACAATGACTTAACAGAGATGGTCCATAAATTCAGTGGGACTTCTTCTTTAGACCAGGGACTTTTGGTGGGTGAAATCATTCTGCAGATAACCTTAATGCCTAAACTGTATTGTCTTGATGCATCATGCTTCATATAGCTTAGGATAGCTATGATACACTTCCTTAAGATATTATAAGTATTTAAAATTTGATTTTATTTGTAACTTGCTTTATTTTGTTTATTTAAATGGTTCTTGAAGTTAAACTTTGTAGATGGTAATGTCATGCTACAGTGTCAAAGGTTTGGCAAACATGGTAGGCCCTTTACTTTAGCTAGATCTATTTCATCCAAGGTTCAGGTTACTTGAAGGCAACCATTGAATGTCTTCTTCCTATAGCAAGGCTCTGGATATAAGCATAAATCTGTTCCATTGATTGCTGTCACAATTCAACAGACTGTGCATACCTGTGACTCAGTGACTCTTTTCCAGAGGTCTTAGCTCTCCTTCAAGGGTAGAGGTTGCTAATTTGTACTCAATAGAACATTTAAGACTTTAAGTTTTTGTTTTTGTTTTCTTTTCTTTCAGTTTTCATTGTCACCAGGCTTATACTCAGGGATAATTAATCCCTTGGTGTTATTTTGTACTAGCAAAAAATGGCTAATTCTAGCACCCAATGAAAAGTCTAAACCATTTTGGGGTATCTTTAGTTTTCTTGCATTTCTTTCCGGCAACAATAGCTGCCTCTCAGCCTATGTATCTGATGTGTTTACTCAGTTTTTCTTCTGCATGCCTAATATAAATACTTACTGATTAAAATTAAGTTTTGAAACTGACATTTGATTTTTGCCATGATCTTTCATCCACCCTCAGATGCCAGCAGAAACTCCCCACCTAGAACTGAGAAGAAGTTTTGTCTACTGACCTCACTCATTTTTATATATACTCAAGAAAAGTACATACAGAAAATGAGGGTAGAAGCAAACTACTCTTAAATGTTAGACCCTTGGTGATTCCAGTTTGCATTTGAACTTAAAAATAGTGTAAATTCAGCCATTTGTTTTCTTATCCTTTTGTTAAACACTTTCTCTTATTACTTCTCCATTAGCTTTGTGGATATTTTTGCTAGGTATAGAATTCCCTGTGTACAGGGGTTCCTTCCCATATTTTAAATATATCACAAATATTCTTTCCTATATTTTTCTGACAAGAAGTTTGGTGTCATTATTATGCACACGGATTCCTAACATAATGAGGCTTATTGCAGTTTTCTTTATGATTCTTATACTTGGGTTTTTTGAGTTCCTTGAATGTATAATTTTCATCAAACATGAAATATAGATACATGCTATTTCTTTTTTGTCTTATCTTACATGTTTATATTTAATTGGTATATATTCTTATGCCTTCAAATTTACTAATCTTTTCTTCTATAGAATTGAATCTGCTTTTAATCCCATTAAATGCACTTTTCATCTCACATATTGTAGCTTATATCTACCAAATCAATTTAGAGTTTAAAATGTCTTCCTTGTCTCTGTTTGACATCTGCAATATTTCTGATACCTCCTTGGACAACTGGAATATAGTTATAATAACTTTTAATGTCCTTTCCATTTAGCTTATTATTCATGTCATTTATGCATCAGTTTCCATTGATTAGGTTTTCTCTTTGTTATAGACTTCATTCTTCAATTTCCTGGCATGTCTTCCATTTTCTGTTGTATGACAAGCATTTTTCCTTTTAGTGTGTTGGAGTGCTGGGTATTTTGATATTAATACACATATTTTTGAGTTTTGTTCTGGGAAACAGTTATTTGAAAATCATTTGATCTATTTGAACCATCCTTTTGAACCTTCTTAGGTAGAACTATAGTAATGTTAATTTGGAGATGGCTTGTTTCCAACACTGTAGCAATATCGCTGTACACTATGAACTTTTCTACTCTGGAGAAAAAGTAAAGGAACTTGAGACTTTTCCCTCTGTTTCTTCTGGCTTCTCTTTCCCCATTCTTGGGTGATTCTGTTCATATGTTCTGTCATTGGTGTTCAGCTGATGTTTTGAGATGGACTCTCAGGTCATTAGTGTCCTCTTTCCAGTGACCCTTTTTCCTTTAGACCATTGTCACTCAACACAGATTAAACTAGCCTTCCTAGTTTCATATTCATATGCACTCAAGAAAATTGCTGGTCTCTGTTAGTTACCACTCCCCTGCTCCGTGTCCTAGAAAATGTTTTGAGAGACAGTCCTTCCCTTTTCATGAACTGCTGTATTGTTCCATTTGTTTTCTCATGGCTTGAAAACTGTGGGTTATATATTTTGTGATTTATTTGTTTCAAGTGAAAAGGTACATCTCAGCCTTGTGTCATCATGACACAACAGAAGCATAGCTTACTGTAATTGCAACTGTATAGAAAAGTTTAAAATATGTTAATATATTCTCACATAGACTGTCACTGATTTCCATCAATTCTTCATATCTTACTTATTCTCTCTCCTTCTATTTCTGTCTCTGTCTCTCTTTTTCTGTGAGTTTTTTCCTCTGGGAATTTTTAAAATAAAATTAAAATATCATGCCACTCTATACTTAACTACATTAATGTGCATATCCTAAGTACAAAACTTTATCTTCCAGAAGCTTATTAGACTTAAAAAAACAGGAAATTTGATATTAATACAATACTGTCATCTTATCCTTTTAATCAATTGTCCTAATAAATTCCTGTGTAGTTATTGATTGTTCCCACTCCAAATCAAATCCAAGATCCTGCATTACATTTAGTTGTCACATCTTTTTAGTGTCTAATTTGAGATTGTTCTTCAGTCTTTCTTTGTGTTCCTTGACCTTGAATGTTTGAAGATTTCAAGTCAGCCACTTTGTAGAATGTTCTTCAACTTTGATTTGTCTGATGTTTCCTCATGATTAGATTCAGTATATGCACTTTTGGCAAGAACACTGCTGAAGCAATGGTGAATTCTTCTCAGTGAATCACATTTGAAGGTATGTGATGTCAGTTTGTTCCCAAATGACTGTGTTAGGTTTAATGACCTGGATAGAAGTGTTTCCCAAGTACCTCCACTTAAAAATATTACTCTTTGTAACTAATAAATATTTTTTGTCAAATAGCTTAAAATACATAAGCACACAGCTCTTATTCAACTTTCAAACTGTCTTTAGCAGTCAGTGGTGATTTCATCAGTCTTCCATGTTTATTACTTGGATTCTACTGTGAGAAAAATATTTCTTACTGTAGGTGTCAATAATCTTTCCAATATTAAAATGAAGTGTCTGAGATAAGTAGCTTATAGAAAGAGAATGTTAATTGTGGCTCAGTCTAGAGGTTTCAGTCTGTGATTGATCCATTGCCTTAGTTCCATCGTGAGGCAGCCTCTCAGAGTTGGACCAGATGGGTACAACAAAACTTCATAATGCAGGGAATAAATAAAAGTAGGAATGAGCCAGGATGTTATAGTCTCCACTGAAGTTAAGCCTCCCATGACTCAAGGAACTTTAAAAGTCTTCAGTTTTCAAGGTTCTACCATCTCCAAAGAGCAATGTCTGGTAACTCAGGCCTCCAATGCCTGAAACTTTCACAGCCATTTGACACCTATATGATAGCAGTCTGCAATTTTTATACTTTTATATTATGAGACCATACATTTTAATTTTTTATATGAATTATAATTCAGCATTGTCATTATTTAATTCATTACTCAAGTTTTTTTTTAACTTCATCTGTGGGAAAAACATTCAAGCTACTGTTATATTCTCTTTAAATACTTCTTTGGGTACTGTCATAGTTCCATTGAACTATTTGTGCTTTAACTTGTGCCACAGAAGAGAAAACTTTTTGTATGTTGCTATTATGAATTAATGAGTTATAAATTTGTTATAAATCAAGGATATTATAAATTAATATTTTTATTGTACACTCTGTGGTAACTAGTAAACAATTCCAAAAAGAAATTAGATGAGATATTTTAATGATGTCAGTAAACACAAAGAGCAAAATAACAGAAATCTTTCATTATCAGTGATTGTGTTTAAATATTAATGGATTAAATTTTTGATTCAAGAGAAAATAGGAATAGATTTTTTAAATCATGGTCTAATTATATATTTTCAACCATAGACTCAGATATGTAAATAGGTTTAAATAAAAATACATGGATAAATTGAAAAATACAATAGAAATGTATATATATATTTCTAGAATAATATAATATCAAAGAAAATAAGACAATTTTTATGAGAAACTAAGACTATATAAATTAGAAATGCTTCAGAAGACACTGATACTAATAAACATATATAGATTTAACTGTAGAGCTCAAATACATGAAGCCAAAGTGACTGAATTGTAAGGAGAACTAAACAGTCCAAATATGATAGTTGGCGTCAATACAGTATTTTCACTAATGGGTAGATTTAAACAGTATGCTGGATAAATCAAACCTAACAGACATCTATAAAATTCTTAATGGCCCTCAAACTAAATAATCCAAATGTATATTAAAGATCCATATAGAGAATACATATTCTTTTCAAGTATCAGGAACCCAAGATAATTGAAAATTGTATTCATATCCAAACTTATGCATTATGAATGATCATAACCACATTGTTCATACTATCCAAAAGATAGAACTAGCCAAAAATTCAATTGACCAGTGGATACTTAGTGAAAAATTTGTACAATGGTGTATTTGTGGCCATCAAAGCAATGGAATGCTGCTATGTATTACAGCATGACTGATTCCTATAAATATACTACTAAGTGAAAAAGGCCAAATATCATATGATTATATTTAGATGAAGTGTCTTAAATAGACAAATTTATAGACATAGACAATGCAGAAGCATTCACAGTAGTCTAGATGAAGGACAGGGTAAGGAAAGTACTTCATAGATCCAAAGTTTTATTTTCAGAGTGATAAAAATATTCTTGAGAGCTTTGTGATGATTTTTGCACAATGCTTTGTATGTACTAACCACTATTGAATTTTACACTCGAAGATATCTTAATGGTGAACAGTATGGTTTTAAAATTTTATCTTAATAAAAATCAAACTAAAAGTTAAGAGAAAAAAGTAATCCTTTGTTTTTACATTTGGATGATTTCCATTTCTTTGTATGACCTGCGTTCCTATCTGCTGTCATTTTCCTTTATTCTGAGAAACCTTATAAAACATTCTTTTAGGAATGAGTTACCACAGGATCTTTTTTTCCTGTCTAGATATTTTTTCATTATATTTTAGCAAATTTTCTCTAGACTTAGGATTCCTGGCTGAAGTACCTTTCTCAACACTAATTTCCAAGTTCGTTTTCTTTCTTTTTTTTTCACATTTTTTATTAGATATTTTCTTTATATACATTTCAAATGCTATCCCGAAAGTTCCCTATACCCTCCCCCCACCCTGCTCCCCTACCCACCCACTCCTGCTTCTTGGCCCTGGCATTTCCCTGTACTGGGGCATATAAAGTTTGCAACACCAAGGGGTCTCTCTTCCCAGTGATGGCTGACTAGGCCATCTTCTGCTACATATGCAGCTAGAGACATAAGCTCTGGGGGTACTGGTTAGTTCATATTGTTCCACCTATAGGGTTGCAGACCCCTTCAGCTCCTTGGGTACTTTCTCTAGTTACTCCATTTGGGGCCCTGTGTTCCATCTTATAGATGATTGTGAGCATCCACTTTTGTATTTGCCAGGCACTGGCATAGTCTCATATGAGACTGCTATAACAGGGTCCCTTCAGCAAAATTTTTCTGGCATTTGCAATAGTGTCTGAGTTTGGTGGATACTTCATTCCTCCAAGTTCATTTTCTACCCACTTAAAGAAGTTGTTTTGACCCCACCAACCACCAACCACATGGTGGTTCAAAACCATCTGTGATGTGATCTGATGCCCTCTTCTGGTGTGTCTGAAGACAGCAACAATATACTCACCATATTTTTTTTTAAAGTAGTTGTTTTGAAAACCTAAGTACAAAATATTGAGCAGAATATTTCCAAACATACTATTTAATCTCAGATTTTTTCAATCATCATACTAAGGAAAACAAGACAATTTCATAAAGCCACCCATCATGTTTTTTCCTCATATATGTAACCTAGCAGGGGAATGGGGTTGTGAAAGTATAAGATGTGTATAAGAGAGAATGAAAGGGCAGTAACAGAGAGTAAATAGGGTAGAAGTACATCCTATGTGTGTATAGAAATAAAGTCTCTTACGTTGGACGCTTGCTTCACATACTCTAGTGAAAATCAGCATCAAGGGCTTGGGAGGTAGCTCAATGGCGGGGTTCTAGCTTTGCATATGAGAGGATTTGATATCAATCCTGAGGTGTGGAAAAAAAACCAATCAAGTGGGCATAAAATTTAGATGAATCAAATACAAAGCAATCAAGTAGATGTTGTAGAGTACCACCTCTAATCTTAGCCTCTGAGAAGTAGGACCAGGAGAATCATGAGTTCAAGACCAGTCTAGGCTACATGAGACCCTACCTTAGCCCTCTCCCCAAAATTATCAAATAGAAAACTATTCTTTAGAAATATGCAACTTTTTGCTTTATTTTCACAGGTAAAATCTATTGAGTAGTAAACAGAAATTAAATTATGTAATAAATAGTGTACCATGAGTACCTTCCAAAGTCAACAAGTAGAAAAAATATCAGGAATTTGGGGGAAAACTTGGAAATATTTCTATAATTGTTAAATACATGAAAGATAATATAAAAGAAAAACAATTCCAGATTAAGACACTGTAAAGGATAACTAAGCAGCTTCAAAAAGGATACCTAATAGTTAAATAGGTAAGCAAACCCTGCCTAGATTCAAGGATAATCAAATACCAGCAAACAAATATTCAGTGGAATTTTTAAAAATATCAAAGCAAGGTCAAGAGATATAAAGAATATTGCAATATTATGATCAAATGAGGAAAAGAAGATTGAAATAGGAAAAATAGAAAATAATATGAATATTAGCTAATTTAGTACATTAGAGAAAACTGTTGTATGGCAAATGCATTTGGAATAATAAAAAAGAGCCTCAAAGACTGTACACACCAGAGAACCCAGAAGGCTTAGGAGTAGCAAGCACCAGATCCATTAAAACTGAAATCAAGAAGATGCCATTATAAGAAAAAAATAACACTCTGGGGTATGTTCCCTAGTTGACAAGACAAAGTTGTTCTCCTAATAGAAGAATTGGGGCTTCTTGTCTTAGATGATGTGATAGAGAAAATCTATACTACAAATGCAAAGTGCAGCTCATGTTGGGCACCGCATTTGTGCAGAGCATGTCACTCTATACAGTAAGTGAAGAGCTCTGACAGCAACTACCACAGTACTAGCCTGTGAGCTTATCCACTGTGGAAATGCATGTGCTCAGTGCATGTGTGCCCAGCCCCCAGCCAGTTAGAAAATGGAATGTGCTGGATCCTGTTCTCTGTCTGCTAATATTCTCATCTGTTTTATATCCACTGGAAGGTGAGTTAGCTTTAGCTCATTGCCCAATACTGCAGGATTTATAGCCAATACAAAACCTGGTTCCACTCTAATAAGATTCTAACTAGACGTTTTTGATAAAGAGTCCACAAGTTTCCCACTTCCCTCCATTTCCAGTCAGGTGCTGGCTAGTAAACCAAGGTGTTCTTGAAAGTGAGACTATAGAGCAGTTGGCTGGGATGTAAGTAACTTATATGGTGACTAAACTTATCCACTGGTGAACAGAAGGAAAGGAAAGTCAGTTTCATGGATAAAACTGCTGTGAACTATCTTGTACAAATATTTTCACTAGATATTCATTTTTTGTTCTCTTGAGTGATTCCTAGGACTAGAATTTTTGGGACATGAGATAGATGTTTAATATTAATAAGCTGCTAGATCTATCCCCCAAGTGGCTGTGCCATTTTCTGTTCCTACCACAATGTATGAGAGGCTGTGTTGCCCACATTGGTTATATGACTTTCTATTTTTAAATAATTCTATGATTGTATATTTTATTTATGGTGATGCTAATGGCATTTCCTTGAGAGCTAATATATGGAATAATACTGAGTATTTACTGGCCACTTTTAGATCTTACATTATGATATGTCTGTCCAAATTACTCTGTCTTATCTTGTTTTGGTTTTGTTAATGAGTTGGCGAAATCATTATACCAAACATCAGTTCATGGTCAGATTTGTTTTATAAATTCTCTTCTCCCATATTTTGCTTTGCCATTTTTTATTAATGTTAGTTTAGCTGAATGGAAGCTTCTATTTTTAATGAAGCCTAATTGATTAATTCTTTTTGTGATTATTGATTTCTGTGTCTAGCATATGAAAACTTAACTTGAATCCTTTCATCTTTGGGATTAGGAGCTACTACAAATTAAATTTCACATGTTATAAGAGGCTGGGGTAAAGGTCTATCCTTTCCATATAGGTAAATCTAGTTCATAATTTGTTAGCAATAATTCCTTCTTATCTTGGACTACTTTTAATATTTTACTCAAAATCATATTATCATATAAATGTGAGTATATCTCAGGATATTCTGCTTAGTATTAATTTGCCAATTTATATTACAGTGTTATGAGCCTAGATTCCAATAAACAGCTTTAGAAGTCTCTAAAAAGTTGTATAAATGTTTTATAAAAAGTTATATAAAAGTTATATCCCACCCGGGGATCCATCCCATAATCAGCCACCAAACTCAGATACTATTGCATATGCCAACAAGATTTTGCTGAAATGACCCTGATATAGCTGTCTCCTGTGAGGCTATGCCAGTGCCTGGCAAATACAGAACTGGATGCTCACAGTAAGCTATTGGATGGAACACAGGGCCCCCAATTGAAGAACTAGAGAAAGCACCCAAGGAGCTGAAGGGGTACCAGTACCCCCAGGGCTCATGTCTCTAGCTGCATATGTAGCAGAAGATGGCCTAGTCAGCCATCAGTGGGAAGAGAGGCCCCTTGGTGTTGCAAACTTTATATGCCCCAGTACAGGGGAATGCCAGGGCCAGGAAGTGGGAGTGGGTGGGTAGGGGAGCAGGGCAGGGGGAGGGTATAGGGAACTTTTGGGATAGCATTTGAAATGTAAATGAAGGAAATATCTAATAAAAAATTGAAAAAAAAACAAAAAACAATAAAACAAACAAACAAACAAAAGTTATATTAAAAACTTTTCTAAAAAGTAAAAACTTAATTTTATTTACTATTATATTGGATAGTTTATATATTGGCACTATCATATATACCTTAATATCAGTTCTAATGCCTAAAAAGTTGTTGGGATTTGCACTGGAATTGTTTTTGCAACCATTTTGTGAGAACTACAGTCAGTCTACAGAGAACTGACTTCTTGATAATATCAGCCCTATGTTCCATGAACATTATATTATATTTCTTATTATTAGGTCTCTAATTTCTCTTTATTGTTTCAAAGTTTTTACTTTGTGGACTTTATGTTAAGCTTATTTTAAATAATTTATAAATGCTATGATATTAGGAATAGAATAATTTTCCTTTAAATGTCATCATTGCTGTTTGTACATGAAATGTATGTTGTTCATGTTCTGTTCTTGTCTTTTGAAATTTGGCTAATACATTTCTTAGTTACTCTAGATCTTTTGCAAATTTCTGAAATTTTCTGAAGCAAGCATGTCACTTGTAATCAGATATCTTTGTTTGTCTGTTCTGATTTCTGAATTATTTCTTTCCTTGATTATAACTTCCAGTGAAATGTTGAAAAGAATGGTGAATGTGGGCATCCTTGTTTGCTTGTAATATTATAAAAGACATTTAATCTCCATAATAAAGTATGAGGATTTTTTTGTTTTACATAAATTCAATTCATCAGATTAGTGAATTTATTTGTATTCCTAGCTTTTGAGAGTTTTAAAAATAAATAAATTATCATTAAAATGTAAATACTATTATATCAATGGGTACAAAGATTTAGATAGGATGAATGAATTCTGGAGATGTAATATATAGCCAATAATAATTATTATTCTCTATAATTGAAGTTGCTGAAACAGACTTTAAATACACTTGTGATATAGAGGATAGCATCTGTGAAACAACAGATATGTTAGCTTATCTGCTATAATAAATATCTTGCTTATATATCTCAATCTTCATTTAATTATCTTCATTTAGTTATCTAACAATGTATACATATATGTCCTGAAATCATATTTTACACTATAAATATGTTTTTAATTTGTCAGATACATCTTAATAATGGTGAGAAAAATAAAATCAAGCAAACAAAATAAAGTGTTTAACTCAAAATCTCAAATATCTTCTTTCAAACTAGAAACTTGCCAACTGCTTTCTTTGAATCCCTGAACTGACCAATAGTTTATCTCAGCTATCTTACTAATATATTGAATAACACTGATGTTTACGTTTTAAAATACAATTTCCTGTTTATTCTAGATCTCTTTTGATATATATATATACATATACATATACATACATATATATATATATATATATATATATATATACACATATATATTATCCTATGAGAGTCACTACTTATTTTTTTAACCACATCTTTTCTAGATTTTGGCATCGGTGTTATTCTTTTCTTTTCTTTTTTAAAAAGGAGTGCAGGGCTGTGAGGGGACAGATGACAGGGGCGTGAGGGGACAGATGACAGGGCTGTGAGGGGATAGGTGGGGGGATGGGAGGCTGAAGGGGAAGATTTGTTTCTACTTCTTCCCTAAATTACTTGCTATGGTTTGAGATATTTTGAGATATTTCTCTCCAAGTCCATGTTGAGTCATGACATCCAGGATCGCACTAGTGGAAACTAGTGGAGCTTTAGACGGTGAGAGCCAGTGGAACATCCTGAGATCACTGGGGCACACATGCCCTTGGAGGGGTTTATGGCCTTCAAGTTTTTCAGTCTTTCTCTAGCTCTTGGCTCAGGATTTAGTTGCCTTTCTCTGGCTTATATGGCTCAAAGGAATGAATCTACTTCATCTTGGACTGGAACACCCAAAACCATGAGCCTATTGAGTAATTTTTTTCTTTTGTATATAAACTTCTATCTTCCAGAATATGTAATGTGAAGTGACCAGAACCCTACCCAAGCCTAAGATTTTCTGTGTGGAAAGGCTTTTGATAATAAACTCAATTCATTTTTTAAGTAGGGTCTTGTTTTGTAGCCCAGGTTGGCCCCTCAGTCTTCTCATGTTTACCCACAGACTTCTGGGATCCTAAGAATGTGCTACTGTGCTTGGGTAATGTTTTTAATTTCTTTAACAAAAGATAGATATGGGCTTTATTTCATCTTGTGTCAGTTTAGTGACACATATTTTTTCAAGGAACCTTCCCATTTTATTCAAGCTGTTGAATTTGCTAATATAAAGTTATTTTTGCTATCATTTCATGTTTCTTTTAAACACGTATAAGTCTTTTGTGTTCATTCTAGTTTTATGCCTGATAGCAGTAGTTTCTCTGTCTGTTTTCCTCTGGAACTACACACATTGTATTTCCAGTTTTGTACACACTTTGTCATTTCCCCCATTGTTCAGTTTTTATTTTAATTTTTATTGTTCCCTTCAGTCCCAACCTTGGTACCAAATTTCCTTTACGGTTGTAAATGTAGAGATAGATATGCCTCATTTAAAATTCAGAATTAAATGAGGAAGTGTTTCTGGTACATGGTACTAAGCAAACGACACTCGCTTTTATTATTGAAGAGCCTTCTCTGGTACATACTATGAGGGGTTCTTCTAAATTTCTACTTAAGGATCATTGGTAATGAATGCTTTCTTTCTGTGTTTATATGGGAGGAACTCCCATGCAGGTGATGGAGTACACCTGCTTAACACTTTGAGGTTTTACTGGATAAAGTCACAGATATTTGACTCCCTACCAAACACAGTAAAGCCAGGGCCATTCCTCCCTGGGTACAACAGTCTTCCTCAGCTGTAGCTTTAGTTGGTCACCAACAAGGACATTTTTGTAGAACTGTGCTGAGCTCAGTGTTTCAGTCTGGAGTGAGACTTCTTACCTGGAGTAAGACCAGATGGGCTTTGAAGAGATTTAGGATGTATAGGACTCTGTGTCTAGGATATCCTTGAAGAAGGGAGAAGGTCATAGATACTGGGTAGATCCACAAAGGAAGATGGAATGGATGACTTCTTGTTGATCCCTAGGTGAAGCATGCCATGCTCTATAACAAGGACACTTCAAATACAGTGGCCCATATTACTATTTACATGCTAGAGATCTATCTATCCAAGGCCAGAGTCATCTGTGCAGTGAGATCCATACTTAGGATTATGAGACCCCAAAGCCCATTTTTAAACACTGTGTAAAGCCTCTCCTCCACAGAGCAATGGGGACAGGCACTGCTTCCTATAATAGTAGGGTTAATAATCATGTGAACTCCCAGCTTTAAAGTCAATGAGAATGCAAAACAGGGGAAAATCTCTTCAGAAACGTAAATGAGACGTTGGAAGGGTGGAGAGCGTTAAGAGGTTTGCATGCAACAAAACAACTGCAGGCTTCTGGATTTATGTTTTGTTGGAAGGTAATGAGGGCCTAGGGAGTTTTCAAAATCCTCAGTAAAACAAAGGTTGACCTTGCTTTATACACTGGATGCACGAAGTTGAATATAAAGCTAATATTTGTATATCAAATCACTTTTGACATAATTGCAAAGCTTTGCTTCCATTAGGAAAACACACACACTGAAATTCAAGGTCCTGAATACAAGTCCTAATAAAAACAACTCTTAAGTATCTGGGCGTTCACTTCAAAGGGGTATTTTGTCTATGTCAATACACGGTCTACATTACATTTAATTCTCTGAAGAAATCTCTGTGCGCATTTTGCTAAGTGGCTAATCAATCTACCTGATCTTGCCCAGTTCAATGAAAGCACATCTATAAGAACAGATGCTGCCTTCCACAGTAGATGAAAGGAATACCCCCTGACCAAGCTAGGCTAGCCTTCTTCTCCTAGCGCATAGGACCCTGACAGAGAATAATAGTCCAGCCGTTGTTTCATAGCATGCTATCTCTCTCACTAGGTTTTAGTTACTACCTAGTACTGTGATATAACATGAGCAAGGGAACGTTTTAGGGAAGCATTTAATTGGAGGCTTGCTTACAATTTCAGAAGGTTAGCCCATGACTAGCATCGAAGGAAGTATGGTGGCCAGCAGGCAGGCAGGCAGGCATGG